>NC_138555.1:27846514-28372854 GCF_964273705.1 Natrix helvetica
TATGGAAGACTGGCAGTGAGTTATGTAACCAGGTCTTTAGGTGGGACTTCATAGGTGATAACCAGAACCTTGAATGTGGAAGAATATCAGAAATATTCAAGGTCTGGATATAAATCTGGACTGTATTCCATTGATTAAACTTTGAGTAAACTAATAGGAAATGAAACACAACTCAGTTGTATTCCTGGATCTGACAACATTTTTTGAGGTTAAACTGTCTGAGTCAGCTTCATGGCAGGATTGACTATCAACAGTCTTGTTCTTATTCATTGGCTGTAGGACAACAACATAAGTAAAACATTCATATCTGACTTATTTCTTTATTTGGGGACAGCTGCCTCCTCCCTCCTTATGTAATGAGCCTTGTCCTCTTGGAAAAAGAAAGCACAAGATTGAAGGGCGGAAATTTTGCTGCTACTCTTGTGCTCCGTGTCCTGAAAATATGATATCCAGACAAATAAGTAAGATTAATAGCATCCCAATGGAACCAGCCTGTATCCCAGTTAACAGGAATCTCTTCAATATTATTTGCTTGCTTTATTGATGAATCTCAAGTCGGGGGGGGGGGGGGGGAGTGATGTCCTCTAGCCCCTCTCTCCATCCTTGAGGTTGAATCTAACTAAAATGATGGGACAGCTTACATGAAGCAAGCAGTCATGAAATAGGACACTTTCTATTATCCTACCCTCTAATACAGGGATGTAAAACTCAAGGCCCGTGGACCAGATCCGACCCACGATGTGGTTAAATCTGGCCCATGAGTTTGCCCTGGAAACAGTGAAGAATTGGCCCCCGGCAACTCAGCCCTGGCCCAGGTCGACCAGGCGCTGATCTAAAATTTGGTGGTGGCCACCTGGGCCAGAATGTGGTTAGCCTTAGATCTGTGGAGCCACCCTGAAGTCAGCAAGGGGCTGCTGCTGCTCCCAGGGCATACCCTGGAGACAATTGATCCTCCCAGCTCCACCCATGCCACCACAGGTGCCCCCCCTGATGTGAGCAATGTTTAGCTGGCCATGACCAGCCTGGCCACGACCACCCAGTCAGCTGCAACTACCTGGCCACGACAACCCCAACCATGCCCACCTGGCTCCCCGAGGTCAACCATGACAATGGATTTGTCAAAAACAGATCATGCCAGACTAATCTTATTGCATTCTTTGATAATGTGACAAAATTAGTGGACCAGAGGAATGCCGTTGATATAGTTTACTTGGACTTCAGTAAGGCTTTTGATAAGGTAGACCATAACCTACTACTAGATAAAGTAGAAGAATGTGGGTTAGACAGCATCACCACCAGATGGATTCGTAACTGGCTGACCAACCGCACTCAACGTGTAGTCCTCAATGGAACTGCATCTACATGGAGGGAAGTATGCAGTGGAGTACCCCAAGGCTCTGTTTTAGGCCCAGTACTCTTCAACATCTTCATCAATGATTTGGATGAGGGAATAAATGGGGAACTCATCAAATTTGCAGATGACACCAAGCTGGCAGGAATAGCCAACACTCCAGAAGATAGGCTTAAGATACAGAAGGATCTTGACAAACTTGAACATTGGGCACTATCTAATAAAATGAAATTCAATGGTGAAAAGAGTAAGGTTCTACATTTAGGCAACAAAAACGGAATGCACAGGTACAGTATAGGTGGTACCGTGCTCAATAGTAGTAACTGTGAGAGAGATATTGGAGTTCTAGTGGACAACCATTTAAATATGAGCCAGCAGTGTGCAGCAGCTGCCAAAAAAGCCAACACAGTTCTAGGCTGCATCAACAGAGGGATAGAATCAAGATCACGTGAAGTGTTAATACCACTTTATAATGCCTTGGTAAGGCCACACTTGGAATACTGCATTCAGTTTTCGTCGCCACGATGTAAAAAAGATGTGGAGACTCTAGAAAGAGTGCAGAGAAGAGCAACAAAGATGATTAGGGGACTGGAGACTAAAACATATGAAGAACGGTTGCAGGAACTGGGTATGTCTAGTTTAAGAGAAAGAAGGACTAGGGGAGACATGATAGCAGTCTTCCAATATCTCAGGGGTAGCCACAAAGAAGAGGGAGTCAAACTATTCTCCAAGGCACCTGAGGGTAGAACAAGAAGCAATGGGTGGAAACTAATCAAGGAGAGAAGCAACTTAGAACTGAGGAGAAACTTCCTGACCGTTAGAACAATTAATCAATGGAACAGCTTGCCTCCAGAAGTTGTGAATGCCCCAACACTGGAAGTCTTTAAGAAGACGTTGGATAGCCATCTGTCTGAAACGGTATAGGGTTTCCTGCCCAGGCAGGGGGTTGGATTAGAAGACCTCCAAGGTCCCTTCCAACTCTACTATTGTATTATTGTATTGTATTGTAACCACAACCCTGACGTTGCCCCAGGGGTGGGATTCTAATGGTTCAGACCAGTTCAGACCGGTTCGGACCAGTTCGGGTGAATCAGTAGCACCAACCATCATCTGGGAGTGAACCGGTTCCCGCTGACAATGATTGTGGGCCCACCCCTTCACCCCTGTGCTTAACTCACCTATATCTTCTCAGCTGAGTCACGTGGCAAAGCGGATTGCCACGCCTCAGCTGTTTTCCTTCCCAGCAGTAATGCGGAAAGTACTTTTTCTCAAAACTGTGTATGCGCGCAAAGCGCACAATCACTTAATCGGTTGTTAAACCGGTAGTATCCTACCACTGTGCAGCCCTCAATAAAATTGAGGTTGATACACCTGCTCTAGTGCTTCTGCCTGTTTTCCAGATCTAAAGCTTCTCCTTCTTTCTTTTCACAAGATGGCAGACAATTACAAAATGTGACATGCTATTCTCTTCCTTAGAAATGCTACGTTACTAAACCTACTGCACTCCAATAGGCCAAGAGGATTGAAATATAGAAAATGTAAATAGTTTTTTTTCCTCTTCAGTACTCATTTCTTACATGCAGGTTGAATAGAGAGTTATAATGTTATTGAAAGTGAATCTTAAATATATATGTTAAGATGAAGGTTAAAAATGATGCACTAGAGTTTAAAGAATCGGAAAGAATATAGTGAATTTTGTAAATATAAGTGATGATAGCATATAAAGATTAATAAAATGCAAAAAGAAACATACATTACTTTCCACAGCATGGAAAAACGCAGAGATGGTTAAATTGGTTGCTTCATTTAAAGAAAAGAACATTTACTTTTGTTTCTATTTTGAAAATGTTTCTGGATTTTGTACTGGTGATGGGGGGAAAATGAAACTTTGATTTTGTGGGGTTTTCTTCTAATTAGATATCAATTCTTTTACTAAAAGCCACATGGATACAGCAGAGAAAAGCCAGAATGTAGGTTTTTCATGAGATTTCCCAAAGTAACTTTCCCATTATCATTCCACCCCCACCCCGCTGTTATCTCTCAATTGCTGAGATATGTTTGAGGTAGTTGTTCTGATAATGGTCCCTCTGAGGGTTGTTACTTTCCATTTCCTATTTCATGACTTTGGGATAGTGAGCCAATGTCTCGGGATGGCACAATGCTTGGTTTCAGTTTCCGCTTTCCCAGTGGTGGGATGCTACGGGTAGGCCTAGGTTCAGGAGAACCCATAGCTAACATTATGGCCAGTTTGGAGAACCTCTAAATCCCACCCCTGGCTTGCCATACCCACCATGCCACGCCCCTTCTACCCCACCCCTTTCAGGAAACTCCACGCACAGAGGCTCGGGGAGAGGGGAAAACGGGCCTCTCCGAAGTTCCAGAGGCCAGAAATGGGCTGTCAGGGCAGCCTCCATCAGTAACCAAGAAAGAAACCACTCAACTCCATTTTTCAGAATTAAGAGTACTTTTACTGGTTATGAGTAGATAGCAGCTAGCAAAGCAAGATCTGAGGCAAAAGCGCACATAATCATAGATATCAATATGTGACCCAACTCCCTCCCCCTAGTAACCCCATCCCCCGGTCCAATCCGCACACCCCACAGGTGTCATGTGGGCTGCAGCTTCAAAACCCATCATCAGGTTGGTATGCCGGACGGTTGGCCTTGGCGGCAATTCCACTATCTGCAGCATGCGCAGTAGATGGTGAGAAAATCACTCCCTTCTTCATTCACTCCTGTGCTTAAGCTTCCCCTCCCAAATACCATGTTATCTCCCCCCCCTCCCCGTTTCAATGGCAGCCAAAAGCAAGCAGCAAAGCAGAGGCTGACATCCGGCCCTCCGTCAGGAAAGGACATCACCCCTGGAAAAAAACGTAGAGAAAAAAAACAGGAACAAGACAGATTAGACATATATATGGCAACATGAGTCAGGGCTTATCGGGATAGGTAGAGTAGAATTTCCGCAAAAGTCAAGGAGCTCTAACATGGGATTTATCAACCCATTCAGCTTGGGATGGGGGAAAATGTTTCCAGGAGACCAGATATTGAACCTGATTCCTACGTCTCCTGGAGTCCAAAATCTCTTTGATCTCAAAATGTTGCTCTCCTTCAATGAGAAGAGGGGCAGGAGGCGGCGGTACGGGTGCCCGAACAGAGGAGGTGTGCACTGGTTTCAAAAGGTTAACATGAAGCACGGGGTAAATACGGTTGAGATACTTTGGCAATTCCAACCATACAGAAACAGGATTAATGATCTTCACAATAGGAAATGGACCAACATACTTAGGCCCTAATTTCTTCGACTTTTGGGTAGTTTGGAGAAATTTGGTAGACAGAAAAACTTGATCTCCAATCTTATACTCCCTTTCTTTCACCCTCTTTTTGTAAGCTTGTTTCTTGTGTGCTCGATGAGCAGCTTCCAACGTCTTTCGGGCTATGGGCCAAACCTTTTGGAGCTGGTCACTCCACTCAGAGAGGGACAAGACTTGTGGTTTTTCACGGGGCAATTCTGGGATTGGCACAAAGTCTTGCGCAAAGACAAGTCTAAAAGGGGTGAAACCAGTGCTGCTGTGCACAGAGTTGTTGTACGCTACTTCAGCATCTGGTAACAGTTCAGTCCAATTATCCTGCTGATAATTGATAAAACACCGGAGGTACTGCTCCAAAACAGAGTTAGTCCTTTCACAAGCTCCATTAGTCTGAGGATGGTTGGCGGAGCTTAACCCCTGGGCAGAGCCAATCAACTTCAAAAACTCCTTCCAGAAGAGGGAGGTGAACTGTACCCCTCTATCTGATATTATGGCTTCCGGCACCCCATGCAAACGGTATATATGTGTAATAAACAATTTAGCTAAAGACTTAGCTGAAGGGATCTTGGAACAAGGCACAAAATGAACTTGTTTAGAGAACAAGTCCGTGACCACCCAGACCACGGTATTTCCTTGACTCTCCGGTAATTTGACAATGAAATCCATCGATATTTCCTTCCACGGGGATTCAGGATGGGCTACACCTTGAAGCAGGCCTTGGGGCTTCCCTGGTGGCCGCTTAGCAGCAGCACATACGGAACAACTGGCCACATATGATTCAATGTCTTTTTTCAAAGACGGCCACCAAAATTGTCTTTTGATGAGATGCAGAGTTTTCACAAACCCAAAATGCCCTGCCATGCGGGAATCATGAGCTCGTTGCAGCACCAAAGACTTCATGCTTGCAGGAACATACAATTTAGCGCCTATCCAAGCTAGTCCATCTTTCATGGTGCATTCATTTCAATGTTCCTTAAACCAGCAGTCAGACTCAAGGCTTTCCTTGAGTTTGCAGATGAGGTCTGTTGTGACCTCCAAATTAGAGTTGCTTTGGCTTCTGGTAACCATTGGAGCAGCAAGACGTTTCGCTGGGATGACTGGAAGTACCACGCTTAGCTTGGAACTGTTGTATTGTGGGAGTCTGGATAATGCATCCGCCATAAAGTTCTTCCCTCCAGGGATGTGCTTTAGGGTGAAATTGAATCGGTTGAAATGTTGCGCCCAACGCATTTGTTTAGGAGATAGCTTTCAAGGGGTCTTTAATGCTTCCAAATTTTTGTGATCAGTCCATACCTCAAAAGGGTGTTTAGCTCCCTCAAGAAAATGTCGCCAGGTCACCAAAGCCCACCTGACTGCAAAAGCTTCCTTTTCCCATATAGCCCATCGCCTCTCCGTCTCTGTCAGTTTTCGGGAGGTGTAAGCACAAGGCTGCAGGTGCCCGTCAGTGTTTGTTTGAAGTAACACTGCTCCCACCGCCACATCACTAGCGTCAGCCTGAACGATAAATGGTGCATCCATGTCCAGGTGTTTCAAAACGGGTTCAGCTGCAAAGAGTCGCTTTAGTTTTTCGAATGCGGCCTGACATTCCATAGTCCATTTTAATGGCTTCCCCAGTTTGGGTTTGGCCTCTCCTTTTGACTTTAGGAGATTTGTAATGGGTAGCGCAATGCTGGCAAAGGATGGAATAAATTGACGATAAAAATTCGCAAATCCCAAGAAACTCTGTAATTGTTTGCAGGTGCGGAGGGTGCCCATTCAGTAATGGCTTGGACTTTAGCTGGGTCCATCTCGATGCCATTGTGGGAGATGTGATAACCAAGGTAGTCAATTTTTTCCTGATGAAATTCACATTTAGACAATTTGGCATAAAGCTCCGCCGTGCAGAGTTTTTTGAGAACTGAATGCACCAATGTCACATGTTCCTCACGTGTTTCCGTGTAAATAAGGATGTCATCGAGATAGACTATCACGCCTTTGTATAGGTGGTCGTGCAAAACTTCATTTATTAGTTGCATGAAAACCGCTGGTGCCCCCTGTAGGCCAAAAGGGAGTACTCGGAATTGAAAACAACCAAGTGCGCAGTTGAAAGCAGTTTTCCATTCATCTCCCTTTTTAATCCTGACTCTGTAATAAGCCTCCCTTAAGTCCAATTTTGTGAAAATCCTCCCTTTACCCAAATGGGCGAACATGTCCTTCATCAGAGGGAGTGGGTAAACATTGTAGACAGACACAGCATTTAAGTTCTTATAATTCACACAGAGGTGAAGAGAGCCATTTTTTTCTCTAAACAGCACTGGAGCAGCCACTCGGGGCCTGGCAGGTTCAATAAACCCCCTTCGTAAATTTTTATCAATAAATTTCCATAATTCGTCCATTTCACGGGGGGCCATTGAGTAGATTTGGGGTTTTGGAAGTTTCCCCCCTGGGAGAATATCAATACTGCAATCTGTTGCGCGGTGAGAGGGTAACTTATCAGAGGATTTCTCACTGAAAACATCCTTTAGGTCCCAATATTCTTTTGGGATTTTCTCGTCCCCCTCAATTTTTTCTTGACCTGTGGCCACTAGGTTAGGTTTAGCGTTAATGGGCTTTGGAGCCCCCCCCCCTCTCCCTCAGGAGGTGTAGCGGATCGGATGCGCAACCACCCTTTCCGCCAATTGATGCGTGGGTTCCACTTCCGTAACCAAGGTAATCCTAGTATGAGAGGCCAATCCATTCCTGGGGCGACAATAAAACTTATAGTTTCTTGGTAAGTTCCCATCCACATGTCTATTGGCTCAGTTACAAAATGGGCAGGGCTCCCCCCAGCTATTGAGCCGTCCAGCTGGCAAAAAGCAATGGGGACTTTCAAAGTTTTCAATTTCAGCCCCAGTTTTTCCACCACCTCATGACTAACGATGCAACGTGTGCATCCTGAATCTAAGAGGGCCAGCATTTTTTCTTGCGCTCCAGTAGAGGGCACTTTTAGTTCTACTGGGATAGTCATGTGGCCCAATCGGGAACTTACCAGACGTTCGTCGTCAGATTCGGTTTCACTTTCTTCCAATGAGGAGGATTGTTCCCCCTGCCTTGGGGTGGGATGGAACTGTGCAGTCAGCTCCACCCCTTTCATGGCGGTTTCCCTTCTTTTCCCGGGCTGTTTGTCTTGTTTTCTCTCTCCCCCAGTAGTAGGTTTTTGTCCCATCTTGGTGCGGCAGTTTACTGCGATGTGCCCCTCCTTCCCACAACGGAAACAGGTGATTACTCAGGGCTTGCTAGTAGACCAACTTTTCCCTCCTTTTGGAACTCTTTGGAGGGCTTTGGGAGGGGGAGTAGCCTTCTCTTTTTCACTGTCATCACGGTACTTGTCTCAGGCCAAGTCAATTTCCACATCCGCTGCCAATTCATACCAGTGCTGCAATGTGCGGGGAGCCCCCCTGTTTACACAGTTCTGGTATATATCTTTGTTTAAACCGTCCATGAAGCCATCCAACAGGGCTTGTTCGGACCAACCCCTCATATAAACAGACAATTCACGAAATTCTTGTGTATATTCAGCAACTGGCCTGTTTCCCTGGGTGAGGGTTTTGAACTTAGTTCTGGCTTTTCGCTCTGTGAGCGGGTCATCAAAGCGTTCCCTCAGGGCAGCCATAAACCTATTGTATTCTCTCAGTAGGGGGGAATTAGCGTTATGCAGAGCAACCATCCAAGCAGCTGCTTTATCTTCTAATGCCAGGGTAACAATTCTTACCTTGGCTTCTTCTGTAGGTAAATCCTCGCCAAACTGACGCATGTAATTCCATACTTGAACTAAAAAAAATCCAAGATCTTTTGCCTCCCCACCGAATTTCATTCCAAGTGGAGGAAGTTTGGCCATCCGGCGTCTGCGGGGGCCCCCTCCCCCTCTTGGGGTGGCTCTGGCGGCCGCTGCTACTGGGGTTGGGGCTCGTTCATCCTGATCATCACCACCATCTGTGCCCCCAGTCTCTCTCGGGCAGAACAGACCCTCTGCAGTTCTCTCCTCTGTTTCTGGGAGAAGATCTTCTCTTCCAGGACCACTCTCACGTAAACGTCGCCTCTCCCAAGCCGCCTCGAACAGTTTCATGGCCTGAGACATCATAAGGTTCTCCTCTTCGACCTCCTGCCACTCAGCCTCTGTCTCCTTGTGGTGACCCCAAACGGAGTTTCCTCAGGATCATACTTCTGCCACACTCCCAATGTCCATCTGGGGCGAACGGATTGTTCTTCCAAGTGTAATCCAGCCATTCACTCCGTTTCCAGAGGGCAAGAGGATGCAGTTGCACCCATGTCTTCCTCCTGGTCACTGCCTGGGTGGGACATTCTTTTGAAGTTTGAGATTTTATTGCACTCCCTTCGGAAGGTGTTAACTCCAGGTTGAATGCGAAACTGTGATCTTGCTTAATGTCAGGGCAGCCTCCATCAGTAACCAAGAAAGAAGCCACTCAACTCCATTTTTCAGAATTAAGAGTACTTTTACTGGTTATGAGTAGATAGCAGCTAGCAAAGCAAGATCTGAGGCAAAAGCGCGCGTAATCATAGATATCAATATGTGACCCAACTCCCTCCCCCTAGTAACCCCATCCCCCAGTCAAATCCACACACCCCACAGGTGTCATGTGGGCTGCAGCTTCAAAACCCATCATCAGGTTGGTATGCCGGACGGTTGGCCTTGGCGGCAATTCCACTATCTGCAGCATGGGCAGTAGATGGTGAGAAAACCACTCCCTTCTTCATTCACTCCCGTGCTTAAGCTTCCCCTACCAAATACCATGTTATTCCCCCCCTCCCCGTTTCAATGGCAGCCGAAAGCAAGCAGCAAAGCAGAGGCTGACATGGGCCCATTTCCAGCCTCCGGAGGGTCAGGAGAGGTAGTTTTCACCCTACCAGAGACTCAAGGAAAGCCTCCAGAGCCTGGGAAGGCGAAAGCCCCCCCCCCCCCTCCAATGCCGTGGTGCAGGAGGCCGACTAGGTCATGCCCACAATGCGCATGCCCACCCAGCAACTGGGCAGAGAACCCATTGTTGAAATTTTTGAAGCCCAACCCTGCCCTTTCCCCAGTTTCCTCCTCCCATAGTTCATGACAGGCTGACATCTAGCAAAGCAAGGGGTGAAGGATGGCAGTTCTGACAGGTTCATTGTTATAGAAAAGGCTAGTATATGCTACAGTGTAAGAATAAAAAATTGAAACGGTAATGTTATTCTACTGTGCTAAAAAGAGATGGAAGTCACTGCATTTTTTCCGCCTTCTACTCAACACTCATTTTTTCCCTTTTATCTCCTCTATTTTATTTTCCTTTGTATTTTGCTGTATATTCTAATGAACTAATCATCATCATTTAATGACACCATAATCCCTTGCGGGATGGAGTCTGGGCAACTGAATGGAGCTAGCAAAGTGTTTAATGGCCGGATGCTCTTCTTGTCGCCAATGAGGAGCTTTGTTCAACAGATATATTCTCATTGTACCCAGAGAGAAAAATATCTGCCTCTACCTAGGATCTAACGCACAGCCTCCTGATTGTGAGGCAATAGCTCCACCTCTAGGCCACTGCACCACTCTGCTATATTCTGATCAACTAATCTCGAAGGCCCAAGAGTTACAAAAAGTTTTAGAAAACACATTGGAGACAAATCCAGAAAAGCAATTCTGAAGCTTGGAAAGAATTAGGTGCTGTTCAGAAACTATTTTCCTCTTTACAGATACAGAGAATTGTGATAGTTGTCCAGAGGATCAGTTTCCAAACAAAGCTCATGATGAATGCATTCCAAAGACAATGAATTTCCTCTCCTTTGAAGAGCCACTGGGCATTACTCTGGTGTGTCCCTCTCTTCTCTTTTCCTTCTCCGCAGTTCTTATGCTTGCAATCTTCATCAAGCAATGGGACACTCCCATGGTCAAAGCCAACAATCGCAACCTCACCTACCTTCTACTTGTCTCTCTATTTCTCTGTTTCCTCTGCCCATTTATGTTCATTGGACAGCCCAATAAGGTGACCTGTCTCCTCCGACAAACAACATTTGGCACCATCTTCTCTATTGCAAGCTCTTCTATATTGGCCAAAACAAATTAGCCTCAAAGCCAGGAAGCCTTTCCCACAAATGGGTGGGGCAAAAGTTGGCCTATTCTATTATCTGGTTCTGTTCCTTCATTCAAGTAAGTATTTGTATTGGTTGGCTGAGTACATCTCCTCCATTTCCAGATTTAGACATGAAGACACTTTATGGAGAAACCATAGTCAAATGTAATGAAGGCTCCATCATCATGTTTTACTGTTTCTTGGGCTACATGGGCCTCTTGGCTCTTCTTAGCTTCACTGTGGCCTTCCTGGCCAGGAAGCTACCATATACTTTCAATGAAGCCAAGTTCATTACTTTCAGCATGTTGGTTTTCTGCAGTGTTTGGTTGACCTTTGTCCCCACCTACCTGAGCACCAAAGGGAAGTACATGGTGGCTGTGGAGATCTTCTCTATCCTGTCTTTTGGTGGTGGTTTACTGGGATGCATCTTCACCCCCAAAATCTATATAATTATACTGAAGCCTGAACTCAACACTAGAGAGCAATTAACACGTAAGAAATAAAAAAGGAACAAGAGTCCAGTTTGAATAAGCAAATACTACTTGGAATTGTGTGTGTACATATAAATTTGACTGAATTTGTCTTTCATCTTGGAATTCTTTGAGGATTATGTTTTTGGGGAGGAATAGGGTATATTAATTTTAAGCAAGCAGTTTTCCAAATGAATTAATTAAGCTTTTCCATTGGGTTTTCATTAGTAGTAACATAACAACTGGGTTAATATCAGGATAAACATCGGATGGAACACAGAGAACAAACTTCAAGATTCTTTGAAGATTGTTGACTGATTTCCTGACCAATTAAAAACCACTGATAAATTGACTTTTGCCAGTGAAGCTGATAATACATTCCTTATGAAACTTTACATCATTCCCAATTAAATTGGGAGGTGCATGATACCAACTGAGCAATTATCTTAAAGGACAATTCTCGATGCCATGAAGCTTTAAATATACATAAAGAAGTATTTCTTTGCCTAGGTGAAAACACGTATAGCCAGAGGAAATCCTTGCCTTTTTATGGCTTTGTCAGGTAAATTAGAAAAGGAGGAGATAGCATAGTATGGTAGCCAAATTTAGGCTCAGATGTGGCTCAGTGGCTAAGACGCTGAGCTTGTTGATAAAAAATGCCGGCAGTTCAGTGGTTCAAATCACTAGTGCCGTGTAATGGAGTGAGCTCTACTTGTCCCAGCTTCTGCCAACCTAGCAGTTCAAAAGCATGTAAAAATGCAAGTGGAAAAATAGGAACCACCTTTGGTGGGAAGCTAACAGCATTCCATTTGCCTTTGTCATTTAGTCATGCCGGCCGCATGACCATGCAGACATGTTTGGACAGTGCTGGCTCTTCGCCTTTGAAATAGAGATGAGCAGCGACCCCTAGAGTCAGGAACAACTAGCACAGATGTGTGAGGGGAACCTTTACCTTTAAAGCAACAAAATCACACATAAGCAAACGCAAACCAGGTCCTATATAGGGTGATACAGAAGAAATTATAGGTGGCATTGGAATATTTGAAAGAAACTTCAGAGGTGATTTTTCAAAAGGGAACTGGACTGTTTCTCCCCACTATCCAGTCAGAACTGATGAAGCTTCTTGGAGGAGAAGCAAAACATCTTCTTCTACCTCAAACAAACAGAAAAAAACCAGATCACTTACCTTTTGAAAAAGCAACTTTGAGACAACTATGACCTGGATGACTAAGAATCTCCATAGGCATTTTAAAGAAACCCCTCTGAGTGAGCATAACATGATTTATCTTTTCCTACTACTAGTCATACTATTTTGGGCCTATGCAGTGGTGGGATTCAGCCAGTTTGCACCTATTCGGGAAAACCGGTTGTTAACTTTCTGAGCAGTTCAGAGAACCACTTGTTGGAAGAAATTTCCTTTTGTTTTTGTTTTCCACTTTACAGGGCTAATCCTATAAGGAAGGCAGGAAGGAAACATTCGGGTGTTGTTTCTAGCCTAATCTTTACTGCCCTGATACAGAAACTGCCTCTCCTCTTAACCTTTATTACATTGTAACAGCTAAGGCAAAGTGCCCATTGACCTGAGTGACATTGAGTTGGCCACACCCACCCAATCACATGACCACAGAACCCCACCTATCCAGCTGGTCATTAGGGCAGAGAACCGGTTGTTAAATTATTTGAATCCCACCACTGGGCCTATGGTCAGTGAATAAAACAATTTGGTTTTCTGAGCCACAGGTTCCTGAGGAAGTCTTATCCCTGTCACCATTTTGGGTCAGTCCAGCTTATTCTGAATGTTTTCTTACAAGGCACTTTCAGCAGTTTATACATATTGGTGGCATCTCATACATTTGATAGTAAATGCAACCATTTTATGACCACAATATGTGAAAGATTAGGAGCCTAAATTTAGCCTCTTTTGTGTTTCTATGTGAGGGGGAGATTGAGTCAGGGGTGAAATTCTACCGGTTTGGGTGAACTGGTAGTCAGCTGTGTGACACTCAGCTGCATACCGCATTATTTATATTCGCTAGAAATTGCATGGCACAGCTGATTGTCAGAACTTTTTCTGTACTTCTTTTTTAGCATTTTTTACTACTGGTTTGGGAGAAGGTTAAAAAAAAGTCCAGACGATCAGCTGTGCGACAATCAGCTGTGCCGTGCGATTTATATTCTCTAGAAAGCAGGAAATCCTGTTTTTCAGTGAATCCAAATCATGCAGCACAGCTGTTTCCGCCCCCCTCGCTGTTCTACTTACCTTTGCAGACTCAGAAAAGGCTTCTTAGCACCTGCAGTGCTCATGCACTTGAACAGCATGTTTGGCATGCAAGCGCACAAAGCGTGCATGCAATCACAAAGCAAATCAGTAGCAGACTTCAAAGCATTTCACCCCTGGATGGATTTATTGATAATTGATTGATTGATTGATTCATTCATTCATTCATTCATTAATTTGTTGATTCATTGTTTCATTTAGAGAACATATAGGGCCACAAATTTCATGTATATACAGTAGCTCTGAGCAATAGCCCACTCAGCCAAATTATAGACCTCAAGCTCAGTTCCTCAACCCCCAAGAGGAAGCAGAAACATGTTTGCTCCAACATCATCTCTCCAGATATCACAGATATGATGATTAAGTCACCAGGTCAATCCTCCAGTGGCTCTCAAGATGCTTCTGAAGGAACTAGCAGGGGCAAATCTCAGAATAGATACAGTATATCTCTCTCTCCAAGCTATTGTTCCCTGCTGAGGACTATTCCTCAAAACTGGTTGAAGTGTTCCCCAGCCATGACAGGGTCAACATGAGAACTGTTTCCATAAATTTGGGTTCTCGGAATCTTGTATCCACTTGCTGTTCGTAGCATAAATATATCTTTCTTGTGGGCTTTGTGCTAATATTTTTAGACTGCGGATCAGCCAATGCCTAGTCAATTCCAGAGCTGACAGATTCTCCCAGATTTCTCTATGTGAAACTGGCTCCATTACTCCACACATGTGAAATATACACTGACCATCATCTTGGAGTAATTGTACAACACCATTGAAATTCTGCTAAAGCCTTCATAGCTAGCGCTCTTTTAAATTGCAAATGAAAAAAGAGTCTAATAATTAAATATTACTCGAAGGTCAACTTTACGCTTCAAGCATCCAGACTTAAGGGAGGCTGAAGAAAATGGATCAATCAATGACATATTCTTAAGACAGGTCTCAACAAAGATACTATTTCTTTTGCTATCAATAGTATCCTATTTGAATCAATGCTGCTGGTAACAGCAGTACAGGAGAACAATGTTCCCTCTAATTTTTTTTCAGTGTGACCAGAAAAGTATAGTGTTTGAGCGGCACATTTTAATGCCTGAGCACCTGAATTTTTTTCACAGATGTTACCTAAGACAACAACGAAATCAGTATTATTTGAAACTCAAAGTTATGTTTATTCAAGGTACCCGCTTAATTAAAAGTGTTATATAATATCAGTATCACTTAACAACGCTCTTGCTTAGCAACCAAAATGTTGGCTCAGAAACTCTGGCATTTGAAGCACGCAAGTCTTAAAGCTGTCAAGTTACAAGACCCTTGCACCCCTAACCCTTTAGGAAACCTGACAGCTTTAAGACTTGTGGACTTCAACTCCCAGAATTCCTCCTCCAGTCATGTTGGCTCAGGAACTCTGGCACTGAAGCATGCAAGTCTTAAAGCTGTCAAGTTACAAGACCCTTGCACCCCTAACCCTTTAGGAACCCTTTAGAAAAAAAAACGCAGGGGTCTTCAAACCTGACAGCTTTAAGACTTGTGGACTTCAACTCCCAGAATTCCTCCTCCAGTCATGTTGCAGCGACATCATCTGCATGGATCTGCTCCATCTTTGGTTTCTTCATCGTGGGCAGGGCTGCCGCTGAAGATGCCGACGAGCCCTCGCCGCCACCAGAATAACTGCTGCCACCTCCTCCTCCTCCTCCAACAGCACCACCACATTTGCTGCCCGGCGCTGCAGCTGAGGTGAAGCCGGCAAAGCTCCCGCTGGCGCCCCCACCCGTGGCAGCGGCGCCTCCCCCTCCGCTCAGAGCACCTGAGCTCAGCCCGGCGTTACCCCTGCCACCGCCTCCTCCTCCACCGTGCTTTTGAGGAGCCATGAGGCCTTTTGTCCCCCTGCTCCCACCCCCTCCGGCGCCTTCCTACTGGCTCAGGCAGCCTCATGGCTCCTCAAAAGCACGGCGGAGGAGGAGGGGGCAGGGGTGATGCGGGGCTCAGCTCAGGTGCTCCGAGTGGAGGGGGAGGCGCCGGTGCCACGTGCGGCTTCACCTCAGCCACAGCGCCGGGCAGCAAATCCAGCAGTGCTGTTAGAGGAGGAGGAGGTGGCAGCAGTTATTCCGGTGGCGGCGTGGCTTTGGGGCTTCACAACTACCGTCAGTCGCCCCGTGCTCATCAAAACAAGTCCAGGGAGGTCCTTTGCGGGTGGCCACTTCTAGCCACCTGCAAAGAACCTCCCCAGCTTCCGGAGCCTGTGGCAGTAGAAATCACTGCGCGGCAGTTGAAAACTGCTGCGTGGTGTTTTCTTGCCACGTGCACAGCCGCGCAGCCACGCACCTTAGAGGGAACATTGCAGGAGAAGCCAAATCAGCAGGAATGTTGGGGATTATTGCCATTGTACTGTTTCCAGAATTGGCCATGAAGATACAGCCTCTTAAGTGCACTGGAGATGAAGCCATTCAAATTCCACAGGAATGGCATCAGGATGGAGACCTTCTTGTTGGTCCATTGATGTCTCTTGTGTCCAGTTGTCTTGGGGTGCAGTGCTCTATAGTGTGGTTTTGAGGGTAGGAGTTGAAACAATTTATGTCCAGGATGCAAGGGGTCTGTAAATATTTTCACAGCCCTCTTTTTGACTCAATGGAAGGCAGTTTGCTAGTACCAGTAATTGTTTTTTCTGCAGTTCTTTTTTTTTTTTAAACAAAGTTTTATTGGTTTTTTGGTGTTTTACAAAAGGAAAAGGTATGGGGAAAGTTACAAATTGTGGCAGCCGCAAACTGCGGTAGGTATACCCCCCCTCCAGACTCATGGTGTACATTTGCATAACATTCAAATATTACATAATAGCATATAGTCAGTGTGGTAAGTTCATTAATAATTTCAGTCAGTTTGTGTCATGTGGATTTTCTTACTGTTTGTGTGATCTGAGCTTTCTTGATGTCGCCCCATCTCCCCCCGTTGGCAGTGCTCCGGCCCCTCCCGTGTCTTGTACATCTACTGGGATATCTTCTGGTTTTTCTAGAAGTGGTTTATTTTTTTCCATAAAGGCCTGCGCCTCTATGGGTGAATTAATTCTGACTCTTGTCTCCTCCCAGAATATTAACATACCATCAGGCAGCAACCAACGAAACCACACCCCCATCTGGTATAATTTATTCGCCAATTGCGAATAATATTTTCTTTTCTCCCTCACTTTCTTGGGAATCTGTTTCAGTATGGTTATCTCCTTATCTTTGTATATCAGGGCTTGTCCCCTTTGTGTATTCAGAATTTCATCTCTTGTGCTTTTCCTAAGAAATTTAATGTGAACCTCCCTGGGGACATTGTGTGTTCTAGCATATGCAGAGTTCACTCTATAAACCAGGTCTATTTCCCACCCCATCTGTTGTTTTTCTTTCTGAATATACTCAGCTAGAATAGTTGTCATAATGTCCCTTATGTTTTCATCATCTGCCTCCATCACATTTTGAAACCTAAGATAAAAAGACATTCTCTCAAACTCTATTTTCATTTGTTGGGTGTCAAGCTCTTTGTTTCCCTTCTGCACGCCCTCCACCCCACCCCTCATCTCAGCCGCCCCCTGCTCCAATAGATCCAGTCTCTGTGAGTTCTTATTAATTTTTTCCTGGTTCCCTCTAATTTCTTCTTTCATGTCCTTCAGCTGTTTCTTTATTTCCTCTTGTCACTGTAGAATTTGCTGAAACATTTGTTGAAACTCCAAGTCCATAGTTTTAGCTTGTTTAAAAGCTGTCAGTGTTGATTGGGTGCTTGGACTTGAGGTTGCAGATGTCGGGGCAGAGGCAGCAAAGCCAGACTTTCCAGGAGGTGGTCTTTTAGATGTCATTGTTAGTGATAAAGGGTCCAGTCAATATAGAGAGAGATCAATCAGAGTGGTAGAGCAGCCAAGGGAGTCCGGTAGGTAGAGAGACCAGGCAGAAGGGAACTCTCTAATCACCCTGGCAGGGAACAGACGTTTTTCACTCCAGAAAGTTCAAGAGCAAACAATCCACAAGAGAATTATCCAAATAACATGGAGACAAAGACCGGAAGCCTGAAGCTAAGAGGTGGAGTCAAGTTCAGCTTTCATGAAGACAACGGAAGTGTGCCATCTTGCCCTGCCAACTTCGGGTACTGAGGCAACAAATAGAGTTTTCAAAATTCAAAGTTCCCAAAGATCACATTTTCTTAAAGCCTAAGGGTTTAGGTCTGAAGATCCATTTAGTTGGAGTGTGACCTCTTTGGTTTGGATCTCCCCCTCCTCCTTCCCTGGGGCTACGAGCACTTTTGTTTCTAGCCGCTTGTCCAAGGGGGGGGGAAAAATCCCCCTCCCCTCCAGCCGCACTTCTCCAAGTTAAAAAAAGTTCCAATTAACACAACTGACAAGTTTTAGGATTGGTAATAGGTATGAAGGGAGTCTACGCCTCACCGCATCGCCGCTGCATCCTTCAAGTGTCTTTTTTTCTTCCGGACAGCCTCACAGCGAAGACGCTTCAGCGCACCTCCCCTTCGCGCTCCTCGGTGCCTGGAGCGAAGCAGGAGCCCCCCGACGGCCGCCGCCAATGCAGGGGTCCTCCCGCCGCGCCGCTCCTCCGGCAGAACACCTCTCCGGGGCGTCCTGTGCCCCCCAAGGAGTGGGGAGCCCACCGGGGATGCGCGGGGCGAGCAGTCTCTGCCCGTCGCCATCAGCCGCCGGAACCGGAAGCAAAATCGTTTTTTCTGCAGTTCTAATTATCCTCTGAAGTCTGTGTCTGTCTTCTTGGGTTACAGAACCAAACCAGACAGTTATAGATGTGCAGATGACAGACTCGATAATTCCTCTGTAGAATTGTAACAGCAGCTCCTTGGGCAGTTCAAGCTTCCTGAGTTGGCACAGAAAGAACATTCTTTGTCAAACATCAGCTTGGTAAATAGAAATTATTTGTTAATTCATCATCCCCTTTTCTAATTAAACCAAAATACGATAGACTAGAACAAACAGTTATTCTCTTGAGAACTGAAAGCTCTTCCAACTTGGAGGAAAAAGACCCAGCCCTAATTCACCATAACCTCATAGGCACTATAATATTTTAAATATAGGCATTGACTGTGGAATGAAAAATCATTTCCAAAATGTTAGGGTTACACTAGTTATTAATACTATGTCTCCATTTTTTCATGTATCACTGTCTTCTCTTCAGAGTTTTCTTATGGCATATTTAATGATTACTACAATCCCTTCTTTTGTTTCATATCAAGGAGCAAAATGTTTGGTTTTTACAACACGGTTGAGCTGATTGTACAGGAATTATTTTCATTATAAGATGAATGTTTTAACAGAATCACAGAGTGGGAAGGTACTGTGGAGGTCTTCTAGTCCAATCTCGGACAGGAAAAAAGGGATTTCTTTTGTAGATCTCTTATAGGTGACAACTATACAGGTGGTTCTAGAATGTTATTCTGTCTTCTTTCTCTAAAGTCTTTCATGGTTCCTCCAATTTTTCCAAGGGAATGCATTACTTTTTTATTCAATCAAGTCCTTTAACATTTCTGGATGTATCAGTTATCCACTACATCCTTTTGGGGTCATATGTTTACATATCTGTTAAAGGATGTGATTAAGCAAACCACTTAATATAGGATATGGACCTTGAATCATAAAACTCTGAACTTCAGCATAGCTCTCTTGTCAATATGTCTTTCTTGTAGTATTTTTGTCACTGGACATGTCTTCCTTAGTATGTAATGTATGGCACAGTTCTCCTTTGAAACAAGTGGCTTTTTTTACAGCATGGTAACCAAGTTCTACCAACACATCTTGGCTTTAGTGTTTGCTGTAAACAACATCAACAAGGATCCTCACATCTTACCCAACTTCACTCTTGCATTCCACATCTATGACAGCTACTCCAATGCACTAATGACCTATTGTACCACTCTGGACCTGCTTTTTAAGTTGCATAAAATTGTTCCCAACTATATTTGTGGGACTGAAAAGAAAGTTGTGGGAATCATTGGAGGGATGAGTCCTGAAACATCCATACGCATGGCAGAAATTCTGCAGCTTTTCAAGATCCCACAGGTTGGAGTCATAACTAAAGACCTCAAAGTTAAGGCAATCACACAGATTCTCTCTTTTTGAGTTCCCCTTCAAGAAGCAACTTAATGGTTTATCAGTAAAGAGATGTAAAGATATTAAAGAGCAGTAAAGAAATTAGGGTGAAGGGTGGACTTTAATTAATCCATGTTTCTCTTCAGTATATCACTGCTTTCAGTAACATACAGAATTTGAGTGCATGGTTGTTTGAACCTGCAGGCTTATGCTAGCTATCATTAACTGCCTCACTGATTTCAATTCATACATTTTAAGCATAATGTATGAATTGGAACCCATGCTCTCTCAAAATGAAATCTGCTCTGAATTCAACGAAAGGATTGACAGAAATTTATATACTTCCGAAGTATTAGACTTGGCTGAACGTTGTCTGAGACACATCACTTTGTTCACAGAGAGAACTGCAAATGCAGTTATTGTACATGGAGAAAATACAGTCTTTCCGTGGCTGGCCTCTATTGTACAAGCCACCCAATTTTTACTTCCAACACCTTTGGATTCTTCAGAGAAAATTTCCCCAGGAAAAATGTGGATCACAATGGCCCAAAATGATTTCACCTTATATTCCTTAAAAAGAGCTGTCAATATGCAAACGTTCCATGGGGCTATTTCCTTCTCAATTAGCACAAGAGAACTTCCAGGTTTCCAACAATTTATTCAAGCAGTCACCCCATCTGGGGTAAGTCAAGATGGCTTTATTAGAGATTTCTGGAGCCAAGCTTTTTGCTGTTCGCCAGCAAATCATGGTGTTTCTCAATATGAGGAATGTACTGGAGATGAAAGACTAGAGGACCTCATTGCCCCCTTCTTTGAAACCAGCATACTTGGCCATAGTTACAGTATTTATAACACAATCTATGCTGTGGCTCAAGCATTACATGCTGCTCAAACAGTGAGGACTTATCAGAAGATACAAAAGAACAGGGATCAAGGGCAATCAAAGATTATAGAAGCCTGGCAGGTAAGATTTCCCCTTTCTCAATGCTCTTTTGAAATGTTCTCCTTGGTTACAACAGAGTGCCAAGACTTAATGAGTCAACAGATCATTAGAGACCATCTATCTAAGCATCACTGATGTTCATCTTTCTTCAAGATTAATGCATTGCAAATATTGACCCACTGAAATTTGCCTACAGATTAAGCAGTTTAACAGAGTTATAAAGCAAATAGATTAAGGTAGCAAGAACCTGAAGACTGGGTCCAGGAACAGTGATTGGTCTATTGGAGGCTTGAGCTTGGGTGTGTGTGGGCGACCCCAGGATTACAATTAATTTGTTTTTTGGATTTTTGAGGACTGCAAAATTTAAATACAACTCAAATACAACAATACCAGAACCATGTACCAAGACGAAGAAAATAACATCATCAACATCATCAACATCATCAACATCATCAACATCATCAACATCATCAACATCATCAACATCATCAACATCGCCCAGTTTGGCAACACAGAAAGGAACAAACATGGCAACACAACAAAATAAAGCCACCTTGGGGTTAAAAAGCATGTTGCAAGCTATACACGAGGATCTTAAGGAGCGAATAAATAAAGTAGAAGAGAAAGTGGGCAAGGTGGAAGTTGAATTGAAAGAAGTCAAGGAAATAATGGAGAAAAACTGTCACTGCGTTTATTTGGTTTGCCAGCCGTGCTTACATTCTGAGTTATACGGTAGAATGAATTGACTTCTTATCTAAGCTTCACTGCGCATGTCACACATTCTTTCACACCTTCACTTTACCCTTTTCTTTTGTCCATCTGCCAAGGCAGAAAGGAACTCTGCCGAAATGTAATCATTAACTTAGTAAGTTTTGTTTTTACTTTATTTACAATAAAATATTTTTCTTAGAATATATCTCGGGTTTATTTTGCTTATTTAAAAAGTATACTTCAAGGAAATGCCACGATTTCATACCTCATTAAATTGCAAGCCTTAATTTACCCCCTGACAAATGGTAGCAGAGGATGGTTGATTCATGCCTTTTTCCTTGCTTGTTACTTTGAAGATAAGCGCCTAAGGTTAAGGTTTAAGGTTTATTAGATTTATAGACCGCCCCCTCTCCCCGTAGGGACTCGGGGCGGTGTACAGACCGTTCATGTTCAAGACAATAAAACATAACATAAGACATCAAACAAAACAACGCACACATACCGTCTGTGTATAAAACCCAAAACCAATTTAAATAATTAAAAACAATTCTAAAACCAGTTTAAAACCCCAATTTAAAATTTAAAAAGCCATCCAGGAAGGTTAGTAATAGATGTTCCCGGTAAAAACAATTACAATTACAATTAGGCCAGGCCGGCTAATCGAAACAGGTGGGTCTTGAGTTTCTTGCGGAAGGAGCGGAGATCCGAGGTGGTTCTAATATCGGGGGGGAGGTCATTCCAGAGGGTTGGGCCCATCACAGAGAAGGCCCTATTCCTAGGCACTGCCCACCCGCACTGTTTAGCGGAAGGTACCCGGAGGAGACCCTCTCTGTGAGAGCGGATTGGTCGCAGGGATGTATGGGGTAGAATGCGATCCCACAGGTAACTAGGTCCCGAGCCATGGAGCGCTTTGAAGATGACAATCAACACCTTGAAACGCACCCGAAAAGCCACAGGCAGCCAGTGCAGCTCACGCAGGAAAGGTGTTACATGGGAGTACCTAGTACTCCCCATAATAACCCGCGCGGCTGCATTCTGAACCAGCTGGAGCCTTCGGGTGCATCTCAAGGGGAGCCCCATGTAGAGAGCGTTACAGTAATCAAGACGGGAAGTCACCAGGGCATGAGTGACTGTGCAAAGGGCGTCCCGCTCTAGTAAGGGGCGCAATTGGCGCACCAGGCGAACCTCGTGGAACGCCCCCCTAGCCACGGCCGTCACATGATCATCTAGCGACAGCCGGGAATCTAGGAGGATGCCCAAATTGTGTGCCTTATCCACCGGGGGCAGTTGTTCCCCCCCGATGGCCAGAGATGGAACACATTGGCTAAAGCGGGGTGCCGGTAGCCACAGCCACTCCATCTTGGAAGGGTTGAGCTTGAGTCTGTTGTCACCCATCCAGACCCGCACGGCTTCCAGACACCGGGACATCACCTCGACAGCTTCGTTGGGGTGGTTCGGGGTAGAGATGTACAACTGAGTGTCATCTGCATACAGATGGCACTCAACCCCGAATCTTCAAATGATCTCGCCCAGCGGTTTCATGTATGTGTTGAACAGGAGAGGTGAGAGGACCGACCCCTGTGGCACTCCACACGTGAGCGGCCTCCGGCTCGACCTCTGCTCCCCCGCCAACACACATTGCGTCCGACCGGAGAGGAAGGAGGAGAACCACTGCAAAATGGTGCCCCTCACCCCCATCCCCTCCAGTCGACGCAATAGGATACCATGGTCGATGGTATCGAAAGCCGCTGAGAGATCTAACAGGACTAGGATGGAGGAACAACCCCCATCCTTCGCCCTCCAGAGATCATCCACCAACGCGACCAAAGCCGTCTCCGTGCTGTGGCTGGGTCGGAAACCGGACTGGCGCGGGTCTAGATAAGTAATTTCCTCCAGGTGTCGAGGGAACTGCTGCGCCACCACACTCTCAACAACCTTCGCTAAAAAGGGAAGGTTGGAGACAGGACGATAATTGGCTAACTCTACTGGGTCCAGGGAAGGCCTCTTAAGTAGGGGCCTCACCACCGCCTCTTTCAAGGCGGTTGGTAGGAACCCCTCTCCCAGCGAGGCGTTCACCAGCCCCAGGAGCCAGTCTCGTGTAACCTCCCAGGCTGCCAGTACAAGCCAGGAGGGACAGGGGTCCAATAAACATGTGGTGGCCCGCAGTCGCCCGCGTAGCCTGTCCATATCCTCGGCGGCAACAGAGTCAAACTCCTCCCAGAGTGTTACCTCAAGACTCGCCTCCGGTGTCTCCCCACGATCACTGAGGGGGACCCATTCGCTCCGGATCTGAGCGATTTTGTCCTGCAGATATTCCCCAGATTCCTCTGCCCTCCCCTGCAAAGGGGCGTCCCGCGACCTCTGTGAAAGGAGGGAGCGGGTCACCCGAAACAGGGCGGCAGGGCGGTTTTCTGCAGACGCAATAAGGGTGGCGTAATATCGACGTTTAGCCACCCTTAGTGCCACAAGGTAGGTCCGTAAATGGGCTCTTACCTGTGTTCGGTCAGATTCGGCACGAGAGGATCTCCATCTGCTCTCTAGGCATCTCTTGTGGCGCTTCATCACCCTCAGCTCCTCAGTGAACCAAGGGGCCAGGGTGGTTCGCTGCCACCGGAGAGGCCGCAAGGGCGCCACCCGGTCCAAGGCCCCGGCCGCCGCACTGTTCCATGCGGCCACCAGGTCCTCCGTCCGGGAGCGGGTCAGGGCTACAGGAAGTGGCCCAAGCTCCATCTGGAACCTATCTGGTTCCATCAGTCGCCTGGGGCGGAACCATCTAAGATCTTCTGGTTCCGCCTCCCCGCGATGGGGGGTGGCGTTAGGGAAGTCCAGCCGGAGAAGCGAGTGATCTGACCATGACAGGGGAGTGATAACCTGATCCCCTATTCCCAGATCACTCTTCCATTGACCAGAGATGAAAACAAGGTCCAGCATGTGGCCTCCCTCATGTGTGGGGCCCTGAATTATTTGGGTCAGGTCCAAGGCTGTCATGGAAGCCATGAACTCCCGGGCTACCTCGGATGATTCACCCATCGATGGCAGGTTGAAGTCCCCCATGACTAATAGTCTGGGGGTCTCAACCGCCACCTCCGCAATGTTTGAACCTGCCTAGGCTAATCTAGACAGATGATTTATCTCGCAACTGAGGAACGCTGATTTAAATCACTTCTAAGATGCCGAAAAAGAAAAAGAAACTAAGAGAACTTTTTGCAAGAGTTACAGATGTCTCCGATCTCTCTGATGAAGAGGTGAAAAGTATTTTACACAGATTTACAACTCTTGAAGCCCCGTTTGCTTCAGCAACCAGACTGGGTGAAGAAACATCCGTGGGAGAGATGTTTTTACACAGGTCTCAAGAAGAAAGAGCTGCTTCTGAAGGCGACGTGCTCTGACCGAGGTCAGTTATGCCTCCTTATAATTATGCATGCTCCCAAACACTTCATAGAGATTTTGAAACCCTTGCTGCCTCTGAACAAGCTATGAAAAGCTATCATGATCAAATAGAATATTTTGAACGTCAGCTATTTCAGGCCCAAAAAGTTTTTTTCCATGCTCAAGTCAGATAAGAGGGATTCTCCTGCTTTTCAAATTTCTGAAAACGCCATCTTGGCTCCTTCTTCACAGCCTAAGGCACACCCCCTGGAGGATATTGTGTCAGGCAAATCAGAACAGAGAGCTGTGTACACGTCACAATTGTCATGTGGTGTCCTTTGTTTTCCAATAGCACATGCCACGCAGGCAGAAATATTACAGCCAAAAGCTGAAACTGCAGCACCATCTCCTGGCAGAAAAAACTTACTACAGAGAGCTGACATGCATGTTAAAATGCAGGAGGAATTACAAAGATTGCAACAGACTCTATCAAACATGTCATTAAATTACTCAGATATTCAGGCTGCAATGCAACAAATGCCTCCACAGGCCCAATTTTCAGCACCCCTTGGAGGTGCTGGTGCCTTCTTAGATGGAGCACAACAGTACTTAATGCAGCAAAGGCAAACGGCTGCTCAAGCACCGGCCCCAGCTGTAGTACAACAACCACAGGTTCAATTACAGCAACCACAGGTGCAAAAACAAGCATTTTTACCTGCACAGCAAGCTTTTCAAATGCACATTCCTCAACAGGCATTTTCTGTCGCTCCATTGACTGGTGAGTCAAAATTAAAAATGTCAGGACAGAACTATAAGGCCTGGGTCAGTGGGGTTACAATCTTGCTTCTCAGAGAAGGTACCCATTGTATGGTGTTTAATCCTCCTGCCCAGACATGGACTCCTGCAATAAGAGACTTAGAGACTAAGGCTTGCACAACATTATTGATGTGCATGGATACTGAACTGCAAGTTACTTTTCTGCCTGATGCAACAGCCCAACAAATTTGGGTCCAATTGGAAAATTGCTACAGGCCCGTTTCAATCGAATCTTCATGTTTGCTCATGTCTGAGTTCCATGGTTCGAGATTGAAACCTGGTGAACAAATTGGTGGACATTTGACCAAACTGAAAGGAATGAGAAAAGAATTGAGAGAAAGAGGCCATTTTATTGATGATGTTCAAATGATCAGCATTATCATTAACTCATTGAATTATGAATGGAAAGATGCCATTGCAAATATTAACCATGTGCCTATTGCTCAACGCACAATCGACAATATTTGCAGACTTTTAATTGAAGAAGGATCACTAATGCTAGCCATGCCGCATTTGCAAGGACTGCCTGCATCAAGAGCTCCAGCGAGACGTCCCTTCTGAGGAAGAGCCTACACTCCAAGGATGCCAAGATGCTACATCTGTAACCGTGTGGGACATGACACCCGGGATTGTCCTCAATGAGTTCCAGCTCCTGTCACATACCAGCCCAGAGGAACAGACTCCAGAGGCAGAGGTAGAGGTGGAAGACAAGGTCGTCGTGGTCCAAGGCGTGATCCACAAGCTCCACTCGCCATATTGGCCTTAACCAACAATCCACAACCTCATCCAGAGTACAACAGACAGCTTTTGTGGACTTTGAACAGTGGCGCAGCTTTACACGTTACTTACAGAAAGGAACTTTTCACAGAGATGCACGAGCCAGAATCTGATCTTCGGGAATTACATATATTCCTTCTCCAACCACCCTTGTAAGGTCATGGGAAAAGGAACTCTTTACGTTGAAGAGCTCGATACACTCATCCCTGATGTTTATTACATACCTTCAGCAACCAGTAATTTGCTTAGTCAAAGTCACTTGTCTAGAGAGTTAAAGTTCCAGGTTCAGCACCTTGAGAAAGCAAGTTACATAGTTAAAGATGGAGATATTGTTGCTGAAACCTTGCTGATTGGTGGTGTTTATTACTTAAAACCAAAGCCTAAACCGCAAGGACAGGCAAGTATGCAAACTGCAAAAAGGGAAAGCACGGGCCCAGAGAGAGTTGCTTCAGAGAGAGATCCTGTTGCTACTCCAAAGGCTCCTAAAGCCAACAAACAGAAAATAAGGAAGCAGGTTGCTCAGAGCAAGCCTGAGGTTCCTCATGAAACTGTTAATGTTGAAAATTCACTAACTGGTAAACCTTTGCATTCCAGGTGTATCCACAAGTGGCATAGAAGATTGGGGCATGCCAGTTTCCGTGTTCTTAGAAAAATGCCAGAGTTCGCAAAAGGTTTGGATCTAAAGGGGTGTAAGGTGTTTTTGGATTGTGCAGTTTGCAGGAAAGCTAAATCCAAAGCAGCTGCCACTCCCAAACACGCTACACGCCTGTCAACACACCAATCACTGTGATGGAAGACAATGAATTGGTGGTTTATATTTCTGAGTCACATTTCACAGGTTCTAGGTCCAGACACATTGACATTCATTATCAAAACACAAAGCAATTAGTTAAACAAGGTTTTGTTAAATTGCAATATGTATCTACACATGATCAAATTGCTGACATGCTCAACAAACCGCTTCCAGCAGCTCAACACGAGTATCTGCGGAAGAAGATGTGCCTTATTTGATGATTTGATGACATCAGCTCAACTAGCAAAAGAAGGGGTGTCACTGCGTTAATTGGTTTGCTTAGCTGTGCTGAAATTTATTGTGGAGGTCACAGTTCTTATCTGCAAGTGATTTAGTGCACCTGCTCATTCACATTCCTTAACTTTCTCTTCTGATCTTCCGTTCGCCTGCCAAGAAGGTGGGCAACATAGCTCTTTCCAAAATGTAGTTAATTGAGTTAGCACTTTTGTATTTTTATTTTCTTTTATATTAAAATGTTTTTATTAGATCTTGCATCGGGGTTATTTTCGCTTATTCAAAAGTATGCTTCAGGAGAAAGCCACGATCCATGCTTCGTTAATACAGGGTGGAGCCTCCCCCCTAACAAAGACAATACAATCAAACTTAATTTTTGAAGATGGGGAGGGGAGAATATTGATTTTTGGAGATAATGATGAATTTGAGAAAGATATTATTAGTGGCAATATATGCTCCAAATGATAAAAAAGAAGAATTTTTAGGGAAATTACACAAGAAGATAATAGAATATGAATATGAAGACATATGCATATTGGGAGACTTTAATGCAATTGCAAGTAATGAAATAGACTATAAATCCACAAAAACAAACAAGAAGCCTAGGAAAACCCTATCCAAAACATTTTTCACAATGGTGGAGGAATTAAATCTGTAAGATGTTTGGAGAAGACACCCGAAAGAAAGACAATATACAGTACATTCTATTAAAATAGAATATTTGTCGTGGTCAAGCATAGACATGATGTGGATGTCAACAGAGCTAACACTCAAGACATTTAAGATAGACATAGACATAAGCACATGTGCTGATCATAATCCAATAACAATGACTTGGAAGGGACAGAGGAAAAAGGGGAGATGGATTTTAAACCCAAGAATATTGAATGAAAAAAGTTTCCAGCAATACATGAAAAAAGAACCGACAATTTTTTTTCCAGGAAAATAGAAAGGAAAAGGGAACATTATCTAGAAATAACAATGTGGCTTTCAACAATGGAAGCACTGACACATCCAAATATTAGTAGCATGAAGAATATTATTAGATATAAATATATCTTAACAGAAAGGGGGGATTAAAAGAAAAACAATAATTAGAAGAACAAGCGATTGGTATAGGTTGGTTTTCTTAATTGCAAATACAATCAAGATATGAAAAAGATAACAGGGAGTATGGTTTTAACTTGAGAAGTTCAGAGTTGGATAAGATACGGGAACAGAAGAAAGAAAAATTAAGAAACTATATAGCTATCTATTAAGAATTAGGCTAGAAGAAGAAGTGGTTAAAGATACAATGTTAACTTTGGCAAAGAACTTTAGCTACAGGATTGAGTTAGAAAAGTGGCAAAAACTATGGGAAAGGAACTATAAATTAACCATGTCAACAGCTAACAAAGAAAACTTATACAAAATGTTTTTTAGATGGCACATGTCTCCAGAAAAATTAGCAAAGATGTTTAAAGACAAGTTAGCAAAATGTTGGAAATGACAACAAGCAACAGGTTCATATTACCGTATGTGGTGGACATGTGCAGAAGCAAGGAAATATTGGACTAAAATAAGAGCACGGCTAGAGAAAATGTTACATGAAATAGAATTTAGACCAGAGATATTTTTATTGGGTATTCTCCCAGACAAACATAAGAAAGGTGATACCTATTGGATTATACATGTAACTACAGCAGCGAGACTTGTATTTGCCCAAAATTGGAAATTAAATAAATTACCAACAGATGAAGAGATAATAAAAAAAATTAGATTGTGCAGAGATACAATACAATACAATGCAATGCAATGCAATGCAATGCAATACAATACAATACAATACAATACAATACAATACAATACAATACAATACAATACAATACAATACAATACAATACAATAGCAGAGTTGGAAGGGACCTTGGAGGTCTTCTAGTCCAACCCCCTGCCTAGGCAGGAAACCCTATACCGTTTCAGACAAATGGCTAGTCAACATCTTCTTAAAGACTTTCATTGTTGGGGCATTCACAACTTCTGGAGGCAACTTCTGTTCCACTGATTAATTGTTCTAACTGTCAGGAAGTTTCTCCTCAGTTCTAAGTTGCTTCTCTCCTTGATTAGTTTCCACCCATTGCTTCTTGTTCTACCCTCAGGTGCCTTGGAGAATAGTTTGACTCCCTCTTCTTTGTGGCAACCCCTGAGATATTGGAACACTGCTATCATGTCTCCCCTAGTCCTTCTTTCTATTAAACTAGACATACCCAGTTCCTGCAACCGTTCTTCATATGTTTTAGTCTCCAGTCCCCTAATCATCTTTGTTGCTCTTCTCTGCACTCTTTCTAGAGTCTCCACATCTTTCTACATTGTGGCGACCACAACTGAATGCAGTATTCCAAGTGTGGCCTTAACAAGGCATTATAAAGTGGTATTAACACTTCACGTGATCATGTTTCCAATGCCTTTCACCTGACTTAGAACTGAACCCAGAAGGACATTTCTTCCAACAATACAAACCATAATACAGTATATATTCAGAATATTACTAGTTTGTTGAGAAATTAAGAGCAGAAGCATACCCTGGTTTATATACCTTTGGCCTACTAAAGTGTAAAGGCAGAATACAGGAACAGACAGAAACAGTGAAAAGTATACATGATGTTGGAATATTTTAGAGAAAACCATCCATGTGACTGTAATATTATTTATTTATTCCTGCTAGATGAGGGGTGTCAGTCAAACTCAAGGCCCACGGGCTGGATTTGGCCCGCGATGTGGTCAGATCCGCCCACAGGGCCATTCTGGAAAATGTAAGGAGCCAGCCTGCGTCGCTTCATGCCAGTCTACCCAATACAAAGATGAAACATCAGGCTACAGTGGCTTCGTCCCAGTCTACCCAATGCAAAGATGAAACAATGGGCCAGTGGGGCTTCAGCTCGGTCTACCCAGTGCAAAGAGAAAACATGTCAGCAGTTTGGGGAGTGGCATCAAGCTGGCCACACCCACCCAGTTGGACACACCTGGCTGCAACCCCCAAGGTCAACCACAGCTTTGATGTGGCCTTCAATGAAATTGAGTTTGACACCCCTGAGCTAGATTATACCATCCATATATCTTTCAGAGAAGTGAATAGAAACAGTTTTCTGGACCACAGCAGTTCATATATACGGGGGATATCTTATCAGTTTGGCAGTGAATATAGCTCACAAGTATAAAGTAGTAGGTACTTTTTTACCATTACAATTGGTTAAAGATTAAGACTGCAAAGTTGTTTTCTGTGTGTGTGTGTGTGTGTGTGTGTGTGTGTGTGTGTGTGTGTGTTTGGTTGGATGGTTGGTTTCAGGGGTGGGTTCTGGCTTCTTTTACTGCCAGTTCTCTGAGGGACGCATTTCGGACACCTGTGCTTGAAGCACGGTATGTGCGCATGCGCAGTAGTGAAAAAAAATGCTTCTGCGCATGTGCAGAAGCAAAAAACAAGATGGTGGTACCTAATGCACTGCCAATAGAACCGGTTCAGAGGCGTGGGCGGCCGAGTTACTACCTACTCGGCTGAACCAGTCCGAACTAATAGGAACCCATCTCTGGTTGGTTGGTTGGTTGGTTTAGAGACATCACTATCCCATAATAAAAACCACACTAATCAATAAGCTCCTGACCCAGTAGTTGGAGGAAAGCCACGTCTTCATGCCCTTTAGTAAAGGCCAGAGTATTGAGGCATTCCAGATCTTTAACAGATTAACAGAGTTGGAAGGGACCTTATAGATCATATTGTCCAACCCCACACTCAAGCAGGAGACCCTACACCATTTCTGACAAACGGTAGTCCAATCTCTTCTTGAAAGTCTCAAGTCATGAAGCCCCCACAACTTCCGAAGGCAACTTCTGTTCCATCGGTTGATTGTTCTCACTGTCAGAAAATCCCTCCTTATTTCCAGGTTGAATCTCTCCTTATTCAGTTTCCATCCATTATTCCTTGTCTGGCCTTCAGGTGCTTTGAAGAATAGCTCGACCCCCTCCTCTCTGTGGCAGTCCCTCAAATATTGGAAGACTGTTATCATGTCTCCCTGGTCCTTCTCTTCACTAGACTAGCCATGCCCAGTTCCTGTAACTGTTCTTCATATGTTTTAGTCTCCAGTTCCCTAAACATCCTGATTGCTCTCCTCTGCACTTTTTCTAGAGTCTCAACACCTTTTTTATAGTGTGGTAACCAAATCTGGGTGCAGTATTCTAGGTGTGATCTTATAGAGTGGTATTAGTACCTCACTTGATCTTGATTGTATACCTCTGTTAATGCAATTTAGGATTGCAATGGCTTTTTTGGCTGCCACTGCACACTGCTGGCTCATATTTAGCTGGTTGTCCACTAAAACGCCAAGATCCCTCTCATAGTCATTGCTATTAAGCCTGGTTTCACCCAGTCTTTATCTGTACTTTATCTGTGAGGCGTTGCCCTGTCAGCTGGCCAGCACACATGTGCGCACTGGCAAGCTGAGTTCAGCCTTTTTTAAAGCCATTTTTCACCCTCCCCAGGCTCCAGAGGCTTTATAGGAGCCTGGGGTGGGCAAAAACAGCCTCCCCTGCCCCTCCCACCCCCCGCCCAGAGGCCCTCCGGAGGCTTCAGGAGCTTCCCTGAAGCCTCCGGAGGGCAAAAAATGACCCTATGAGCGGGTTGCTTGTAAGGTAGTTTTTTGCCCTCCGGAGGCTTCAGGGAAGCTCCTGAAGCCTCTGGAGAGCCTATGGGGGGGGGGGTGTCAGGGGACGCTATTTTCGCTCTCCCCAGGCTCCTATAAAGCCTCTGGAGCCTGGGGAGGGCGAAAAAAGCATGCAAAAATGGGGGGTCACACCTGTCATGTGCGCATGCGCTCTGGGGGGCCGCACATTGCATTATGGGTGTGGCACGCCCACGCAAAAACCCCCTGCACTCCCCCCACTTATGGCACGCAAGCCAAAAAAGTTTAGCCATCGCTGATCTAGGATGTTAGCTATTCCTGCCAGTTTAGTATCATCTGTAAGTTCCTCCTCTTCCTCCTCCTCCTCCTCCTCCTCCTCCTCCTCCTTCTTCTTCCTGTGGCATCTCACAAATATGTTTGCTTCAGCATTTCAGTGAACAAAGTTGCCATATCTCTAGTTATCACATACACTATGATTAAACCACCAGGTCAATCCTCCAGTGGCTCTCAAGATGCTTCTGAAGGAATTAGCAGGCAAATCCCAGACCAGATATATATTGCCAATATATTGTTCCCTGCTGAGGGCCATTCCTCAAAAGGTGTTCCCCAACCATTACAAGGTCAATAGGAAAACTGATGCCATCAATTGGGTTCTTAGGATTTTATACCTATTTGCTGTTCACAGCACATAAATTAGACTAGCTCCATAGTTACCTATACGTGAGATATATGACTTCACACCAATATGCTAGCTCATTGATTCAAAAGCTCAACAGGACAACCATATTGGAAGAATTTGTGTAAGGCAAATGACATTCAGGGCTGGGTGACCAAGAGAAAATATTATGGTGGCCAAGGTTTTCTGATGGTCCTTTAACCTTCAAGTTAAGAAAGAATGAAAAATTAGGTACAGTAATAAAGTTGAGAGCAACTCTGTCCTTTCACAGTTTTGAGCCTCAAGACATTCAGACATAGGGGAGGCTTAAGACAAGGGATCAGATCCATTTTTGAGGCATGACATATTCTTTAGCCACATGTCAAGCTGTTGTTTCACTGTCTATAGCATCCTGTTTGAATCAAGGCTTCTTCCAACAGCAGTACAGGATAGACCAGGAATGTTGCCCATTATTGCCATATTACTGCTTTCAGAATTAGCCAGGAAGGTACAACCTCTTAAGTGCACTGGAGAGGAAGCCCTTAAAATTCCACAGGACTGGTACCAGGATGGAGAACTTCTTGTTGGTGGATTGATGTCCCACATTCATTACATGTTCCCTGAAATTAGTTTCAAGAGACATCCTTTTGAGGAATCTGTTGACCTCCCATTGTAAGAAATTGCGTCCTTACCTGATTTTAATCTCATCCATCTCTGTTCTTTTCATCCATGTAAAATGGAGAAGTTCCTTCAACATACTGCAGGTTTGAAGACGAAAGATTTCATGGACATATCCTTTATAATAGTTGGTGATCCATCTGTTCTACTTCAAAAAGATCATGGAGCATCTTCCAATCTTTGAAAGAGCAATTCAAAGTTGATACAGAAAAGTTCTCTAGAGGAGTAGAAATGTGTGCTCTTCTACTAACAATCTTCCTTTAAGAAAGAATTAAGAAAGAATTGGAGAATAGAAGGAAAAATGTATGTATAACCATATGGGGTTGGCAACCCGCAGCTCTGGAGCCACATGTGACTCTTTCATCCCTCTGCTGCAGCTCCCTGTCGCCAGTCAGCTTCACAATTGATAGGGCTTTTGGTTAGGACTGGTAGAGGAAAAAAGGCACAGCACTAGGAGAATACTCTATGGTGGGTGAACCAGACTTCCGGTTGGCTCCAGAATTGAATGGGGGGCTCCAAGTTAGGAGCTTTGTAGCTCTTTGAGTGTTTAAGGTTGCCAACCCCTGGGCTATGTTCTTCAGCTTTACCTTCTTCACCAATAAAATCTTCTGTAATATTTCCTCACAAATTTGTTCTACTCATCTTAGATTCTTTCTATAGAAAATTAGAAAGAAATCTAATTGAAAAATCAACCAATTATGTTTCTTCCAACTGAGTAACCTGTTTTCTCTTCAGAGTTTGGTGGCATATCTTCTGGCAATTAGTGATTAATATCATCAATAATTTGGTTTAATTTCAAAGGGCAAAATGTTTAGCTTTTACAACACAAAATGTTTTTGATCTGATTGTGCAGGAGCTTCTTACTGTTATAAGGTGAACATTTTTGTAATTGTGGATTGAACAACAGTTTATTAAGGACTAAACTTGCATGAAAAGTATAATATGACAATAAACTCTTCATTCTAAGGGCAGGAAAAAGGAGAATTCTTTTGTAAATCTCTTCTACCTGACACCTATTAAGATATTTCAGGAATGGTATCATGTCATCCTTCTATAAAATCTTTCATGGATTCTCCAATTATTGGAGGGAACTCGCAGCTTTATATTCAGTCATGTTGAGGACTTTTCCTTTTCATGTTTTTTGGTATTGCCATTTAAACATCTGTTAAAGGGTACAATTAAATACTTCATATAAAGATATGAATCTTGATTCTGAAGAGACAAATGGTTGGAATTCAGCTAGATCTCTAATATATGCAATACAAGGGTAGTCTTTGCTGTTGTTAGTTGCGAAGTCATGTCTGACCCATCGCAACCCCATGGACAATGTTCCTCCAAGCCTTCTTGTCCTCTACCATCCTCTGGAGTCCATTTAAGTTCATGCCTACTGCTTCAGTGACTCCATCCAGCCACCTCATTCTTTATCATCCCCTTCTTTTATTGCCCTCCATCGTTCCCAGCATTAGGCTCTTCTCCAGGGAGTCCTTCCTTCTCATTAGGTGGCCAAAGTATTTTAGTTTCATCTTCAGAATCTGGCCTTCTAAAGAGCAATCAGGGTTGATCTCCGCAAGGATTGACTGGTTTGATGGCCTTGCAGTCCAAGGGACTCGCAGGAGTCTTCTCCAGCACCAGAGTTCAATGGCCTCAATTCTTTGGCGCTCAGCCTTTCTTATGGTCCAACTTTCACAGCCATACATTGCAACTGGCAAAACCATAGTCTTGACTATATACAATGCTGTTATAATGTACCTTTAAGGAAGTGATATAAAAAAATGATTGAAATATATTGATGACTTAGTGTTAAATCTAAAACTGCTAATATTTATTCAAATGTTGATGTTTTTCTATTCTTTTCTGTAAAAGTTGCGAGATTTGGGGGGACTGCTTTCCCCCGCACGATGTAGCTGTCAAAATTTTCTATACCCTTTTTAACCCTTTTTCCTTGAAAAAAATTTGTAAAAACCAATAAAACTTGTTAATATACAATTTTGTTGGCAGGGTGATGTCTCTGCTTTTTAGTATGCTGTCTAGATTTGCCTAAAACATTATCCTAGGATGAAATATATTTGCCATTATTCACATGTGTATGTTTGTGTGTTGAATTGACATATTAAGATAATGTATATGGCCACACATCTTTTATGCACAATCCTTTGGCAACTTTGCCAAAGTGTAGGCTGTGACCATAGTTCCTCAATCTCAACAAAGTTTCCTTGGCATTTCGCAAACATGTTTGTTTTAGCATTCCTACTAGAAAAGTTACCATCTCTCTAGTATGCCGTCTAAATTTGCCATAGCTTTCCTCCCTAGGGCAGTCTAGAAAAGCAAAATCAAAACATATTTCCTGTGGGGTTTTTTCCCATTGGATATCTTTTCTTTAGTGGATAATGCACATAGCACAATTCTCTTTGGAAGAAAGTTACTTTATTTGCAAGGAATGCAGTGGCTCAGTGGCTAAGATGCTGTGCTTGTCGATCAGAAAGGTTGGCAGTTCAGTGGTTCAAATCCCTAGTACAGCATAACAGAGTGAGCTCCCGTTACTTGTCCCAACTTCTGCCAACCTAGCAGTTCGAAAGCATGTAAAAAATGCAAGTAGAAAAAATAGGGACCACCTTTGGTGGGAAGGTAACAGTGTTCCGTGCACCTTCGGTGTTTAGTCATGACGGCCACATGACCACGGAGTGCTGGCACTTCGGCTTTGAAACGAAGATGAGTACTGCCCCTTAGAGTCAGGAATGACTAGCACATACAGTATGTGCGAGGGGAACCTTTATCTTTACCTTACTTTATTTGCAGTGTGATAACCAAGTTCTATCAACACCTCTTGGCTTTAGTGTTTGCGGTGAACGAGATCAACAAGGATCCTCACATCTTGCTCAACATCACTCTTGGATTCCACATCTATGACAGCTACTCTGATGCATTAATGACCTATCGTACCACTCTGGACCTGCTTTTTAAGTTGCATAAAATTGTCCCCAACTATATTTGTGGGACTAAAAAGAAAGTTGTGGGAATCATCAGAGGGATGAGCCTTTAAACATCCATACGCATGGCAGAAATTTTGCAGCTTTTCAAGATCCCACAGGTTGGAGCCATAGTATAGTATAACCTTTATTGTCATTGTACATGATGTATACACCAAAATTGGTTTTAGCCTCACTGGCGCAATCCATGACAACAAATACAAACAACATAAATAGTATAAAGAATAATCCCTATGCAAGTAACTAGAGGAAAACAAGAAAAATAAAGAAAAATAAAAACCAGTCATACGTTTCCCCGTGTGCATGGAGTGATTGTGGTTGTGTTTAAGAGTCTGAGAGCCCAAGTATTGAAACTATTTTAAAACCTATTTGTTCGGCTGGCTATGCTTCGATGTCTTCTGCCCGATGGTAGAAGTGCAAAGAGACACTGACCAGGGTGTGAATCATCTCTGAGTATCTTCCTTACTCTGCTAAAGCAGCGAGACCTGGCGATGTCATCCAGTGGTGTTAAGAGGGCAACCAATGATTTCTTGTGCTGAATTGATCACTCTCTGTAGTACCTTCCTGTCCGCGGCAGTTAAAGCAACGTACCATACTGTAATGCAATATGTGAGGACACTTTCTATTGTTGACCAATAGAAAGAGGTCATCAGCCATTGTTCCACCTCTTCCACCATAAATAAAGATCTCAAAATTACAACAATCACACAGATTGTCTGCTTTTGATTTCCCCCAAGCAACTTGATGGATTATCTGTAAAGAGCTGTAAAGAAATTAGAGTAAAAAGAAGTAAAGAAATTAGGGTAAAGGGTGGACTTTGATTAACCTGTGTTTTTCTTCAGTATATCGCAGCTTTCAGTCAAATGAATTGAGGATACAGAATTTGAGTCCATAGTTGTTTGAACCTGCAGGCTTATGCTAATTATCATTAACTGCCTCATTGATTTCAATTCATAATTTTAAGCATAATGTGCACAAATATCTGGGTTTTATATTAAAGATGGGGAGGATGACATGTAGAAGAAATATTGACCTAGGAAGCACTGAAACATTTTCTTCTTTAAATTCAAATACAAGTAGTCCTTGACTTACAACCACGATTGAGCCCAAAATATGTATGGCTACATGACACGTTTGTTAAGTTTTTTTTTTTTCTCCATTTACGACCTTTCTTGCTGCAGTTGTTAAGTGAAACAATGCAGTTGGTAAATTGCTAATACGGTTGTTAAGTGAATCTGGTTTTCCCATTGACTTCGTTTATCCGAAGGTCGCAAAAGGTGATCACAAGACCCCAGAACATTTATGACAACGGTCTTAAATGTGAGTCACTTATATCACTTGACCATGGGGATGCTGCAACAACCGTAAGTGTGAAAAATGGTCATAAGTTGCTTTTTTCAGTGATGTTGTGACTTCAAATAGTCACTAAGTGAACTGTTGTAAGCTGAGGACTATACTTGTACTTAGTTTACCTTCAAGAAAAGAGTTTGAGATGATGATGATAAGGATGGATGGATGGATGGATGGATGGATGGACGGACGGAGACGGACAGAGACAGAGAGACAGAGAGAAAGACAGAGACAGAGAGACAGAGAGAAAGAGAGACAGAGAAATACAGAGACAGAGAGAAAGACTGAGACAGAGAGAAAGAGAGACAGAGAAAGACCGAAACAGACAGAGAGAGAGAGAGAGAGAGAGAGACAGAGACAGAGAGAAAGAGAGAAAGACCGAGACAGAGAGAAAGAGAGACAGAGAAAGACCGAGACAGAGAGAGAGAGAGACAGACAGACATATCATATTCAAAAAGGATATCTCCCTTTTTGGGAGATCTCTAAACAAAATAAAAAAGTTAACCGTCCATATTTTATTCATATACAAATAAAGTGGTTTAAATCAATAAAAAAGGAATGTACCTTTCACATTTTCTGTCATTCTCTTTCTCTTATTCCTCCTTTCTTTCCTTTAGATTGCATATGGTTCATTTCAATTGGTAGCAACTGATGAATCACATTTCCCCCCTTTTTATCGCATGGCCCCTGATGAAGATCTCCAGTACGAGGGTTTAGTCCAGCTCCTCTTGTGCTTTGGATGGAAATGGGTAGGACTGGTCATTGTAGATGACAATACAAACTCTGGAACCCATGCTCTCTCAAAATGAAATCTGCTCCGAATTCACTGAGAGGGTTGACAGAAACTTCCATTTTTACGAACTCTTTGAAATGGTTGAACAAATGGTGAGTCACGTCGCCTTCTTCACAGAGAAAACTGCAAATGCAGTGATTATACATGGAGAAAATATAGTCTTTATGTGGCTGGCCTCTACACTACTGGTAACCAAACTTTTTCCTCTGACAACTTCTCATTTTTCACAGGAAATTTCCACACGGAAAGTGTGGGTCGTGATGGCCCAAAATGATTTCATGTTACATTCTTTACAAAGATCTGTCGATATGCAAATGTTGCATGGGGCCATTTCCTTCTCAATTAGCAAAAAAGATCTTCCAGGTTTCCAACAATACATACAGGCTGTCACCCCTTCCGGGGCAAATCAAGATGGCTTTATTAGAGATGTCTGGAAGCAAGCTTTTGGCTGCTCAGTATCAAATAATGTTTTTGAAGATGATGAATGTACTGGGGAAGAAAGATCGGATGACCTTCTTGACCCCTTCTTTGAAACCAGCCTGCTTAGCCACAGTTACAGTATCTACAATGCCGTCTATGCTTTGGCTCAAGCCTTACATGCTGCTCACAAAGTTAGGACCCATCAGAACATACGAAAGGACAGGAATCAATTGCGATCAAAGACAATAGAAGCCTGGCAGGTAAGATTTCTCTTTATCGATATTTTGTTTAAAGATTCTTCATGGTTACAGCACAGTGGAAGGAATTAAGGAAAGAAAGAAAGAGAAAAAGCAACAAAGATGATTAGGGGACCGGAGGCTAACAAATACGAATTAAGATTGCAGGAATTGGGTATGTTTAGTCCAGAGGTCAGCAACCCATGGCTCAGGAGCCGCATGCGGCTCTTTTCTCCCTCTGCTGCAGCTCCCTGTCGCCAGTCAGCTCCACAATTGATAGGGCTTTTGGTTAGGACAGTGTTGTGTCCCACCAGCATCCAGATTCAGACAGTGAAGAGATTGAGGAGGTAAGTAAGTAAGTAAGTAAATCTTTATTATGGTCAAAGACCAGCAATACACATTAGTTTTTACAGTATGTTAAAAAGTACTGACATTAAGATATAATTAAAAAGTATTGACATTAAAATTGGAAAATAACATACATGTTCTCAGATTGTTCGGGTCACTCCCTGGTTCACCTGGGTGCAACGCTGTTAAGTATAGAAGTAAATACAATGGTCCAAAGATTGTTAGAGATATGTCCAGATAATTGGTACAAGATGACAACTATACTTCTGTAGCCAATTTTTTTCTTATGGACATTGCAGCAGCACAGAACTTTGCCACTGCATACGTGGTAACCGGGTTAGTGTCCTGGAGGAGAAAGCCTAGATAAAAATTGTCTGCCCTCCCTGGCAATCTCTCTAATAAGAGGAGAATATGTGCAGACCTACAAGCTCTGTATAGCTTGCAGTGTAATAGAACATGTGAATTATCTTCCACTTCTCCTTTACCACATATACAAACCCGTTCTGCTATAGGTGTTCTCTTATAGCTGCCCTGGAGGAGTGCTGAAGGAAGAATATTAAATCTGGCTCTGAAGAAAGCTATTCTTTGTTTTGGGAAGATCAGGTCATTTAGATATCTTGCCGATTCCCACATACCCTGTTTGATTCTGTCCCTACTGTGGAGAGACAACCTATTTAGTTCTTCTTGGAACTCCATGGCCTTCATTCTATTAATTACTACTTGCTTTGCTTGATCAAAGCCTAGAGACATTAAGAATACCGTTGAGAGCCCATAAGAGCCCAGTTTGTGATCAATTGCCTGTTTCCAGGGGGAGCGGAAATTGTCAGTCAACACTAATGGGGACAGTCCCTCTGGAAAGAAATGCATTTTAAGCCAATAAAAGATCATCTTCCAGGCTCTTACCTGAATTTGAGGCATGCCTGTCTCAATTCTTAACTGGGCATTTGGAGTTCCTTTGGGTGCAGCTAAGATGGCTCGCAGGAATTTGGTTTGTATGGTTTCTAGCAAGTCTTTCTTTGCAAGGATTCCTGTTTGTGCCCCATATAGAATTTGTGCCAATGTTTTGGCCTCAAAAAGTTTTAAAGCAGCAGGTACTAACTGACCTCCACCTGTATAAAAGAAACGTTTAATTGCATTTGAGGACCTATTGGCTACTTGCAATGTGTGATCCAGGTGTGCCTTCCATGTCCCTTGCGAGTGGAAAACCACCCCAAGGTATCTAAATGTTCTAACCTGTTCCAAACTATGTCCTTCTATTTTCCAGGAGTATTGGCTTGGTCTTTTAGCAAAAAGTATTTTTTTTTAATTTATCAAAGTTAAGGACCAGCTTGTTTTGCCTGCAATAGCCTAGTGTTGCCCTAATTGCTCTCTTCAGTCCTACAGGGGTTTGTGAAATGATAGCGGCATCATCAGCATATAAGAGAATTGGCACTTTGCATTGTGCTAGGTTAGGAGGATGGAAATCAGGGTTCAGTAAGAGATCAATCAGGGGATTAATACAGAAGTTAAAGGGGGGGGGACAGGATGCAACCCTGCCGTACCCCTTTTTGTACCCTTACTGAGCCGGTTAAACTCCCTTGGGGATTGCACCTCACTTTCAGGGTGGAATTGGCATACAATTTTTGTATGAGAAAGAGGAGGCGTTTATCGATAGTGGTGCATTTTAATTTCTCCCAGAGGGTGATCCTGGATATTGAATCAAAGGCCTGCTTAAAATCAAGGAAGGCCACAAAAAGAGAGGATTTTTTTTTATATATGTATTTTTGTACTAAATGGTGGAGTACCAAGATATGATCCACCGTAGATCTTCCTTCTCTAAAACCGGCTTGTTCGTCTTTAATTATCCCCCCTGAAATTAGCCAATCTTGAAGTTTATAATTTAGGTGTTTGGCATACAGTTTACTAATAACGCTTAGAAGACTAATAGGTCTATAATTACCTGGGTCATTTCTATTACCTTTTTTATAAATTGGTATGATAATTGCTACTCCCCAATCTCTAGGTATATGGCCTGTTTTATCTATAAATGTAAGCAGTGATGCTAAAAGTGGAGCCCACCAACTGGCGTTCTTTTTTATTATTTCTGGCAGGACATTATCAGCCCCGGGTGCCTTATTAGCCTTTAGGGCTCCGATCAACCAGGATATCTCTTCTGGTGTAACATGGGGCCAGTAAGGAGTTTGGTCCAAACTAGCTTGGCTCTCCTTGGTTAGATAGTCAGGATCTGTATAAAGCTCCCTAAAATACTCTTCCCAGGCATGAATCGAAACCTGATTTGTTGGGGGTAGGGGAGGTTTTCCCAATCCCCTGGTGATGTACCAAAAAAGGGATGTATTTTTTGTCCAGACTGCTGTAATTAGTCTATGCCAAGTGCAGCTCTTTTAGAGCCACACTTTTCTTTTCTTTTAGAAGGTTCTTATATTGTGCTTTCAGCTGCTTTAAGTAGTAAGTGTGATCCTCAAAGGGGGCACTTTTACTTTTCTTGAATTCCATATTATATATCCTTTTTAGTTGCATGCAATCTCTATTGAACCATTTTTTGTTCTTTGAAACCGGCCTTTTGGAGTGAGCTAGTGATCTGTTACTGAGAACCGAATTCAAATTTAAAATTAAGGATTCAAACCCCTATAGGTAAGATCCTCCACACTTATTTCTTAGTAGAGATGTACGTAGCTCTATGGTTTCAGGGGCTAACATCCATTTGGTAACTTCCTTAACGTTTTTCTTTTTCCATTTAATTTTTACCTGGGTATTTTGAGTCTCTGACCTGGGTAGGTAGGCTGTGCCTGCCCTTAGAGATTTCTGGTGCAATGTGAGAGTAAGGAGTATTGTATTATGATCGCTTTCCAGTCGTGAGTCTACCTCCATCTTCTGTAAGACCTTCAGGAGGTCATATGATATTATCCAGTAATCAACTGTGGATTTTCTTCCTGCTCCCCGATAAGTATATTCCGCTGGAAAGTCACCCCTTGGGGACCTGTTAAGGATACAAAGATCCAAACGTACAGTCATTTGTCTTACACACAAACCTGCCCGATTAGCTTTAGGGTCTTTAAATTGTCTGGAATGCAAAGATTCTCCTGTTACATTTTCATCATACTGAATCTTAAAATGATTAAATAATGCTTGATCATTTGGTCCCATTCTAGCGTTTAAGTCCCCCCCTATAATTATTGCAGCTTTGGGGAATTTGGCTGAACAGCCAAGAATAAAATCTTCTATGCTGTCCCAAATCTTGTTAATCACATTATTCTTATTAAGTGGAGGAATATAGATATTAAAAAGCAAAATCTCCACCTGTTTAAATAAGAAGAGACTTCTTAAGGGTTTTTTACAGGGGCTTTTAAACCAAATTTTAAGGGGGGGGGAGACGGGGTTGATTCGGATGGCTCAGACAGGCTTGGGGGGGAGTCTGCCAGGGCACAGGCCAGAGCTAACTAATGGGTGTGGGTTGGGAGGGCTAGGAAGGGTTGGGATTCCGGGGGAGACATTAAGCCATTCCATTGGGGGGTTCACCATCTCTACTGTTTGTGGGAGAGGCAGATATGGTGGGGGCCGAGGGCCAAATGATGTTCGGAGGACGCGGGTTTGCTGATTAAGAGCGATCGCGCGTTCCGACCCTCATCGCCCTTCTCGCACCCCCGGGTGCTTGGGATTACAGGACCCTGGTCTGGGGCTGGTGTCGCTTAACGCCAGGTCCGTGGTACATAAGGCTCCCCTCATTTACGACCTCATACAAGAGGGTAGAGCGGACCTGGCGTGCATTATGGAGACCTGGTTGGGCCATGAGTGGGGTGTGCCCCTTAGCGAACTATGCCCACCAGGCTTCCGGGCGTTTCACCAGCCGAGAGCCCAGGGCAGGGGCGGGGGGGTGGCGGTGGTTATCAGGGAAAGTCTCAGACCTCAGGAGGTCACTGTGCCTCAGATAGGCGGGTGTGAGTCCCTCTTTGTGCAGTGGGGCCTTGGAGCTCAGGTGGGCCTTTTTGTTACATACCTGTCTCCCTGCTATGTTTCATCGGCCCTGCCGGAGCTGCTGAATGTATTAGCTGGATTGGCGGTTGATTTCCCCAGGCTCATGGTCCTGGGGGATTTCAATCTGCCTTCCATTGGCGAGACATCTGAGTCAGCTCGGGAGTTCATGGCTTCCATGGCAGCTATGGACCTAACTCAGTTAATTCAAGACCCCACCCATAATGGGGGACACACGCTCGACCTGATCTTTGTCTCTGGGCAGTGGATGAATGATCTAGATTTAGGGGATATTTCTATTCAACCCTTGTCATGGTCTGATCATTTCCTCATCAGGCTTGACTTCCATACCGCTACCCCTCGCTGCAGGGAGGCGGAACTGACTAGATGGCTCCGCCCCAGGCACCTGATGGACCCCGAAAGGTTCCTGATGGAGCTTGGGACTTTTCCTGAATCCCTTGCTCACAACCCGACCGAAGCCCTAGTGGAAGCCTGGGATAGGGCTGCCGCTGGGGCTTTGGATCATGTTGTGCCTTTGCGGCCTCTGACCCGGTGTCGATCCCGGATGGCTCCCTGGTTTACCGAGGAGCTCCGGGAGATGAAACGCCGGAAAAGACGCCTAGAGAGTGGCTGGAGGGCCAGCCGGTCCGAATCTGATCGAACACTAGTAAGAATTCATATTAAATCCTACTTAGTGGCGATAGAAGCGGCAAAACGGCAATATTTTTCCGCTCTTATCGCGTCCGCAGATAACCGCCCAGCCGCCCTGTTTAGGGTGACCCACTCCTTACTTAACCAAGGAACTGGGGAAGACCCCTTGCAGGGTAGGGCTGAAGAATTTGTTCAGTATCTGCAGGATAAAATCGCTCAGATCCGGACAGGCTTGGACTCTGACTGGGTAGATTCGGGCGAGCCCACGGGGATGAATCTTGAGGAGACAATCTGGGATGGGTTTGACCCTGTGACCCCCGAAGGCATGGACAGGATTATGGGGAGACTCAGTGCTGCCACTTGTGTGCTGGACCCGTGTCCCTCTTGGTTAGTTTCGGCTTCCCGGGAGGTGACACGAGGCTGGCTCCAGGCGATTTCCAACGCTTCATTGAGAGAGGGGTTCTTTCCCACCGCCTTGAAGGAGGCGGTGGTGAGGCCCCTCCTCAAGAAGCCTTCCCTGGACCCAGCTTCTTTAGCCAACTATCGTCCGGTCTCCAACCTTCGCTTTGTAGCAAAGGTTGTCGAGAGTGTGGTAGCATGTCAGCTTCCCCAGTACCTGGATGAAGCTGTCTACCTGGATCCGTTTCAGTCGGGTTTCAGGCCCTGGTACAGCACGGAGACGGCATTGGTTGCATTGGTCGATGATCTCTGGCGGGCCTGGGACAGGGGCTGTTCCTCTGTCCTGGTCCTATTAGACCTCTTGGCGGCTTTCGATACCATCGACCATGGTATCCTACTGCGACGACTCGGGGGGTTGGGAGTGGGGGGCACCGTTTTACGGTGGTTCTCCTCCTACCTGTCGGATCGGTCGCAGTTTGTGTTGACTGGAGGGCAGAGATCGACCCCCAGGCGCGTCACTTGTGGGGTGCACCAGGGGTCAGTTCTCTCACCCCTCCTGTTCAACATATACATGAAACCGCTGGGCGAGATCATCCGTGGTTTTGGGGTACGGTATCATCAATATGCTGATGATACCCAACTTTTCATCTCTACCCCAAACCACCCAAACGATGCCCTCGACGTGATGTCCCGATGCCTGGAGGCTGTGCAGATCTGGATGGGGAGGAACAGGCTCAAGCTCAATCCCTCCAAGACTGAGTGGCTGTGGTTTCCGTCATCCCGATTTGTACATCTTGTTCCATCTTTGATGATAGGGGGAGAAATTTTAGCCCCCTCAGAGAAGGCTCGCAATCTGGGAGTCCTCCTGGATACGCGGCTTAGTTTAGAAGAACACCTGACGGCCGTGACCAGGGGGGCCTTTTACCAGGTTCGCCTGGTACGTCAGTTGCGCCCCTTCCTGGATCGGGATGCTCTGTGCACAGTCACTCATGCCCTCATCCTTTCTCGCCTGGACGACTGCAATGCTCTCTACATGGGGCTGCCCTTGAAGAGCACCCGGAGGCATCAGCTGGTCCAGAATGCTGCCGTGCGGGTTGTCATGGGGGTACCTAGGTGCTCCCATGTTACACCCCTTTTAGGCGGCCTGCACTGGTTGCCGGTTGTTTTCCGGGTGCGATTCAAGGTATTAATTATGACCTTTAAAGCACTCCATGGCTTAGGCCCAGGGTACGTGCGAGACCACCTACTGCCACCAGTAGCCTCCCACCGTCCAGTACTATCCCACAGAGTTGGCCTTCTCAGGGTGCCGTCGGCCAGACAGTGTCGGCTGGTGACCCCCAGGGGGAGAGCCTTCTCTGTGGGAGCCCCTTCCCTCTGGAATGAGCTCCCCCTGGAGCTTCGCATAATCCCTGACCTCCAGTCCTTCCGACGCACCCTAAAAAGTTGGCTTTTCCAGCAAGCCGGCCTGGCCTGTTAATTTTAATTTTAACTTATTTTAAATGTATTGTTTTTTTTAAAATTCGGTTTGCTTTTTTTTGGATATGGATTTAATCTTTTTTAACTTTTGGGATGTGTGTTTTTTAATGTTGTACGCCGCCCTGAGTCCTTTTGGAGAAGGGCGGCATATAAATCCAAATAAACCAAACCAAACCAAACCAAACCAAGAGTAATGTAGTTACAACCCATGGCTGGAAAGGTGGCAGTGGTACACATTTAAATTGCAAGGATGTATTAACTAATGTCACAATACCCCCTTAAGCTCTCCCCCCCACCTTTCTTGGGACAGCCGGGATTGAGTTAACCCAATAGCCATCTAACTGAATCTCTGTGGAGGCCCAGGTTTCTTGCAAGAAGAGGATGTCAAATTGTGATATATAGTCAAAAAAGAGTTGGTCTTTTAATGGAACAGACCAACCTGCTATATTCCAGGTTATAAGGGAAAGTGGGTCATCTTTTGCAGCTCATCAGGAAACTTGATTTATACAAAGGGAAGTTGTCTGGTTGTTACCATGGATTGAGGTGTCATCGCACACCGAATTGGCCTTCTTTAAAAATAGGGAGGACCCGTCTAGGTCATGTGTAGACTCTTGAGGAACTTGTTCAGGGTAAGAGGTTTTAGCACCAGCTAACAGAGCTTGCCATTCCGATGCCTCTTCTCTGGGTGTAGGACAAGGCGTTATTAGGTCGTCTTTCATTCTTTGAGATAGTGGCTCTGACGTGGGTCGACTCTCAGTTTCTTGGTTTGGTGCTGAAGGTGCTGAAGGTGTCATGGGATATTCACACAGGGATGAAAACATCTCCATCTCTACTGGGATCTCTAATACCCCCTTTGGGTCTTGGCTTCTATTTTCCATGATCTTGTATTCATGTAATCCCTTGTCCTCTGGGGGAGAAGTGAGAGGCTCAATTATTGGGGAAACCAGATCTATAAGCGGCTCTGCTGTATCCATTGTGACCAATAAGGATTTCTTTAAATTTTCTAACTTGTATAATATATTGTCTTGTTCTTTCCTTGGGAGAGCGCCAAAAGTGTTAATGAGACCAGCTTTTGTGCTGTTAAGTATCTCTTCACTGGGCAGGGCTGGTTGACTCCCACTGTCTTTCTCTCTCTTTTCCAAGGTTGAAAATGAGGAGGAGGCAGCCACCTTGGGAGCTTGCATGTTAGCTATTAACGGAGTAATCCTTTCCTCACCAAAGACTCTGATGGGAAAGATTTGGAAGGAGGCTAAATATGCCTTCATCTTGAATAACATCTGTGGTATGGTGGGCTGTTTGAAAGACAGGAGAATCCGCTTCCAATTTGGGGCCTCAGGTAACCTGGAGGAGGAGGAGGTGCTTCCGGGGAATGGCGGCTGACTTCTGAGCTCCGAAATGTTCACGGAGCTCTTTGACGGAGGAGGGGATGCTGCCGGCCCTCTTCCCATCCGAGGGCCGGGAATCAGATTCAACGACCACCCTGGCTTCCCTAGGACCTAATTTGGTCTGTCAGGGTGGTCGAATAGCCAGAGGAAGGGCGGGGAAGGCACCGGCTGGAACGGAGATCGTGGTCGGAGCTGGCGGCCGGTGATGGCAGCGGCGGCGGCAACGGCGGCGGCAGCAGAGGAAGAACGACGCCGTTACCAAAAAGCTTCGCTGAGGCTCCTCTACGGCAGCAGAGGGAGGTCGAGACGCCGGTCGGAGGGCCGAGACGCCGAATAGCCTGGTGAGAGCCGTTGGAGGGCTGAGCGGGGGCTGAGCGAGGCTCGAGACGCCGGAGGCCGACGGAAGGCCTGCGAGAGGGTCGTAAGCCGGCCGGAGCGGCGCTCGGGCCAGGAGCAGCGGCTGGAGGTCGCTGAAGCATGGGGAGGCAGGCTACGGCGGGGACTAGATGCTGGAAGTCTGTGCTGGAGCCTGGCAGAAGGGGGGAGACCTGTGGCACCAGGGGCAGGGCGGGGCTTGCCCTGGAGACGGACAGGAGGCTTATCACCTGGCAGGCAGAGGATCCATCGGCCTCTTGCCAGCTGCCTGCCATGGCTTATGCCCAGGCGCCCCTCGCTGACCACCTGCAATTATCTGCCTGTAATTATCTGCCCGCCTGACATCTTGCTATCTATAATTGTTCCCAGCTGACTATTGGTGCGTACCTGCCAGATTACCCCCTATCATCTCTCACCCTGCCATTTTAATTATCATCAATTATTTATCACAGACTATCTGCCTGTTACCGCCCACCATGAACCGCCTCCTGGCCTCCACCCATTACCCATCATCCATCTACCATCCGACCACCTGACCAGCTTACTATTTTTCCACCTAGATGCGACCATGGACATTGCTATCCCCCATATGGAACCCTGGCTTACTGACTTTCTTAACATCGGCAGCACCCTGACCCTGTTATAGCTCTTTTCACCATACATTCGAGGTCAGACTTGCTCCTACTGCGGGAGTCCCCCCTCTCGCAGGTATGGCCCTTTGCCCTCTCAAGGGCCCACCTTGATGATGGGTTCGTTAACCCAGAGAGGTGGAGGAAGCGTAGACTTAGGTTTTTTTTAACAAAGTGCTTTTTATCTTTTTTAGGGGGCTCCAGGGTGGGTGGGAGGGTCAATCAGGCCAGGAGGGGGACCAGTGCCAGGCGAACAGGTGAGGTCAGGAGGGAAGTGAGCGGAGTAGGGGGGGGAAGGAGAATGACACTCCAATAGAGGGTTGCTCTATTCCAACGGTCGTGGGGAGGGGTGGGTGCGAGGATGGAAGAAGATCTCGTAATCGGTTGGGAGACCGTGGCTGTTGGACACGCCTGGTCGCTTGTACCAACCCCCGCAGTCTAGGTGGCCAGGACCTACAGAGCCAGGGCCTGAGGCTGATGCTTTGCAATGCAAGGTCCGTTGTCAACAAGGCCCCCCTCATCAATGAGTTGATCTCGGAGGGGGAGATGGACCTTGCAGGGATAACGGAGACCTGGTTGGGCCACGAGGGCAGTTTACCCCTCGTGGAAATGTGCCCACCGGGCTTCCGTGCATTCCATCAACCGCGGGCCCTGGGTAAGGGTGGTGGGGTGGCAGTAGTTATACGGGAGAGTCTGGAACCGAGGGAGTTCACTGTGCCACAGATATCCGGGTGTGAGTCCCTTGGTGTGAAATGGGGCCCAGGGAGGCAGTGGGGCTTGCTGATTGTATACTTGGCTCCTCGCTATGCATCAGCAGCCTAGCCCGAGCTCCACGAGCTGATCTCAGAGACGGCGGTTGAGACCCCCAAACTTCTGGTTATGGGGGACTTCAACCTGCCATCGACAGGGGAAGCGTCCGAGGTGGCTCGGGAGTTCATGGCTTCCATGAGAGCCATGGACCTGACCCAACTAATTCAGGGCCCCACACACGAGGGCGGTCACACGCTGGACCTTGTTTTTGTATCTGGACAGTGGACGAGTGATCTGGGAATAGGGGATTTGGTTGTCACTCCCCTGTCATGGTCAGATCACTCATCTCTTCGGCTCGACTTCCCTGGCGCTACCCCCCGCCGTGGGGAGGTGGAACCAGATTGTCCAAGATGGTTCCGCCCCAGGCGCCTGATGGAACCGGATAGGTTCCAGACGGAGCTTAGGCCACTTCCTGTAGCCCTGACCCGCTCCCGGACGGAGGACCTAGTGGCCGCCTGGAATAGGGCGGCTGCTGGGGCCTTGGACCGGGTTGCGCCTTTGCGACCTCTCCTGCGGCAATGAACCACCCTGGCTCCTTGGTTTACCGAGTACCTAAGGGTGATGAAACGCCACAAGAGACGCCTAGAGAGCAGGTGGAGGTCCTCACGCTCCGAATCTGACCGAACACAGGTAAGAGCCTACTTACGGACCTACCTTGTGGCACTAAGAGTGGCCAAACGCAGACATTGTGCCGCTCTTATTGCGTCCACTGATAACCGCCCTGCCGCCCTGTTTCGGGTGACCCGCTCCCTCCTATCACAGAGGCCGCGGGAAGCCCCTTTGCAGGGCAGAGCAGAGGAGTTTGGGGAATATCTGCAGAACAAAATCGCTCAGATCCAGAGTGGATGGGCCCCCTTCAGTGGACCAGGGGAGACGTCAGAAGCGAGTCTTGAGGGACCACACTGGGAGGAGTTTGACTCTGTTGCCCCCGAGAATTTAGACAGGTTACGTGGGCGGCTGCGAGCCACTACATGTTTATTGGACCCGTGCCCCTCCTGGCTTGTACTGGCATCCTGGGAGGTTACACGAGGCTGGCTCCTGGGTCTAGTGAATGCTTCATTGGGCGAGGGGTCCTTACCGGCCGCCTTGAAAGAGGTGGTGGTGAGGCCCTTACTCAAGAGGCCTTCCCTGGACCCGACGGAGCTAGCTAATTATCGTCCCGACAACCTTAGCGAAGGTTGTAGAGATTGTGGTGGCACAGCAATTCCCACGGCACCTGGAGGAATCCGATTATCTAGACCCGCGCCAGTCCGGTTTCCGACCCGGTCACAGCATGGAGACGGCCTTGGTTGCGTTGGTTGATGATCTCTGGAGGGCCAGAGATAGGGGTTGTTCCTCTATCCTGGTCCTATTAGACCTATCAGCGGCTTTTGATACCATCGACCATGGTATCCTATTGCGCCGGCTGGAGGGGATGGGAGTAAGGGGCACCGTTTTACGGTGGTTCGGCTCCTACCTCTCCGACCGGACGCAATGTGTGTTGGCAGGGGAGCAGAGGTCGGCCCTGAGGTCGCTCACTTGTGGGGTACCGCAGGGGTCGGTCCTCTCGCCCCTTCTGTTCAACACATATGTGAAGCCGCTGGGTGAGATCATCCATGGTTTTGGGGTTGGATACCACCTGTACGCTGATGATACACAGCTGTACATTTCCACCCCAAACCACCCCAACGAGGCCGTCGAAATGATGTCCCGGTGCTTGGAAGCCATTCGGGTCTGGATGGGGGACAACAGACTCAGGCTCAACCCATCCAAGACAGAGTGGCTGTGGCTACCGGCGCCTCGGTTCAACCAGTGGACTCCATCACTGGTCATAGGGGGCGAGCAACTGCCCCCTGTGGAACGGGCGCGCAATTTGGGCGTCCTCCTAGATGCCCGGCTGTCGATGGATGACCATGTGGCAGACGTGGCGAGGGGGGCGTTCCACCAGGTTCGCCTGGTGCGCCAATTGCGCCCCCTATTGGACCGGGACGCCTTACGCACAGTCACTCATGCGCTGGTGACGTCCCATCTGGACTACTGCAACGCTCTCTACATGGGGCTCCCCTTGAGATGCACCCGAAAACTACAGCTAGTTCAGAATACGGCCGCGCGGGCTATCATGGGGAGTACCAGGTACTCCCACATAACACCTCTCCTGCGCGAGCTGCACTGGCTGCCTGTGGTCTTTCGGGTGCATTTCAAGGTGTTGATTACCATCTTCAAAGCGCTCCATGGCACAGGACCTAGTTACCTGCGGGATCGCATCCTACCTCATACATCCCTGCGACCAATTCGCTCCCACAGGGAGGGACTCCTCTGGGTGCCGTCCACTAAGCAATGCCAACGGGCGGCGCCCAGGAGTAGAGCCTTCTCTGTGATGGGCCCAACCCTCTGGAATGACACCCCACCCACCCCCGATATCAGAACTACTACCGACCTCCGCTCCTTCCGACAGAAACTCAAGACCCACCTGTTCCAATTAGCTGGCCTGGCCCATTTATAGTCCCATTGTATACCTCCTGGCAAACATTTTATCCCGGGATAGTTTTTTGGGGTAGTTTTTAATGCATTTTTAATTTTTTAAAATTTTTAAATTTTAAATTTGAACTTTAACTATTATTGTACAGTAAATTATATGTTACCTCCTCCAGCCACACCTATACCCATTTTATATTTATATCTATGTATATTATTGTGTTTTAAATATGACTGTACACCGCCCCGAGTCCCTTCTGGGAGAGGGTGCGGTTTAGAAATCAAATAAAAGTTAAAGTTAAAGTTAAAACCACTCCACAGCATGGAGATCAATCATGCCCCTGTGACAGTGAAGAAGCTGGCTTAGGGAATTTAGTATTGCACTTCTGGAATTCCAACGTCCATAATTAAGTCCGTTCATATGGATTCTAAAAGCTATCAGTTGGGTTTGTAGTAAGCGATGTGATTGTTGTAATTGAGGGAGGGATGCTTTCCTGATTTCTTCTTTATTGATACCTTTTCCTCTCGTTGCCTTGTCTGGGGAGGGACTGTTTTTCTGAGAGCACTGCCACCTTTTATCCGACTGTTTAACTGTTTCTCTGGCTCTTTGCTCTTTTTCCTTTTCCTTATCCTGCATATGGGAGTTAACCAAGTCTTCTGCAAGAACTGTAGTGGGAGTACCTGGGGCCTGATATTGTACTTGAAGAAAAACAGCTAAATCTTTTTTCAATGTCTCTACATCATGTTGGATGGCAATTAATTGTTCAAATATTGAAACCACCATTTGCGCTGTGAGAAGGCATTGCTTTGCCATAAACTCAGTTGAATTTTCCCAAAGTAAACTCTCCGTACTCTGAATTATCTGGTTGTTGGTCGCCTTTTTTGCCTTTAGCTCAGCCTCCATATAGGAAGTTATTGGGCTAGTTGTTTGCGAGAAGAGCTGGCTTTCAGTTTGTGTCTCCCCCCCCGCCCCCCCGCCCCCGCCAGATCGGGAAAGTCTAATAAATGCTGTTTTTCCACATCTTTTTGCCAGTCCCGTTCTAATCTCTCCAGATTGTGGGGGATGAGGGGGTTAGTTTTACTTACAGATCTCTTGCCAACAAAGAGCTCCTCAATTCTTGGTTGTTTTGCTGTCTTCACTGGAGGGAGAGATCCTGGGCTGGTGCCATGGTGTTTCTTTCTTTTTCCCATGCTTTTTAATTCTCAGCAGCAACAAAAGTTTTTGTTTGTATTATGTTCTACGCTGTTATCTCCACCAAAAATGTTAATTAAATAAAAAAGGATCCAATGGGAGTACTAAAAATTGATAAAATAAAATAAAACCAGGAGGCACTACTGCAAACACGCTCGAGATTGGGTAGGAACATGGGCTAGTCCTGGAGTCTGGGGAAGGCTCTGACAAGTGCTCTGCGTCAGAGGCAGAGATGGGGCCATGGCCATCTGACAGTTATCAGCTGCCTTCAGAGTCAGACATCAATGAGGGAGACTAACAGCTGGAGCCTGTTCCCAGGGTGCGCATGCACAGAGTTGCCAGATAAAGGCCCCTCCCATAGGGAATAAAAGAGGAGCGAAAGGGGAGTGGAGTTTGCAGGAGACAATTAATTCATTCCTGCATTCTTGCCAAGTATTGCGGCATCTGAAAGATATCGGCCTGGCCACTGTCCAAACCTGATAAAGGTCGGTAATTGTGAACTATATTGGAAGACTGTGGGCCGGGACTTTGCTGGAGAGGAATTCACTGTAATTTAAATAAAAGGGGTTTATCGGTATGAGGACTCGGCTTCGTGCTGCTGGGGAAGCCTAGGTCAGAACAGACAGGTAGAGGAAAAAGGACACCACGCTAGGAGGAGACTCTATGGTGGACGAACCAGTCTTCCGGTTGGCTCCAGAAATGAACGGGGCACTTCCGGTTAGGCTCTTTGTGGCTCTTTGAGTTTTTAAGCCTTAACCTTTAAGGTTTCCCAACCCTGGACTAGTCTAATGAAAAGGAGGACTAGGGTGACATCATAGAAGTGGGATGCCACAAAGAATAGAGGTGGGGGGGGGTGTCAACCTATTCTCCAAAGTGTCTGAAGGCAGAACAAGAAGCAGTGGATAGAAAATAATCAAGGAGAGAACCAACCTAGAACTAAAGGAGAAGTTTTCTGCCAGTTAGAACAATTAATCAATGGAACAACTTGCCTCCAGAAGTTGTGAATATTCCAACACTGGACATTTTAAAGAACAGATTGGACAACCAATCTGTTGGACTAGAAGATATCCAGACTCTCTTCCAACCCTATTATTCGGTTAATGAGTCAAGAAATCATTAGGGCAGCTATCTAAACATTTAAACATTACAGAAGAAAATCACTGAGTACTAAAGAGATTTTAGTATCTAGCATGCATTATGGTTCCATAATTACAATTAAACTGCTACAGTCCTTCATATTTTTTATTTGTGAGGGGTGGAAAGACCCCAAATTTTAAAAATGGGTGTTATTTGTGACCATTAGGAAGTGTATCTGTTCCTCTTTAGGTCTTACACTCTTCTAGGGTTAGGGCAAGAGTCAACAACCCGTGGCTCTGGAGTCGCATGTGGCTCTTTCACCTCTCTGCTGCGGCTCCCTGTCGCCGGTCGGTGCCACCATTGATAGGGCTTTTGGTTAGGACAGGTAGAGGGAAAAGGATGCCACGCTAGGAGGAGACTCTATGGTGGGGGAACTAGACTTCCAGTCAGCTCCAGAATTGAATGGGGGGCTTCCGTTTAGGACCTTTGTGGCTCTTTCAGTGTTTAAGGTTACCGGTCCCTGAGTTAGGGTTAATATTTTAGTATTGAATGTGGAATATGGTCCGATATGACTGCAGTCCTCCATACTTTTTTAAAATTCTGGTGAGGAAAGGCTCCAATTTTAAAAAGAAGGTATTATGTGAGGCCATTAGGAAGCATATTGGTTTCTCTTTAATAGTTATGCTGTTTCTTCTGCAAGCTCCACCCTTTCCTGCAGATAATTTCCTTCAATAACAATGCTGGAGATGAAATTAAATTAAATGAAGATGGAGTACTGCAAGCTGGATTTGACATTGTAAACCTGGTCACTTTCCCAAATAGCTCTTATATCAACATCCCGGTTGGAGAAATAGATGCACAAGCTCCTCCAGGAAAATTCTTCCTCATTCATCAAGACAAAATCCAGTGGCGTCATGGATTCACTCAGGTACCATCACAATAACATGGGCTAAAACAGGGGTCAGCAAACTGCGGCTCTTTCCTCCCTCTGCTGCGGCTCCATCACCGGTCGGCACCACAATTTTGAGAGGAGCTTCTGGGGTGGGGGGGGGGGGGAGAGAAGCACAGTGCACCAGGAGAAGACTCTATGGCAAGGGGTGGGTTTTCCAGTTGTCTCCACAATTGATAGGGCTTTCGGTTATGACAGGTAGAGGAAAATGTATGCCGCACTAGGAGGAGACTCTATGGTGAGGGAACTGAATTTCCGGTCAGCTCCAGAATTGAACAGTGGACTTCCAGTTAGGACCTTCGTGGCTCCCGGTGTTTTCTTTTCTGTGGGAAACGGGTCCAAATGGCTCTTTGACTGTTTAAGTTTGCCCACCCCTGGGCTAAAAGAACCGATTTCATATACACTACGGTAGGAAGTTAGCACCCACCCCTCTCCTAGAAAAATGAAATATTCTAGGAAATATTAAAAAGACAGAATATCATATTTCACTAAAGGAGAAACATGCTCTTGAAAAGCTGCCCCCACCTTTCTTAATAGCCCCAGCAGGACTGGGCAAGCATATCTACAGTACAAGACAAAAGACCTTCAGCTCCAGGATGATGGGATTATCCTTCAGGGCAAAGCCATTCAGACACAATAGAAACTGCACAACAAAGCCCCTTCATTGCATCACCCAGCAAGCTTCAACCAAGCTTGATTCAGAAAACCTACAAAGTTAGCTATGACCCTGGCGTAGCGCCATGGCAGTCTGACAGCAACCAATAGAAGTACATACCCTTGCCACAGGAGCAGGAAGCTCAAGGGCAAGGCCCAAGAGAGGGTATAAATACCTCTCTCTCTCTCAACTCCATGTGGTCAGCTGCCCAGGACCTCAAACCCATGTGGTCCTGTTCACCAATAAACCATCTTTCCAATCAGCCTCCATGTTCCCAGTGTCTTTCTTCCCACATGGAACTGAACCAGATGGATATTTCTTCCAACAATACCAGAGGTGGGCTGCTCCCAGTTCAGCCTGGATTGGCTGAACTGGTCGTGGTGGTGGTGGGAGGCTCCGCCCACCTGCCTGGATGCTTCTGCACATGCGCAGAAGCGTTGCACGCGTGCATGAGCGAACCGGTAGTGCCGGGATTTGAAACCCACCTCTGAACAATACCAAGAAGGATGAGAAGATGAGAAGGATAATAGCAATACAGCTATTGCTACATGGGTACATAATTTTAGGCATAAGACAGTGAGGACTGGGCTGCTGGGGGTTTGCATGGGTTTGCCACCAAATGCCACCCCTGGCTGGACATGCCCACCCCACCCCGCCATGCCCAGGAGTCTCCACATGACCCATTCATCATGCCAGATAGGTGCAGGGCCCACGTGGAGGGGAGGGGAGGGAAATGGGCTTACTGGAGGTTCCAGAAGTCCAGAAATGGGCCTCTTTCCGGCCTCCGGATGGCCTCCAGAGCCTGGGGGAGCAGTTTTTGCCCTCCAGGAGGCTCAAAGAAAGCCTCCGGAGCCTGGGGAGGGCAAAACGCCCCTCCCCCATGCAGGAAGCTGACTAGGCCACGCCCACCATGGCCATGCCCACCCAGCAATGGGGCAGCGAACCCGTTGCTGCAATTTTTGAAGCCCATCCCTGAAGACAGGACTGTTGGAGTTAGGTGTTTAGCAGAGGGGTGGCATGGGAGGTAAAACGGTCTTTGGGTCTAGTTGTTTTGGCGTGCAATGCCCTATAGTGGTATCCTGAAGGAAGGAGTTCATACAGTTTATGTCCAGGATGTGAGTGGTCTGTAGCAGTAGTGAAATTCAACATTTTTGACTACCGGTTCTGTGGGCGTGGCTTAGTGGTGGGGTCCTGTGACTAAGTGGGCATGGCCAACTCGATGTAACTCATGGCCATGCCCACTCAGTCACACCAAGCCACACCCACAGAACCCGGTAGGGAAAAATGTGTATATGAGTCCATTCACAGCAGAACTGCTGCTCCCTTTATGGTCCCCCCCAGCCCTCTCCCTCCCTGGGTCTACCTTAAAGGGACAGGCTGCAGCAGCTCTTCTGTGAATGGAGACAGAAATGTTCAGATTGTCTCTGCTGCATTTAACATTGAATTCTCTGGCAAAGACAATCCGAACATTTTCCCCTCTGTTCACAGCAGAGCTGCTGCTCCCTTTATGGTCCCCCTCCCAGCCCCCTCCCTCCCTGGGTCTACCTTAAAGGGACAGGCTGCAGCAGGTCTGATGTGAACGGAGGGAGAAACGTTCAGATTGGGTGGACGGATCAAGCGGCCGGAAGAGATGAGCAGCAACAGGGTGACCAGGTGAGCATGGGCGGGGCCAGGAGGGATTTTTGCCACCGGTTCAGAGATCTGATGCCAATTGTCCCTGCCAGTTCGGCCAAACCGGCAGGATTTCACCCCTGGTCTGTAGATATTTTCTCAGCCCTCTGACAAAATATCTAAGAAAATATCTAAGAAGGGGAATTTTTTTTTGTAAAGGTTAATACTGACCACTTTCTTTATTTTGGGATAGCTACTACCTTTCTCATTATGTAATGAGTCATGTCCTCTTGGAAAAAGAAAGAACAAAATCAAAGGTCGGAAATTTTGCTGCTACTCTTGTGCTCGGTGTCCAGAAAAGATTATATCCAGACAAATGGGTAAGATTCACAGCACCCCAATGGAACTTTGTCTCAAAGTTTATTTCTGCAGGGGCGTACCAGTCGTAACCCACCACTGCCTTGAACCATCCTGATTTCATTGAAAGAGGAACTATAAGATGTTCATCTGTTTCATTTTCCTTCTAATTATTGGTCTGGTCAATTAGAAGTCATAGTATCTCTGCTTCTGAAGACATTTAAACAGAACGCACTAACTATGGATAACTTAATGACCTGAAAAATAGCATGTCTCTTTGTGAGTCCCTTGTCTTTTTATATTAATAATATCAACACTACATCTATCGATATCGATATCTAGCAATATATATCCACCTATCTATCTATCTTTCTATCTATCTATCTTTCTATATCTATATGTATAGAGAGCGGGGGGAGAGGGAGGGAGGGAAAGATCTGATATAGCCCTGATGGTGGACCTATGTCACGCCTGCCACAGGTGGCACGGGGAGCCATATTTGCTCCCATGGCAGCTCTCAGCTCCAGCGCGCTGATTTTCTGGGGGGCTGGGTGAGGACCTTTTCGCCCTCCCCAGGCTTCAGGAAAGCCTCTGGGGTCTAGAGAGGGCAAAAAACAGGCCCAATGGGCCAACCGTAAGTTCGTTCCCAAACTTCTTGTTGGCCCATTAGGCTGTTTTTCACCCTCCATAGATTTCAGGAAAGCCTCCAGAGCCTGGAGAGGGCAAAAACAAGGCCAACCAACTTCCGGTTGGCCCGTTGTGTGAAGGAATGGAAGTTTCCCTCCCACCTTCAATTGAGGTGCGGATCGCCAGCCCTTCAAAGAAGCATATCTCTTGATAAGAATTAAAACCAGATAACATGTTCTAATGAAAACAACTTTAATATGAAAATAAAATAAAACAAATCTATCTAATTGTTACATTCTGGCAAGAACAATTGCTGCCCACCTTCTTCGGTAGGCAGACGAAGATCAGAAGTCTTTGGAATGTGTGTGAGCAGGCACAGTAAATCACTTGCTGATAAGACCTGTGACCTGCGCAGTAAATCTTCAGCGCAGCTAGCAAACAATTAACGCAGTGACACCCCTTCTTTTGCTAGTTGGGCTGATATTATCAAATCATCAAATAAGGCATATCTTCTTCCACAGATACTCGTGTTGAGCTGCTAGAAGTGGTTTGTTGAGCATGTCAGCAATTTGATCATGTGTAGCAACATAATGCAATTTAACAAAACCTTGCTTAACTAATTGTTTTGTGTTTTGATAACGAATGTCAATGTGTCTGGACCTTGAACCTGTGAAATGTGACTCAGAAATATAAACCACCGATTCATTATCTTCCATCACGGTGATTGGTCGAATCGGACGTGTCCAGATATCTGCGATCAAAGCATCAAACCATGTTAGAGAATTACAAGCATCTGAAACACAAGCATATAAAGCTTCAGTAAATGAACATGAAACAAAACTCTGTTTTCTCACTTGTCAGTAAACAGGACATCCATTCAGGAACATCATGTAACCTGAAGTACTTTTGCGTGATTTCTTATCACTTGCCCAATCAGAATCTGCATAACAACATAATTCTGCATAATCAGTGTGTGTTGGTTCTAGCAATAACTTCATATGTTTAGTGTGTTTCAGGTATTTCAATAACTTCTTAACGCATGTCCAATGAAATTGTGTTGCCTTACCTACGTGTCGTGATAAGAGATTAACACTAAGTGCAATGTCGGGTCTGGTCCAACTACTAATGTACAATAGTGACCCAATGACTGAACGATATAGTGTTTGATCTTCAAATTCAGGACTTGGTTCATGTGTTAAGTTGTGAAAATCTGTTTACATGCGTGTCTTTGTTGTATTAGCATCTTTCATGTTGCAATGATGCAAAATGGGGTCAATTTTCTCTTCTTGTGAAAGACTAAACCCCTTCTGTGTTTTGTCAATCTGAACACCTAAATAAGTGCTTATGTGACCTAAAGATTTCAATGTGAAGTATCTCTGCAAACTTTTAGCAAAAATCTCACTCATTTTCTTATTTGGACCAATATAAACAATATCATCAACATAAACAAGAATTATCCCATATGCATTGTTAGATCTTTTTGTGAACACGCATTCATCTGTTTCGGACTTAATAAAGCCCATTGAATTTAGTTTGTCAGTAAGACATAAGTACCACATTAAACCTGACTGCTTCAGACCATAAAGACTTTTGTTCAGAAACCAGGTATCCCCTTCTTGCTGTCGGAATCCTGGAGGGCTTCTCACATAGATCTCTTCATCTAGGTCTGCATGTAGATAAGCTGTGTCCACATCAAACTGGAAAACTTCTAAACCAAGAATGGTTGCAGTGGTTAAAGCAATTTTTACACTCTCAGTTCTGACTGTTGGTGAGTAAGTGTTTGTGTAGTCCTCAGGATAATGTTGAGCGAAACCCTGAGCTACAAGTCTGGCTTTGTATAAAGACTCACCATTCGTTTTCTTCTTGATTCTGTAGACCCATCAAGTGCCAATGACTTTCTTGTTTGCTGGAGGTTTTGCAGGTGTAAATACATTAAACTGTCGATTTCATCCTGGATTGCATCATACCATTTGTCTTGCTCCGAATCAGGAATCTGCTTGATTTGTGTGAATGTATCAGGAGGAAGAGTAACGTTGCAAATCAAAGGCAAGGGTGTTTTTGTTAGTTGCCACGAATATCGTTGTGGAGGGATTCCTTTTGTGACCCTCTTGGAACATCTCGGAACAACAGTCCATTCTTCTTCTTCTTCTTCGTCCTCGTCCTCACGTTTGTCACTAGCATCAACATCTGCGGCTTGCGAAGACGGAACATCAGGTTGTGAAGAACTGGTAGAAGGAATATCTGCCAGTGAACGTTGGTCATCAGGCTGCGTGGCATCTGCAACATCATCTCTAGGAAAATAAACTCCAGGATCATTGGAATGAATCCTGGACCAGTCAATATCTTCCTCAAAATTAGCAGATTGTGAAATGACAATTACATGTTTATGATCAATAAATTTGCTCCATTTTGAATTATCATCAATACCCATAAATCTCAGTCTCTTTGCTACTGGACCTCCTTTTCTTCTTTGAGCTAAGGGAATGTTCACCATAGCATATGAACCAAAAATGTGGAGGTTCTGGAGATCAGGCTTGTAGCCATACATCATGGAGAAAGGAGTTTGATTTATTACACTGCTCCAAGTACGGTTGACAATGTAATTTGCATATTTGATAGCTTCACCCCAGTATATGCTACCGAGATTGGCATCTTCTAGGAGACAATGCATCATGGTTTGTAGAACCCCTTGTCTCCTTTCTACGACTCCATTATGAGCCGGTGTATATGGAGCGGATGTCTGATGAAGAATTCCATTCTTACGCATCCAGTCCTGGAAACGCTGAGACATGAATTCTGCACCACGGTCACTCTGGATTCTGGCGATGCGAATTTGGTATTGTGTAGAAACAAAAGTTGCAAAGTCTTTAAAGATCTGAAAGGTCTCAGATTTCTCTCTCATAGGATATACAAATGCATATCTAGAATGATTATCTACAATTGTTAGAAAATACTTTCTGCCACCATTTGTTGGTGGGAAAGGACCCACTATGTCAGTGTGTACCAAATCAAAAATGCATGTTGACAGGCGTGTAGCGTGTTTAGGAATTGCAGCTGCTTTGGATTTAGCTTTCCGGCAAACTGCACAATCCAAAAACACCTTACACCCCTTTAGATCCAAACCTTTTGCGAACTCCGGCATTTTTCTAAGAACACGGAAACTGGCGTGCCCCAATCTTCTATGCCACTTGTGGATACACCTGGAATGCAAAGGTTTATCAGTTAGTGAATTTTCAACATTAACAGTTTCATGAGGAACCTCAGGCTTGCTCTGAGCAACCTGCTTCTTTTTTCTCTGTTTGTTGGCTTTAGGAGCCTTTGGAGTAGCAATGGGTTCTCTCTCTGAAGCAACTCTCTCTGGGCCCGTGCTGTCCCTTTTTGGAGTTTGCATACTTGCCTGTGCTTTTGGCTTTAAGTAATAAACACCACCAATCAGCATGGTTTCAGCAACAATATCTCCATCTTTAACTATGTAACTTGCTTTCTCGAGGTGGTGAACCTGGAACTTTAACTCTCTAGACAAGTGACTTTGACTAAGCAAATTACTGGTTGCTGAAGGTATGTAATAAACATCAGGGATGAATGTATTGAGCTCTTCAACGTAAACAGTTCCTTTTCCCATGACCTTACAAGTGTGGTTTGAAAAAGAATAGAGTTCTCGATATTTGGGCTCGGGCTCGCCCATCTCTGTGAAAAGTTCCTTTCTGTAGGTAACGTGTAAAGCTGCGCCACTATCTAAAGTCCACAAAAGATGCCTGTCGTATTCTGGACCAGGTTGTGGAACGTTGGTTATAGCCAATGTTGCGAGTGGAGCTCGTGGATCACGCCTTGGACCTCGACGACCTTGTCTTCAGCCTCTACCTCTGCCTCTGGTGTCTGTTCCTCTGGGCTGGTATGTGACGGGAGCTGGAACTCGTTGGGGACAATCCCGCGTGTCATGTCCCTTAAGGTTGCAGATGTAGCATCTTGGCATCCTTGGAGCATGGCCTCTTCCTCGGAAGGGACGTCTAGCTGGAGCTTTTGATGCTGGGGGTCGTTGCAGATGAGGTGTGGCTAATTTGATAGCTTCATCCTCAATTAAAAGTCTGCATACATGATTAACAGTGCATTGAGCAATGGGCATGTGATTAATCTTTGCAATGGCATCTTTCCATTCATAATTCAATGAGTTAATGATGATGCTGATCATTTGGATATCATCAATAACATGGCCTCTTTCTCTCAATTCACTTCTCATTCCTTTCAGTTTGGTCAAATGTCCACCAATTTGTTCACCAGGTTTCAACTTCGAACCATGGAACTCAGACATGAGCAAACATGAAGATTCAATTGAAATGGGCCTGTAGCAATCTTCCAAAATAGCCCAAATTTGTTGGGCTGTTGCATCAGGTGGAAAAGTAACCTGCAATTCAGTATCCATGGACATCAACAATGTTGTGCAAGACCTAGTCTCTAGGTCTCTTATTGCAGGAGTCCATGGTTGGGCAGGAGGATCAAACACCATACAATGGGTACCTTCTCTGCGAAGCAAGAGTGCAACCTCACTGAGCCAGGCTTTATAATTCTGTCCTGACATCTTTAATTTTGACTCACCAGCCGAAGGAGTGACAGAAAGTGCCTGTTGAGGGATATGCATTTGAATAGCTTGCTGTGCAGGTAAATATGCTGGTTGTTGAGCCAGGGGGCGCTGTAACGTGACCTGTGGTCTCTGTGTTACAGATGCAGTTGGAGCTTGAGCAGCAAAATTAAATTGGCTTGCTTGAGAGGCTGGCATTGCCTTTGCTGCATTAAGTTTTGCCTTGTTCCGTCTATGGAAAATCCAACATCTCCAGGGGCGTTGAAGATTGGGCTTGTGGAGGCATTTGTTTTTCAGCTTGGACATCTGGACGTGCTACAGATAAATTTGACCAAGACTGCTGTAATGCCTTTAACTGCTGCTGTAATGTAACTTGCATGTCTGCTCTCTGGATTAAATTATTTCCGCCAGGAGATGGCAGTGCAGCTTCACTTTTCAGCTGTATCAAATCTGCCTGCGTGGCAAAATCTGGAGAACAAAGGAGATCACGTGGCCTCTGTGACGTGTACGTATCTCTCTGTTCTGATTTGCCTGACACGGTATCCACCAGGGGGTGTGTCTTAGGCTGTGAAGAAAAAGGCAAGATGGCGTCCTCAGACATTTTGGGAATGGGGAAACCCCTCCTACTTGCATCTAATCTATCATAGTCCTTTCTGGCTTGAAAAAGCTGTTTTTCAAAAAGGTCTATCTGGTCACGATAGCTTTTCATATGTTGCCCAGGGCTTGGGAAAAATTCATAAGTTTCACTTTCTATGTGGGGGTGAAAATCTTCTGCCGGCTGTTGCTTTGGGAGCTGTGGCCAGGCATCAATTGTTTCATAATCTCTAAGAGACATTTGAGAGTGAATTTGCTCTGGCAAGGAACGCTTTGGTTTAGCCCTGAGCATTTCATAATCTTTTGGAGATATTTGGGAGCATGCATAATCAGAAGGGAATATAACTGACCTCAGTCTGTTTGTTTCAGCTTCGAAAGCAGCTCTATCTCTTTGAGAAGTTCCTACCATGGTAGATTCTCCTCTCGGCCCGGTTCGGAGATTTGGAAGCCAGCTTGAGAAATCTTCCATTTCTGTGTCAGAGAGGAGGGACCCCTCAGAACGTGCTTCATTTCTGCCTTTTTTCTTTTTCTTCTTCGGCATGGTTACGAAGTTGATTTAAGCGTATCTCAGTAGCTATAAATCATTCTCTTTCCTAATTTACGCTAGTTGCTTATCTGTTGGAGATAGCTTAACAAGGAAGAAGGCTGTTAATTATTGAAAACCATTAGTTTCCACCCATTGCTTCTTGAATGTGTGTGAGCAGGCGCAGTAAATCACTTGCTGATAAGACCTGTGACCTGCACAGTAAATCTTCAGCGCAGCTAGCAAACAATTAACGCAGTGACACGTTGGGCCTGTTTTTAGCCCTCCCCAGGCTCCAGAGGCTTTCCTGAAGCCTGGAGAGAACAAAAACAGTCTCCCTCGCTCCCCGGGAAGCCCTCCAAAAGGCAGAAATTGATTGTTTCCAAACTTCCACTTGAAGGAGTTTTTCAGCCTCCACGTGGTGGTGGTGGGTGGTCCCACGCACATGCGTAGGCAGGTGGGGCATGCGTGCACACAATTTTGGAATGCCTTTAGAGAAAGGTTAGCCATCACTCTGATATAGTGTTGAGATAGACAGATAGACAGACAGACAGACAGACAGACAGATAGATACACACATACATACATGTACACACACACACACACACACTAGAAAGAGTGCAGAGAAGAGCAACAAAGATTATTAGGGGACTGGACTGGAGGCTAAAATATATGAAGAACAGTTGCTGGAATTCGCATATGTCTAGTTTGATGAAAAGAAGGACCAGGGATGACATGATAGCAGTCTTCCAATATCTCAGGGGTTGCCACAAAGAAGAGGGAGTCAAGCTACTCTCCAAAGCACTTGAGGGCAGGACTAGAAGCAATGGGTGGAAACTAATCAAGGTCAGAAGCAACTTAGAACTAAGGAGAAATTTCCTGACAGTTAGAACAATTAATCTTTGGAGTCACTTGCCTCCAGAAGTTGTACTGGAAGTTTTTAAGAAGAGATTGAACAACTATTTGTTTGAAATGGTATAGGGTTTTCTCCCTAAGCAGGGGGTTGGACTAGAAGAACTCCAAGGTCCCTTCCAACTCTGATTCTATTCTATTCTATTCTATTCTATTCTATTCTATTCTATTCATCTCCTTTCTTCTCCCCCACCAAGATAGGAGATACTTAGAAAGTGAGATATGCTATTCTCTTGCTCAGACGTGCTATTAAATCTAATACACTCCAAAAGAGGATTAAAATGTAGGAAATTGTTCTGACCTAGGCTTCCCAAGATCATGAAGCAGACTCCTCATCCCGATACAACCTCTTTTATTTAGGTTAAAGGGAATTCCTCTCCAGGAAAATCCCGGCAAACAGTCTTTTACAACCACAGACCTTTATCAGGCTTGGAGAGTTGCCAGGCTGATATCTTCCAAACACCATGCTGTAGCAGCAATTACTTGGCAAGAAGTCAGGAACAGATCTTTGCCCTAATGAATTGAACTAATTGTCCCCTTTGCTTCTCTTTATTCCCTATGGGAGGGGCCATTCACCGTCCACCATGTGGCTTTACTCCCAAGTCGACCCTTGTTCCTTAACTGTTCGCTTGTCCTGGCAGCTCTGTACATGTGCACATTGGGAACAGGCTCCAGCTGTTCTTCTGCTCCACTGATCTCTGACTCCAAAAGCAGCTGATAACCTTCGGATGGCCCTGGCCCCATCTCTGCCTTCAACACAGAGCCCTCATCAGAGCCTTCCCCAGACTCCAGGACTGGCCCATGTTCCTTCACAACCTCCTCACTGTCTGAGTCTGCCACAAGCTCCGCTGGACACTGATAGGCCACAACAGTAATCCTAAATATTTTATTTCCCTACAACACTCGCTTTTAAAATGCAGGTTGAAATAGAGAGCTACAGAAAGTTTTAGGAAATGCTCAGATTGCAAGGATATTCCAGACAAGCAATTGTGAAACTTGGGACAAGTTTAATTCTGTTCAAAAACTCTTTTCCTCTTTACAGTTATGAAGAATTGTGACAGTTGTCCAGAGGATCAATTTCCAAACCAAGATCACGATGAATGCATTACAAAGACAATGAATTTCCTCTCCTTTGAAGAGCCACTTGGCATTACTCTGGTCTCTCTGTCTCTTCTCTTTTCCTTCTCCACAGTTCTTGTGCTTGCAATCTTCATTAAGCAACGGGACACTCCCATTGTCAAAGCCAACAATCGCAACCTCACCTACCTTCTACTTACCTCCCTCTTTCTCTGTTTCCTCTGCTCCCTTCTGTTCATTGGACAGCCCACTAAGGCAACCTGTCTCCTCCGACAAAAAACATTTGGCATCACCTTCTCTATTGCAATCTCTTCTATATTGGCCAAAACCATCATGGTTGTGGTAGCATTCCTAGCCTCAAAGCCAGGAAGCCTTTCCCACAAATGGGTGGGGCAAAAGTTGGCCTATTGTATTATCTGGTTTTGCTCCTTCATTCAAGCGGGTATTTGTATTGGTTGGCTGAGTACATCTCCTCCATTTCCAGATTTGGATATGAAGACACATGGAGAAACCATAGTCAAATGTAATGAAGGCTCCATTATCATGTTTTACTGTGTCTTGGGCTACACGGGCCTCTTGGCTCTTCTCAGCTTCACTGTGGCCTTCCTGGCCAGGAAGATACCAGATAGTTTCAACGAAGCCAAGTTCATTACTTTCAGCATGTTGGTTTTCTGCAGTGTTTACTTGACCTTTGTCCCTACCTACCTGAGCACCAAAGGGAAGTACATGATGGCTGTGGAGATCTTCTCTATCCTGTCTTCCGGTGTTGGTTTACTGGGATGCATCTTCACCCCCAAAATCTGTGTAATTATATGGAGGCCTGAGCTAAACACTAGAGAGAATTTAATACACAAGAAATGAAGAAGAAGAAGAAGAAGAAGAAGAAGAAGAAGAAGAAGAAGAAGAAGAAGAGGAGGAGGAGGAGGAGGAGGAGGAGGAGGAGGAGGAGGAGGAGGAGGAGGAGGAAGAGGAAGAGGAGGAAGCGGAGGAGGAGGAGGAAGGAGGAAGGAGGAAATGATGATGATTATTGAACTTTGAACAAGCAAATACTAATTGGATGTATATGTGCAGCCATTTTCATATGAAATGAATGAATGAGTAATCAGATGAAAATGCACAAACATTTCAAACAGTTACATGGAATATTTGTGTCCAAATTTGATTAGTACACCCAAGAGTAAACTATTAGGAAATACATTAACTATTTAGGTAATAAAGTATAAACAAACTCAACTGAATTTGTCTTTTGTCTTAAAGGTTGATGGGTTTATTTGTGGGGAGGGGTTATATTAATTTTTCAGCAAGACATTTTCTATATAATTTACTTAAGATGTTCTGTTTGGGTATTCAATAGTAATAAAAAAAGAACTGGCCATTATCAAGATAGGTAAAGGTTCCCCCCTCGCACATAAGTGCTAGTCATTCCTGACTCTAGGGGCAATGCTCATCTCCATTCAAAGCCGAAGAACCAGCGCTGTCTGAAGATCATGTGGACGGCATGACTAAACGCCGAAGGCGCACAGAACGCTGTTACCTTCCCACCAAGGTGGTTCCTATTTTTCTACTTGCATTTTTACATGCTTTAGAACTGCTTGGCAGAAGCTGTGACGAGTAACGGGAGCTCACTCCATTACACAGCACTAGGGATTGATCTCTCTCTACATTGACTGAACCCTTTATCACTAACAATGACATCTAAAAGACCACCTCCTGGAAAGTCTGGCTTTGCTGCCTCTGCCCCGACATCTGCAACCTCAAGTCCAAGCACCCAATCAACACTGACAGCTTTTAAACAAGCTAAAACTGCGGACTTGGAGTTTCAACAAATGTTTCAGCAAATTCTACAGGGACAAGAGGAAATAAAGAAACAGCTGAAGGACATGAAAGAAGAAATTAGAGGGAACCAGGAAAAAATTAATAAGAACTCACAGAGACTGGATCTATTGGAGCAGGGGGCGGCTGAGATGGGGGGGGGGGTGGAGGGCGTGCAGAAGGGAAACAAAGAGCTTGACACCCAACAAATGAAAATAGAGTTTGAGAGAATGTCTTTTTATCTTAGGTTTCAAAATGTGATGGAGACAGATGATGAAAACATAAGGGACATTATGACAACTATTCTAGCTGAGTATATTCAGAAAGAAAAACAACAGATGGGGTGGGAAATAGACCTGGTTTATAGAGTGAACTCTGCATATGCTAGAACACACAATGTCCCCAGGGAGGTTCACATTAAATTTCTTAGGAAAAGCACAAGAGATGAAATTCTGAATACACAAAGGGGACAAGCCTTGATATACAAAGATAAGGTGATAACCATACTGAAACAGATCCCCAAGAAAGTGAGGGAGAAAAGAAAACATTATTCGCAATTGGCGAATAAATTATACCAGATGGGGGTGTGGTTTCGTTGGTTGCTGCCTGAAGGTATGTTAATATTCTGGGAGGAGACAAGAGTCAGAATTAATTCACCCATAGAGGCACAGGCCTTTATGGAAAAAAATTAATTACTTCTAGAAAAACCAGAAGATATCCCAGTAGATGTACAAGACACAGGAGGGGCCAGAGCACTGCCAACGGGGGGAGATGGGGCGACATCAAGAAAGCTCAGATCACACAAATAGTAAGAAAATCCACATGACACAAACTGACTGAAAGTATTAATGAACTTACCACACTGACTATATGTTATTATGTAATATTTGAATGCTATGCAAATGTACACCATGAGTCTGGAGGGGGGGCATACCTACCGCAGTTTGCGGTTGCCACAATTTGTAACTTTCCCCATACCTTTTCCTTTTGTAAAACACCAAAAAACCAATAAAACTTTGTTTAAAAAAAAAAAACTTAGTCGTACAACAGATTCTGCTTCCGGTTGTTGAGAATGACGGACGTGTTCGTCCGCCCTGCGCTCTCTTGGTGGGCTCCCCTCGGCTTGGGGGGGGCACAGGGTGCCTTGAAGGGGCGCCCTGCCATAGGGGCTGCTCGCTGGGGGTCCCCTGGATCGGCGGCAGCCGCGGGGGGGCCTCCGGCATTGCCCCAGAAGCCGAGAGGTGAGAGGGGGTGCGCGATGGAGCTTCTACGCTATCGCGCGCTTTCGTTTCAAGGCAGCTGGATGATCGACAATTTGAAGGCTACAGCTGAAGTGCAGTGAGATGGGAATCCTCCCCAATTCTCCTTTTGATATTTAAATGAAAGATCATCAGCTTTTTAAAAGACTTTCAATCTTCTCCTGGGAAGTGTGATTGGAGGGAGGGGGATTTCCCCCCCCCCTCGGAAAAGCGGCTTTGGATTTATCTCCTCTCTCTCGGAGGAGAGAGAGAGAGTTTTAAAAGGAATCACACTCGTTATAAGCAATGGCAAAATGACTTTCTTAATGCAATTGTGAAAGAAAAGTGATGATCTGACTTCTTTAAAAACTTTGAAAACTTTTGACTTGTTGCTTCCTGATCTCTGGGGCTGGCGAAGCAAGATGGCATACGTCCTCCGTCTTTATGCTATTTGAAATTAGACTCCTCCTATGAAAATTGCTGGTATTATACTTTTGCCTCCGTGACTCTCAGAAACATCTCTTGCTACATAATATCTTGGATTTGGAATAACTGAACTAATTGACTGGACTTGAACTATATAGAAGGTCTCTATTCCTGTCTAGACTGCCTGCCTCGTGGTCTCTCTTGGTTGTGCTTTTCCACAGTCGCCATTTCTTTGTATGGACATAGATATCTCTGAGCTTTTTTTTTTTTTAATGATGCCTCCGAAGAAACCACCACCTGGGAAACCAGGATCTGCCCCAGCATCTTCAACATCCAGCCCAATTGGACAGCAGTCACTAACATCGTTTCTACAACCTAAAGCCCCTGAAGAGGAATCAGTAACCCATCATCTGCTCCAAAAGATTTTAAAAGGGCAGGATGAACTGAAAAATCAATTGAGAGAAATGAATGAACAACTCAGAGAAAATCAAAACCAAACTGCACAAAACAAACAAAGATTAGATGTTCTGGAGGAGGGGACAACTGAGATGAGGGAGGAGGTGAGGGTGGTCCAGAGAGGAAATTTAGAACTTGAGAACCACATGATAAAAATGGAATTTGAAAGGATGTCTTTTTTCCTTAGATTTCAAAACGTAATTGAGACTGACAATGAAGACTTGAAGGAGATCATGACAATAATGTTAGCTGAATATATTAAAAAAGACAAACAGCAATTAGGATGGGATATTGACTTGGTTTATAGAGTTAACTCAGCTTATGCTAGAACACACAATGTTCCAAGAGAGGTTCATATTAAATTTCTTAGAAAGGCTACAAGAGATGAAATTCTGGGGGCACAAAGGGGGCAAACATTAAAATATAAGGACAGAGATAGCCATCCTGAAACAAATCCCGAAGAAAGTAAGAGATAAGAGGAAAAAATATTCACTACTAGCAAAAAAATTATTTGATAAGGGATTCTGGTTCCGGTGGCTTTTGCCAGAAGGTATGTTGATTTTCTGGGAGGGCACCAGAGTTAGAATTAATACAATTATGGAGGCGGAGGCCTTCATGGAAAAAAACAAAGCTCTCCTAGACAAAGCGGACAGTACACAAGAGATGAAGGAGGGAGGGGCCGAGGCTTTGCTGGCAGGCGGGGGGGAGGAGGCAACAATGAGAAAACTCAGATCACAAAAGTAAGTTAGAAAAAACATTGCAATTGCTGATACAATGAATCCTTTTGTTAGATACAAAGTAAATGATTGAAATTATTGAAAGACATAATGTAAAAATAAGCTGTCAAGATCTAGTTAAGCAATAACATTTTGTTTATCATTTTGTAAAAGTTATGAGACTTGGGGGGAATACCATTTCCTGCACGATGTAGCTGTCAAAATTTGTACCCATACCCATTACCCCTTTCCTTAAAATTTTGTAAAACCAATAAAAAAAAATTTCAAAAAAAAAACCTTAGGCGTAGAACACATTTATACAGTACAATACAAACAGGAGCTTCCTGTTCTTTCTAGTAGCAATTGTCAATCGATAGCATTCACCTTATATTATTTCCCATTCAATTGTATTTTATTTGGGTTTCACCATTCTTAACTTTCTTATTTTACTCATAACTATTATTTTTGAGTTTTGTTACATTCCTTCATTGATTCTTGTTTCTTTCCTCCATCCACCTATACCATTTATCCCATATCTGGTAGAATTCTGATTCTTCTTTTCCCTGAGTTTCTTTAGTTAGTTTGTCCATTTCAGCACAGTCCATAACCTTTCTTATTATTTCATCTTCACTTGGAGTTAACTGACTAATTAATTAGTGACTAATTAAATTTTGCCATCAAAGCTGATAACAGAATCATTACCAAACTCTTCACATCACTTCCAACTACATTAGATGATGCATATGAGTTGGGCAATTATTTTAATGTACAATTCCTAATGGCATTAAGGTTTAAGGATGCTTAAAAATATTTCTTTCTATTTATGTTTTTAAAAATAAAAATAAAAAAATAAAAATTTCGTTCCCTAGGTGAAAATAAATACATCCTGATGAAACCCTTGCCTTTTTGTGATTTTGTCAGGTAAATTAGATAGGGAAGAAAAAGCATGGTGTTGTGTCCTAAACTGGGATTTAAGAAGAAGTTTGATTGAACTTGCGAGACACATTTTTTTACAATGTGTTTCCCTGGACACAAAGGCAAGGAATGTGATGGAGCCGTAAGTCTCAGATGAGATACACATCTAGTGGTCCAACACTCCCGCCCCCGCCCCACCTGCCACCTCCAAATTGCATCCCTAAAGGGGGCGGGTGGCTAAGCGAGGCGCAGGAAGCCCTGCCATGCCTGGCAAGGGGCAGGGGAGAAGAGACGGCAAGAGGATCCACGTCTCGCTCCACACATCTCGCTTCTCCCCCGTCCCACCTGCCCCCCCCCCCTTGATAAAAGATGCCAGAAATGAGTCTTTGTGAGTCCCATCGTGCCACCGCCTCTTGGAGCAATACTCTGCAAGGCTTGTTGTGCCGTTGCACAAACAAACTGCAGCACCACCTCAAGGTTTGACATACCGGCACAGCCGCAAGTGGCAGGAAGCCAGCTGTGCTGGTATGTCGAACCTCACAGTGGTGCTGCAGTTCATGCGTGCAACGGCACAACAAGCCTTGCAGAATCCTGCTCCAAGAAGCAGTGGCGGGACACCTCAGGGGCGAATAGCTGACGAGCGGCTGACAAGTGCAACACAGCAGCAGCCATGATGTGACCATGCTGGCTGCCTCTTGCACCCGCCAAAATAATAAGACACACACACACTCCGAAAATAAGGCCAAGCACTTATTTTGGGGTTCAAAAAAATATAAGACAGGGTCTCATTTTTGGAGAAACGCGGTAGCTAGTTCTATTCATAAGCAAATACCCTCGCCCGAAATCCAACAAAGGTAGGATTAGCCATCAATCACAATAGGAATTGCCCAAATCCCCTTCATTGCATCATCTCAATTGCACCACTCCCAGAAACTTCAACCAAACCAGGGAGCTCAGACAACCTACAGAGCTAGCTATGACCACTGCAACACCCAATAGAATACATGTTCTTGCACAGGAACAGGAAGCTCAAGTGCAAAGCCCAAGAGAAGATATTAAAAAAAAACCCACTCTTAGCTCCATGTGGCCAGCTGCCCAGAACCTATGTGCTTCTGCTTCATCATTAAACCATCTTTCCAATCAGACTCCATGTTTCCAGTGTCTTTCTCCCAGCTTGAAACTGAACCAGATGTATATTTCTTCCAACAATGCTTATAAGCAGAGGTGGTATTCAGCAGGTTCTGACCAGTTCTGGCGAACCGGTAGAGGAAATTTTGAGTAGTTCGGAGAACCGGTAAATACCACCTCTGCCTGGCCCCACCCCCATCTATTTTTTGCCTCCCAGCTGATCGGGAGGGAATGGGGACTTTGCAGTAACCTTCCCCTGGAGCGGGGAGGGAATGGGGACTTTGCAGTAACCTTCCCCTGGAGTGGGGAGGGAATGGAGATTTTACAGTATCCTTCCCCTGCCACACACACCCAGCCATGCCACACCCACTAAGCCACACCCACAGAACCTGTAGTAAAAAAAAAATTGAATCCCACCACTGCTTACAAGCAATAATACACTATATTCTGGATCTCCCGCAAGCTTTTAATACTTTGCTGAGTCCACCTAAGCACATATATGTTTGCTTATTTAAAAGCAAATAAATAATATTATTTAGCCCTTCCTATTAGGTCAACATCCTAGCCATAGCACCTTTGAGATATGGTCAGTGATAGTCATCGACCTATGACCACAATTGAGCCTAAAATGTATGTTGCTAAGTGAGACATTTCTTATGTTTTGCCCCATTTTATGACCTTTCTTTTCCACAGTTGATACGTGATTCACTTCAGTTGTTAAGTTAGTAACATGGTTGTTAAGTGAATCCTGTTTCCACGTTGACTTTGCTTGTCCAAAGGTCTCAGAAATTGTTCACCTGGCCAGAGGATGCTGCAACCATCATAAATACGAGTCAGTTGCCAAGTGTCTGAATTTTGATGCAATGTTTGTAAGTGTAAAAAATGTCATAAGTCACTTTCTTCACTGCTATTGTAACCTTGAACTGTCACTAAACAAGATGATAAAAACTACCTAGATAAACAAATAAGTTGAAAACTACCTATAGAAACAATTTGATTTCCTGAGCCACAGGTTCCCTGACTTAGTCTTCTCCCTATCACCACTTTTGGTCAGAATTTAAATACTCTGGTACATTCCGTTTGTAATTTTTTTTGGGGGGTGGGGGGAGTGTCAGTCATCTCAACATGGACTATCTAGCGATATATTTCAATAATGAAAAAGTATATTCTGGCTATTCAAATGCTGCACTTCTTTGGGCCACCAGCAGATGGCGCACAAGTATTGACATTCAGAGGATATTCAATAGAAGGGTTGAATACGGAAAGGGAAGGGAAGAGGAAAGGAAAGGAAAAGAAAGGAAAGGAAGAAGGAAAGGAAAGAACAAGAAAGGAAGAGGAAAGGAAAAGAAAGAAAAGGAAAGGAAGAAGGAAAGGAAAGGAGAGGAAAGGAAGAAGGAAAGGAAAGAAGAGGAAAAGAAGTGGAAAGTGTGGAAAGTTATCACCCAGCCCCCTCCAAGAAAAACGAAAAATCCTAGGAAATATTGAAAAGGCAGAATGTTATATTTCCCTGGATGTGAAAAGGAAGAAACATGTTTTAAACTGAGAATAGTTCCCTGTAGCTTCCTGCCTCCACCCACTTTGTCAATGGGCCATTAGAAGGCCAAGCCAGTCCCTTTACATAATAACAAATTATTCTCCCCTTCAGCTCCAGGGGGATGGGATTAAGGCATGATAACATTGGCCCTTAACCCAACTCCCCACATGGCATCTGAGAACTCAACCAAACCTGGATTCAAAACGCAGCCTAGAGAGTTGCCCCTGCATGGCTCCATGGGAGTCTGACAACCAATCAGAATACAAGCTCAAGATCAAAGGCTAGAGAGGGCATAAAACCAGGGATTTTCAGCATCTCAGTCCTTCCTTCTCTTCTTCTCCACCAACATTGAAGCATGTGATCACCTTTTCTGTTCAGGACTCAAGCCATGTGGTCCTGTCCACCATTAAAACCATCTTTCCAAGCAGCCTCCATGTCTCCAGTGTCTTTTTCCCCACTTGGAGCCGAACCCAGAAGGACATTTCTTTCAACAAAAGGAAGAAAGAAAGGTAAGAAGAGGAAAGGAAAAGAAAGAAGAGGAAAGGAAGAGGAAAGGAAGAAGGAAGGAAAGGAAAGGAAGAGATAGACAGAGAAAGTAAGAAAAAACAGACAGAAAGGAGTGAAGGAGGTAGGAGAAGGGAGGGATAGGAAAGGAAAGAAGAGGAAAGGAAAAGGAAAGGAAAAGAAAAGAAAGAAGAGGAAAAGAAGAGGAAAGGAAGAGAGAGAGAAAGAAAAAACAGGCAAGCAAAAAGGAGGGAAGGAGGGAGGGAGGGGAAGGAAAGGAAAGGGGGGAGAGAGAGAGAAAGTAAGAAACAAAAGAAAAAAGAAGGAAGGAAGGGGAAATGAGAAAAAAGGAAAAGAAAGGGCCACCAATCCTATTTTCCATGGGGGAGGCAGAGAGGGCAAGGAAGAAAACTTTGAATTAGAATGGCAAGGTATTTTGGAAAAAAGAGCAAAAAGCAGAAAGAAGGAAGAGAGAGAGACTGGCTTCCCCTAAAAAAAGCACAGCATTGAGAAGACAACAAGCAATAGAGTTCAAAATGTAACTATAAATATCAACAACTGGTGAACTAAAATATTAAAGAAGTATGCTTTCAAATATGGGGATGCTGTAACTAGGTTTCATTACACCCAAAGTTTTCTTACTGCAATTGAGCAAAACTGTACCCTCTTAAAAAGTATTTCTGAGGATTTATCAGCTAATATAAAGGATGTGAACTCTTTTGTGGTGGGGTTGGCTCTGTGAATGAGAAGAGAGATATTACAGTGTTTTTGCAGAGTAACAGAGACAGGGCAGATGTTAAGACCATTATTTTTGTCCTGTCTCTTGGGATAGTATTGAATGATTCTGTCCCATCTTTTACTTCAGGGGACTCCAAAATGAGCAACTTTTAAGACTTGTGTGGACTTCAACTCCCAGAATTCCATGAGTGGCTGAGGAATTTGGTAGAAACAGACATTTTGGGCTCAATTGTGGTTGTAAGTCGAGGACTACCTATATTTATAAAAATAATAAAAGCAGGATATAAATAAAGAGCAATATTTTTTAAAAAAAAACAGCTGTCAAATTGACCAAGGAAGGTGCATTTGAGGGAATCCAAATTTTATTATTTTTTGCACACCTTCAACTTACCAGTTTTAAACAAAATCACTGTATGAACACAAGAGTATTCATAAGAAGTGGGTGAAAAATGATGCGATGGGATGGAATAGGAATAGGAATAGAATAGAAAATATGGGATGAGATGGAGTGGAATGGAATGAAAACGAAAAGAAAGAAAAGAAAAGAAGGAATGGAATGCAGTGGAGTGGCAGGGCATGGAATAGAATAGAAAAGAATAGAATAGAAGGAATTAAATAAAAAGGAATGGAGTGCAGCGGAATGGAATGGAATAGAAAAGAAAGAATGGAATGGAATGCAGTGGAATGGCATGGCATAGAATAGAATAGAATAGAATAGAATAGAATAGAATAGAATAGAATAGAATAGAATAGAATAGAATAGATGGAATGGAAACGAATGGAGTGCAGAATAGAAAATATGGGATGGAATGGAATGGAGTGCAGTGAAGTGGAATGGAATTAAAAAGAAAAGAAAAGGAATGGAATGAAATGAAATGCAGTGGAATGGCATGGCCTAGAGTAGAACAGAACAGAATATAATAGAATATATAGGATGGAATGGAGTTGAATGGAATGGAGTGCAGTGAAGTGGAATGGGATGGAATGGAAAAGAAAAAAAAAAGAAAAGAAAAGAAAAGAAGGAATGCAAAGGAGTGGCATAGTGATGAAAGAAATGTCCTTCTGGGTTCGGCTCCAAGTGGGGAAAAAGACACTGGAGACATGGAGGCTGCTTGGAAAGATGGTTTTAATGGTGGACAGGACCACATGGCCTGAGTCCTGAACAGAAAAGGTGATCACATGCTTCAATGTTGGTGGAGAAGAAGAGAAGGGCCGATGGAGGGGCTTGCTAGGCTTTTTATAACCTGTTCAGTCCCACCTCTCTGTTTCCTGTTCCTGTGTAAGAAATGTATTCTGATTGGTTGTCAGACTCACATGGGCCCATGCAGGGGCAACTCTCTAGGCTGAGTCCAGGTTTGGTTGAATTCTCAGAGTTCTCAGATGCCATGTGGTCAGTTGAGTAAAGGCTTATATTATCATGCCTTCATTCCCAACCCCCTGGAGCTGAAGGGGAGAACTCTTTATTATGTAAAGGGACTGGCTTGGCCTTCTTAATGGCCCATTGACAAAGTGGGTGGAGGCAGGAAGTTACAGGGAGCTATTCTCAATTTAAAACATGTTTCTTCCTTTTCACATCCAGGGAAATATAATATTCTGCCTTATCAATATTTCCTAGGATATTTCATTTTTCTGGGAGAGGGCTGGGTGATAACTTCCTACAATCCCTCCGTTTTTTTCTCAAAACATGTGAGTGGAACGTACATGTTTTTGACAAAAGATAAAAATTGGTCAGTTCAGGGAGGCTTAATTTTTCTGATGGAAAGGCATTGAAAGACAGCAGAAGGATCCCTTCAGTGACTCCCAGAGAGCTTTCAACCATGAAGGTCTAGCAACCAGGGCACAATTGCTGGAAAGAAATTTACAATATCCAATTTACCATGCCAATTATTTTCAGATGTTTGATATCACTTTCTGTGAGCTTCCAGACAGGTTACAAGCAAGCAGAAGTCCCAAAATTCTTCACAGCCATGCTTTTCCTTTAAGTTACAGGCTGCCCATTTGAAAGGGATGGTTCTTGAACCTGCCCTAGCTCTTATTTTAGTGAGGCCAAATTGAGTTTAGCTAGTGTGCAATACAAGCTATTTAGTATTTTTTTTAAATTACACACAAGAGACCACCAGTGCAACATGTCCTGCTTTACTGGGCAACTGGGCAGCATCATTTTTTTTTGAGTCACAGTCAGGGTTTGAGTTTTGAAGATCCTTTCTGCTACTCTTCCAGTGGGGGAATTGCCTGAGGGGAATTGACCCTCCCCCATGGGATTAAAAGGAAGATATCACTGCTTAGGCTTTTGTGCCAGGGCAAAAATCAACCCAAGAGAAGCTTTGTGTGGAGGTAAATCAAGGAGATAGTTTCAGTCTAATTCTGAATGGGGCCTCTCCCCCTCCCCCCCCTCTCTCTCTGTGCAGCTGCTTCTACAATACAGAAAATCCAGACATTTTGGACAAACTTTCCCTCTCACTAGACAGAAATCTAAGGTGTTCAGAACTTGCTTTGCTAGCCATTCTCAAATACAATTCTCACATGACTACATTAAACTGATTACAATATAAATGAGACAAGAAAGGAAAGCTTACAATGAGGCAAAGAAAGAAAACTTTACAATCAATTTTCACCCTCCCCCATAGTCTTTACAGCTGTCTTCTGGGCATAGAAGAGAGTCTTTTGGTCTTTCTTGTCCATTTTAGGGTTCTTTCTTTCATGTCTACTGGATGGCATTAGGTTTGGCTTGCTGGTAAGAGTGGTCAGTCAGGCTTGGTAGAGTCTGTCCCAGGCTTGGCTAAGTTTTTTCCTCATGTCAGGTTTTATCAGGACGCAATCACCAGTAGCAAATTGGAGAGTTTTGGTTTGAGCTAGCAGTCCTTTGTTTCTGAGGTGAAGAAAAAAAGAGGAGAGGCCAATAATACAGTTCTTTACAGACATATCTTTGGTCTCATGTTGTGGAATCTCACCCATTCTGTCCAAGTGTGGAAATCCAAACATTATTTCAGGAGGCAGACGATGTAAATTTCATGGAACATGACATTCCCACTGCAAGTTGTTGTCCCTCTTGGAAATTTACTCATCTTACTGCAAAAGTGTTTCAATCATACAGGCAGTGGGAATGTCATCTTCCATGAAATTTACATCATCTGCCTCCTGAAATAATGTTTGGATTTCCACACTTGGACAGAATGGGTGAGATTCCACAACATGACACCAAAGATATGTCTGTAAAGAACTGTATCATTGGCCTCTCCTCTTTTTTTCTTCACCTCAGAAACAAAGGACTAACACTTTTGCAGTAAGATGAGTAAATTTCCAAGAGGGACAACAACTTGTGTTGCAAACAAACAAACAAATAAAATATCATAGGGTAGAGCACCTTGACCCATAAGCATTTAAAAATGCACTCAGGCATAAAAGAGAGAAGGAAGAACAGCTTTTTTAAAAAAAAATTGCAATTAAAAAAAGAGGTACTTTGAGTCAACACTCCAAAATATCAAATTCCATTCAGATGGAAGCAAATTCTCATTAAGTATGTTAAAACATTTACAAATGTAAGCAAAATATCTCAAAATCATTTCTTTTTATAGGTTTAATTAAGCATTTTAAACCTCAAAAATTTCCAGAAGAAAAAAAAAGCAAAATTGTATTCAGAGCAGACAAAGAAATGTAACTGCATAACTTTTATATGCAGATGAAAGATCACAACAGTGAAAGGTAAAGGTGCAGATCACCCATTTACTCCAAATTTCTCAGAAGAGAGAGGAAAAAAAGTGGTTAAAGTGAGTAGAAAAGCTTCAGCCGCCTTTAATGACCCAAAAGGAAGGAGGGAAAGGAGGGGGGATGCCCAGAGGCATTCACAGGTATCACTGGGGGCATTTCATACACACACTCATGGTAAAAATGAGCAGACACTCATTCTCCCCGCCTTCCCTGCTTCCCTCCAAAGAATGACCCAGAAGGAAGAGGGGGGGGGGATTCACGCAGGCAATCACAGGTCTCTGAATCCCTTCACTTATCACTCCCTGGGGCATGGGGGACACATACTCACATTCATACTGCAATCAGACATTCATGCTTGCTCATGCCAACCAATCATAGGTATTTCAGGAAGCTTTTTTTTTCACAAGCCACCAAGCTTCATTTTCTTTTATTAGAGGATCTCACCCTCCCTTCAGGTTTGGAAATGATAACACACATGCATACACACACATACCATTAAACAACCTTGCAACTTACTGTTTCTTTATATGAAAGGGAATTAAAGTACATTCATACCAACTTTTACCATCAACATACTCACATTTGCACTGCATTCAGACTGCTTGTGTAAATTAATTTCATATACAAAAATCCCATTACATTCTTTCTTCATGCAAAGCAATTATTACAATTATTTCAGGGAGCTGTACATAAGCCAATGAGCTCCATTTTCTATTATTAAAGGGTCTCAACACACACACACATACATGCACAAATACCATGGAACAACACTTTCAGGCCTGGGGGAGGTCCTGTCCCTTTAAATCTTCAATTTTCTTGGGGAACATGTGGCTCATTCTCCAAGCATGGGAAAACTCAGAGAGCAGCTTAAATCCTAACTACCCTCCCCTTCCCCACAGCTTCGAGCCCGAACTTACTTATTTTGTCAGCTGGTCAAACATATCACAATCAATTCAATGCCATTCAATTCAACATGTTATTAGTATAGATGCACACCTAAGAATTTTTTTTAACAGACATTACATCAAATTAAGTCCAATTACCTAGGTCTTCCCATTCAGACAGGCTTTACCTTTTTGTTACCTGCTAAATTTCTTACTTTTGCTTGAAGTTACCCCTGCTGTTCTATCTCCTTAAGCACTAGATTGTTAATACCCGTCTCTGCCCTGGGGTGTTCCATTTCTAATTTGGATCTGCCAGCGGACGCTGGCTAATTTTTAAAGATCCAAATTCTTCTATCTTGATCTCCCAGCGAGCGCGGGCATATTTTTAAAGATCAAGATGTATAGAGACAATGTATAGAGATGTTTGTCCACACATTGTTTGCGTTCGGCCAGGGTTCTAGGTTGAACCTCCCAGCACGCGCTGGCATATTTTTAAAGGTCCAGCTGTATGGAGACTTTCATTAACACATCGTTTGCATCTGGGTGGGGTTCTTGATTCATTGGATGGTGGCCAGAAATCAGCAAATTTTTTGACAAAATCTAAATTAAAACTGCCTTCTGGAAGCCAGGTTTCTACTTTAGGACCAATAGAGTAGGTTGGGCAGATAAATGTGCAGAGGGTTTTTTACTCAGGTTGAAGGCAAACCTTTAGTAGGAATTTCCTTCATTTCATACATGCACACACAAGGCAACACTCTCCTCCTCCCCCCAAAGGGGGAAAAAATCTATACTCACCTGAAGAGTACAATTTTCTAGGGCTGAAAGACATGAGAACAAGGTTCCCTCCCCCACATAAAAGGCATTGTTGGAGGATTAGAGGTAAAGGGGCGTGGGGGGGATAGCTTGCAGGCAGAGTTTGAAAAATAAAACCATCACTTACTAAACAGATAAACTGGTAACATTATGGGAATATCACAGATGAGAAATGGGGTCTGGATTCACATGCTTCAGGAAAGAAATGAACAGGTAAATCATTTAAACAGACAATAAGTGCAAGGATGAAACGTTTCTTGTAAATGAAATTAAAACATTTCCTGGGTTGTTACTTTAAGGTATAGGGAAGGAAGGAAGGGAAAAAAAACTTCTCTGTACTCTGTTTCTGCTGGCCAAACAGATGCAAAAAGACTCCCCCCCACCTTCACTCAGTTTTCTGGGCCCAACAAACTGAACGAAGGCAATTTCTGCCAGTTTACTCATTTCTTTCTTTGAACACTTTAAAATTCTTGTCTTTTTGGATTGGAGACATTTTATAGTTACAATTACCTTGAGGTTGCACAAAGACTTAGACACACATTTACACAAGGACAAGGAGAAAATAAGAGGGGGGAAAAAGAGACCTCTCAGGTTTACACATCCTAGTCATTCCCAGCACAAATCTGTTAAATTAGGGAAGGCACAAATCTTAACAAACAAACCACGTGGTTGCATAGAAGACAGAGAAAGAGACAGACAAGAGAAAAAAGAAACCCCAACATTTTCCCTTTTTTTTAAAAAAAACGAAGTTTTATTGGTTTTTTTAAAATTTACAGCGAAAAAGGTAGTGGAAAAGGTATACAAATTTTGGCAGTTGCGAGGTGCGGTAGGTGCCCCCTCCCTCCATACTCATAATATACATCTAAGCAAAAATCATTAATACATAGTAGTATATAGTCAGCATATTAATTCAATTGGTAATTTCAATCAGTTTATGTCAAAAAGATTTTCTTGTTCATTTTTGTGATCTGAGCTTTCTTGGTATTGCCCCATCTCCCCCCGCCGACAGAGCTCCGGCCCCTCCCGTGTCCTGCGTGTCTGTTGTAGGATCATCTGATTTTTCTAGGTGTGTTTTGTTTTTTTCCATAAAGGCCTGTGCCTCTATGGGTGTATTAATTTTAACTCTTGTCTCCTCCCAGAATATTAACATACCTTCAGGCATCAACCATCTGAACCACACCCCCTTCTGGTATAATTTATTCGCTAATTGCGAATAACTTTTTCTTTTTTCCCTCACTTTCTTGGGAATCTGCTTCAGAATGGTTATTTCCCTATCTTGGTATGTCAAGGCTTGCCCCCTTTGTGCACTCAGAATTTCATCTCTTGTGCTTTTTCTGAGAAATTTAATGTATACCTCCCTGGGCACGTTGTGTGTTCTAGCATAAGCTGAATTCACTCTATAAACCAGGTCTATCTCCCACCCCATCTGTTGTTTTTCTTTCTGAATGTATTCAGCCAGAATACTTGTCATGATGTCCCTTATGTTTTCATCATCTGCCTCCACCACGTTTTGGAATCTAAGGTAGAAGGACATTCTCTCAAACTCTATTTTCATCTGTTGGGTATCAAGTTCTTTGTTTCCCTTCTGCACCCCTTCCACCCCCTCCCTCATCTCAGCTGCCCCACCCTCCAAAAGATCCAGTCTCTGTGAGTTCTTATTGATTTGAGCCTGATTCTCTTTAATTTCTTCTTTCATCTCCTTTAGTTGTTTCTTGATTTCCTCTTGTCCCTGTAAAAGTTGCTGGAACATTTGTTGAAACTCCGTCTCTGTACTTTTAGGTTGCATCAAAGCTGTTATCGTTGATTGTGTACTAGGACTGGAGGTTGCAGATGTCGGGGCAGAGGTAGCAAAGCCAGGCTTTCCAGGAGGTGGTCTTTTAGGAGGCATTGATTGTGAAATAAAGAGTTCAGTCAGTGTAGAGAATGGTCAGCCAGAGCGGCAGAGCAGCCAGAAGAGTCCAGGGGGCAGAGGGTCCAGGCAGAAGGGAGTTTCTCTAATCACCCTGGCAATAGAGCAAGGTTTTTCACTCCAGGGAGTTCAAAAGGTAGCAATCCACAAGAGATTTGTCTGAGTAGCACGGAGACAAAGACCGGAAGCCTGAAGTTTTAAAGGTGGAGTCAGGTTTCACAGTTCATAAAGACAACGGAAGTGTGCCATCTTGCCCTGCCAGCTTCGGGTTTAGAGGCATAACAAAGTTTTCAAAGTTCCCAAAGTTCCCAGATCATCAATATATTATGAGGTTAAGTCCAGGAAAATCACTTTTAGCAAGGGCGTGACATCATTGGTTGGCTCTCCCCCCCTCCTCCTTCCCCTGGGGCTGAGAGCTAAATTGTTCCAAGCCGCCTGTCCGAGGGGGGGGGGGAAATCCCCCTCCCTCCAGCCACGCCTCTCCAAATCAGCCGAAAGGAAAAGTTTTGAGTTGCTGGCAGTTTCTCCAAGTTAGTAAGGGGAATGGAAAGGAGTCTGCGCCTCACCGCACCGCAGCCGCGTCCTTCTGCTTGCTCATTCTCCGCACAGCCTCGCAGCAAAGACGCCGGAGCATCTCCCCATCATGCTCCCCAGTGCCTGGAGCGAGGCGGGGGGCCCCCCACCGGCCGCCGCCGATCCCGGGGATCCCTCGTGGTGCCGCCCCTCCGGCAGGAGCCTCTACGGGGCGTCCTGTGCCCCCCAAGGAGTGGGGAGCCCACCGGGGAAGCGCGGGGCGAGCAAAGCTTGCCCGTTGCCGTCAGCCGCCGGAACCGGAAGTCCGTACATTTTCTCTTTTAAGTACCTTTATCCAAATTAGTTTTCCTGTATCATCTTTCAGCAAAGCCCATTTCTCACACAATTTCCTTGCCCTCAGCCAAAATCTTGGCATCTAAGGAAATCTCCGAGGGCACTTCTGGTCACCCACGAGCTAATGCTTCCCATGACCCTTTACATGCAGGGCTCACTTTGGCCTAGCCGGGTGCCACCCACCGTAAGTTTTCAGAAAAAAAAAGATTCTGGGAAGGACTTCGATTCCCCACGAAGTATTCGGCCCCTTCTCTCAGGGAATCACCTGGGTTTTGAGGATCAAAAAAGTAATCCTTGAGGACCTCTGCCCCTCTGCAGTTAGTACCAGGCACCTCTACTCTTTTCCATACACCATGGGCCTTTGCTTTTTTTTTTTTTTTGCTTTCACAGGAAAAAAGCAACAACAACAACAAAATTTCATTCACTTTTCCATCCATTTTCACACACACTCTCCTTTCCCTAACAGAAGGTTCTGTGCTCTGGCCTGATCCTAATACTTTCCAGGCTCTCTTGGTAAAACACACAGAGGAACCAAGATCCAGCTGTGATTGGGAGAAAGATTTCATCACTCACACACATGCAGGCATACACACATTTCCACATTTTGCCATGCTTTAAATTAAATTTTAGAGAATTAAAATTTAGAGGTACTCACCTTCTTCCAGGCAGCCTTTGAGCTCAAACTCAAAACCCCTTTAAAACCTAGATCCAAATAGCTAAGGCCAAGATAAAGTCCACCCACAGACTCTATGGGGTCTGTGCCAGCATGGGCGGCTTACCTTGGCCATATCCATTGGTTAAGCTAGCTTGGAGTCCCATCTGTGGGTCGCCAATTGATGAAAGAAATGTCCGTCTGGGTTCAGCTCCAAGTGGGGAAAAAGACACTGGAGACATGGAGGCTGCTTGGAAAGATGGTTTTAATGGTGGACAGGACCACATGGCCTGAGTCCTGAACAGAAAAGGTGATCACATGCTTCAATGTTGGTGGAGAAGAAGAGAAGGGCCGATGGAGGGGCTTGCTAGGCTTTTTATAACCTGTTCAGTCCCACCTCTCTGTTTCCTGTTCCTGTGTAAGAAATGTATTCTGATTGGTTGTCAGACTCACATGGGCCCATGCAGGGGCAACTCTCTAGGCTGAGTCCAGGTTTGGTTGAATTCTCAGAGTTCTCAGATGCCATGTGGTCAGTTGAGTAAAGGCTTATATTATCATGCCTTCATTCCCAACCCCCTGGAGCTGAAGGGGAGAACTCTTTATTATGTAAAGGGACTGGCTTGGCCTTCTTAATGGCCCATTGACAAAGTGGGTGGAGGCAGGAAGTTACAGGGAGCTATTCTCAATTTAAAACATGTTTCTTCCTTTTCACATCCAGGGAAATATAATATTCTGCCTTATCAATATTTCCTAGGATATTTCATTTTTCTGGGAGAGGGCTGGGTGATAACTTCCTACAATAGCATAGGATAGAATAGAACAGAATAGAATAGGAAAGGGAATAGAATAGAATAGAATAGAATAGAATAGAATAGGAAAGGGGATAGGATAGGACTTTCCTGTCACTTTGAAAGTACACTAATTGGCATACATTAATGCATGCAAAAAGGGGAAGGGGCTTGCTGGTATGCCCCCTCGCCCCCGCCCGCCCCACCCTGATTTTACTCTGAATACCTCACCTCTGTACCGACAGCAATCCAAGCTGTTTCCTTTCAGGGGTTTCAGAGGTAGAAAAAGCTTTTTTTTAAAGATGCTCTCAAGTAGAAAGAGCATCATTTGAAGGGCTTCCATTAAAAAAAAAATCATGCACAGCAGAGTGGCGCAGCGGAAGCATGCTGGGCCCATAACCCAGAGGTCGATGGATCGAAGCCATCCTCTGCTAAATAGGTTTTTTCCCTATCCTTAGATCCAGGTTGGTTTTTTTTTAATTATTATTATTATTTTGTTTGCAACTCATTCCCAACAAAGTTTTAGCCTTTCAATTCCGTTTCCGAAACCTCCATCCTAAAACAGATGCAGTCACCTGCTTGTAAAACATAGCTGGGGCAGTATGATTGCAGCCAGGGCCATTTATTCTGTGATCTGTGCTGGATAAAGCGTGTTGGTGGTTGTTTTTTAAAGCACCCTTCGATGACATTGGGCTGCTATTTCAAAAGAAGAGCAAAAAAAAAAAAAAGGTACACCCAACGTGGGGCTCAAACCCACGACCATGAGATTAAGAGTCTCATGCTCTACTGACTGAGCTAGCCAGGAAGATAAGAAGTAATGCAGTTTACGTATCTATACTCCGCAGGAGAAGAGCCACGTGTGGAACAGTGGATTGCAATGAGAAGCCAATGGTGATTTATCACGCTATTTGCAGCCAAATTCTAAAGCCTGCAAAAGATCCCAATAAAAGTGTGTGTGTGTGTGTGTGTGTGTGCGTGTGTGTGTATCCCAGCAACCTCTCCCCCCTCTTAAATCCAAAACCTGCAGAAAAGAAGAGAAGAGAAAATATGGAATAGAATAGAATAGAATAGAATAGAATAGAATAGAATAGAACAGAACAGAACAGAACAGAACAGAACAGAACAGAACAGAAAATATGGAATGGAATAAAATGGAATGGAATAGAATAGAAAATATGGAATGGAATGGGATAGGATAGGATAGGATAAAATAGAAAAGAAAAGAAAAGAAAAGAAAAAAGAAAAGAAGGAATGGAATGGCTGGGGCAGGAATCCAAAACCTGCAAAACTCCCTTTAGAAGACTTGACCTGTGTCCTGCAATTTCCCCCCAGCAAGATATTTTATTTCATTTTTTTAAGCTACTAAAATAAGAACTCTCCCCGCCCTTCCTTAAATTAAAAAGAAAAAATATGCCCTCTCTGAGGCTCGAACTCAGGACCTTCAGATTATGAGACTGACGTGCTGCCTACTGCGCTAAAAAGGGACATGGGTGCAAGGTTACGACATCTTTAACCTGGAAGAGATGTTCTATTTTTGGAAGCAAGAGCTAATTGGGTTAAATCCTTTTTAAAAGTGATTTAACAGATTAACAGAGTTGGAAAGGACCTTGCAGGTCATCCAGTCCAATCCCCTGTGTTGATTCGTCTCTCTTAGATCCTCCGTGTTGATGGCCTTTATTTCTCAGCCTTTCCACTCACAAAATGACTTTTAATTGATTTATATTTGGAAGTTCCTGTCCTTTTTACGGCTTTGTGTGCAGTTGAGAGGTGGTGGCGGCAATTTATAATGGAGTTAATTTACAGATTACGGATTAACAGAGTTGGAAGGGACCTTGTAGGTCATCTAGTCCAATACACACACACACAAAAAAGCAGACCCTACACCATTTCTGACAGGTAGCAGTCCATCTGGATATTGACCCTATCTTCTAGGGGTGTTGGCGATTCTTGCCAGTTTAGTATCATTCGTAAATTTGGTACGTTCCCCTTCTATTCTCTCATCTAAGTCATCAACTACAGAAGTGTTTTTTAAAAACAGGGGCAAAGAGAGAATTGGAAGGATGAAATTAGGAGTCAACCCAAAACTGTGATGCAAAAAAACAGGTTCAAATTATCTTCACTTTGAACCCAGTATGCAAAGACCTAATTCTCTGGAAAGTGTTCTAATGCGGGAGAAAGTGGAAGGAAAGAGAAAAAGGGAAGAGAAGGAGAGAAGGAAGAAAAGAGAAGAGGATGACTAGTAAGTAGCAACATCAATATTGATGAATTTAATATAAATATAACTTTATTGCCATTTGGAATGTACACTAATTGGCATACATTAAAATGAAAAATTAGCTCTCGAACGGTCTCCACCTCCAATATTCACTATATAAACATGACTAAATAAATAAATACAAAATTATGTGTATACCCACATACACTATATTGCCAAAAATATTCACTCACCCATCCAAATAAGCAGAATCAGTTGTGAGCGAATACTTTTGCCAATATGACATGGAGAAACAACACAGTTGTTAAGAGATTGAGAGATTTGAAAGAACAAACTAAAAGTCCGTTTATCTTGGATAAAATCCATTGAGGCGTTCTTTAGGACTTGAAAACAATTTGGTGCCACATAATATTTTCTTTATTGAATTTTATTTGCCACTCATCTCATTTAGAAAAGACTCAAGAGCTGTAGTTTATATAATAACAAAGAAGTAATTTTAAAATGTCAATCAAAAGAATTGGAAAGGCCCCACCCAGACCCTGGGAGACTTTTGGCTTGGTAGTGTCCTAGCCTGGCCTACCTCACAGGGTTGTTGGCAGCACGAGAAATAGAGGAATGCTACTTATTCTGCATCAAGCTCTTAGCTGTAAAACAATTTGTTGTTGTTAGTTGCGAAGTCGTGTCCAACACATCGCAAACCCATGGACAACGTTCCTCCAGGCCTTCCTGTCCTCTACCATCCTCTGGAGTCCATTTAAGCTCATGCCAACTGTTCGGTGACTCCATCCAGCCGCCTCATTCTCTGTCGTCCCTTTCTTCTTTTGCCCTCAATCGTTCCCAGCATTAAGCTCTTCTCCAGTGAGTCCTTCCTTCTCATTAGGTGGCCAAAATACATAGTTGAGTTTCATCTTCAGGATCTGGCCTTCTAAAGAGCAGTCAGGGATGATCTCCTCTAGGACTGACCAGTTTGACCGCCTTGCAGTCCAAGAGACTTGCAGGAGTCTTCTCCAGCACCAGAGTTCAAAGGCCTCCATTCTTAGGCGCTCAGCCTTCCTTATGGTCCAACTTTCACAGGGATCCATTGCAACTGGGAAAACCATCGCCTTGTCCATACGTTTAAAACAATGCCTTTAACCAAATCAATACAAATGAAAGAAATAGAAAGCCAAGGTAGTAATATTTGAATTCGCATAAGTTATCTTAAATATAATAGGATTCAATAGGAAAGAAAATCAGTAAGAATACATTTTTGGTGTAAATACAGATTAGCCCATAGGGATCTGGGTATACTTAGTTTTTCAATTTCAGCAACTTTAAGCTGCAAGGATTCCAGCTCCCAGAATTCTCCAGTTAGCTGGCTGGGGAATTTTGGGACCTGGAGTCCACACATCTTAAAACTGCTGATTTTTTTAAAAAAAGTTGTCTTCCTTTTTAAATTCTTTATCACCCCAAATTATTTTCAAAATGCCCCGTTTGATCAATAAGGAACTTAAGCCAACCCACTGTTTCCCACCCTTCATGCATGGACGCAAAGGCACATTTGTCCTTCCAAGCAAGGCTGAATTCCCCCCCCCCCTTTTCAAAATTCCCGCGCTTGCAAGCGACTGGTTCCTTTTTCAAAAAAACAAACTCCCGCACCGGCTTGGACGGGAGCCAATTGCTTCCTCTCCTTTTGAGTTGGCGCATAGTTCAGAATTTTGAAACAAGGGGCAGGAAAGCAAAACTCCTTGGAAAGTTTTAAAGAGTTTTAAAGCCAGCGCTTTTCAACCAAAGGGAAAGCTTACGCTTTTTTTTAAATTAAAAATGTGATCGTCGAAAAAGTCACGGCCAGACTTTCGATTGGTTGCAAAAAAAGTCGTATTTATCCCTGGGGCTTTTTAACATTGTAAAAATATAAGGCCACTTTGAAACATTTCACTTGAATTCCAGTATCAATCTCTCGCAAAGATGCTTACTCAATGGGGCGAATTGCGTTTTTTACACGCCTTTCAAACTCTCGTTAAACTCGCTTTGACCACAACTATGGGTTGTGTTCACACATCTTTGGGATGCTTTTATAGATAATAAACTTTGGGTTTTCTTAAAAACCATTCATTTATTTATTTATTTATTTTATTTATTTTATTCAATTTATAAGTCGCTCCCTCTCCACAAAGGGACTCGGGGCGGCGTACAATTAAATATATAAACATATGGTATGGAGGAGGTATATACATAAAACATTTTTACAATTTCATAAATAAATAGCCATAAAGTTAAAAACAGTACAATAAAATTTACAATTAAAATACCCAAAATTTACCATTTAAGATTGCCAGGGGGATTCGAGAATATAGTTCTTATTTAAGCCAGGCCGGCTAGTTGGAACAGGTGGGTCTTGAGTTTCTTACGGAAGGAGCGGAGATCGGTAGTTGTCCTAATGTCAGAGGGGAGGTCATTCCAGAGGGCTGGGCCCATCACAGAGAAGGCCCTACTCCTGGGCGCCGCCCTCTGGCACTGCTTAGTGGATGGCACCCGGAGGAGTCCCTCTCTGTGAGAGCGAATTGGTCGCAGGGATGTATGGGGCAGGATGCGATCCCGCAGATAACTAGGTCCTGTGCCATGGAGCGCTTTGAAGATGGTGATCAACACCTTGAAACGCACCCGGTAGACTACAGGGAGCCAGTGTAGCTCGCGCAGGAGAGGTGTTACATGGGAGTACCTCGTACTCCCCATAATTGCCCGCGCGGCCGCGTTCTGGACCAGCTGCAGTCTCCGGGTGCATCTCAAGGGGAGCCCCATGTAGAGAGCATTGCAGTAGTCCAGACGGGACGTCACCAGCGCATGAGTGACTGTGCGAAGGGCATCCTGGTCCAATAGGGGGCGCAATTGGCGCACCAGGCAAACCTGGTGGAACGCCCCCCTTGCCACGGCTGCCACATGGTCATCCATAGACAGCCGGGCATCTAGGAGGATGCCCAAATTGCGCGCCCGCTCCACGGGGGCCAGTTGCTCGCCCCCAATGGCCAGCGATGGAGTCCACTGGTTGAACCGGGGGGCCGGTAGCCACAGCCACTCCGTCTTGGAGGGGTTGAGCTTAAGTCTGTTGTCTCCCATCCAGACCCGTACGGCTTCCAAACACCGGGACATCATTTCAACGGCCTCGTTGGGGTGGTTCGGGGTGGAGATGTATAGCTGCATATCATCAGCGTACAGATGGTATCCCACCCCAAAACCACGGATGATCTCACCCAGCGGCTTCATATATGTGTTGAACAGGAGGGGCGAGAGGACCGACCCCTGCGGCACCCCACAAGTGAGCGGCCTCAGGGTCGACCTCTGCTCCCCTGCCAACACACATTGCGTCCGGTCGGAGAGGTAGGAGCAGAACCACTGCAAAACGGTGCCCCTTACCCCCAGCCCCTCCAGCCGGCGCACTAGGATACCATGGTCGATGGTATCAAAAGCCACTGAGAGGTCTAATAGGACCAGGATAGAGGAACAACCCCTATCTCTGGCCCTCCAGAGGTCATCTACCAACGCGACCAAGGCTGTCTCTGTGCTGTGCCCGGGTCGGAAGCAGGACTGGTGCGGGTCTAGATAATCAGTTTCCTCCAGGTGACGTGGGAACTGTTGGGCCACCACACTCTCTACAACCTTCGCTAAGAAGGGAAGGTTGGAGACGGGACGATAATTAGCTAGCTCAGTTGGGTCCAGAGAAGGCTTCTTGAGTAAGGGCCTCACAACCGCCTCTTTCATTTAATCCATCCTCCGCGTTACGACAAAATATGAAACCACGTATTAAAGGTATTAAATTTCTGGGAGATCGGGTTGTGTGTGAATAAGGCCAAGGGGCTGAAATGAATGGCTTTTAAGAAAACCCAAAGTTTATTATCTCAAGGGTGCTTTTTTTCCCCAAGAGGCTGTACAATTTTTCAGATAATGTGTAAATGACAACGTTTCTTGTTTCTTTGGTCTTTATATTTATATTAATTAGTCTTCTATAGAATGTATTATTTGGGCACGAGAGAGGTGTCACATAGGTAACTCTGCTAAATTTTGCCTGGTTTCTTTAAAATAATACAGTGAAATGCAAAGATATAAAAACACACAAAATAAAAGGCCACCATATATAATTATATGCAGGGTTGCCCAAAAGGCTTAAAATTGCACTAAGATTTTTGAGATTGTGTGTGTATAGTCAGCATCATAAAACAACAGAAGCTATAATGATAAAAATAGAATTAGCCTTTTTTAAATAAGAAATTAAAACCAGCCAGAGGCATAAAACAGGCTTTAAAATCACCAATGTGTAATAAGTATTAAAATAACAAAGTTGTAGAACATAATAAAGCAAACAATATAGTCTAGTAACTGGGGGGGGGGGGGGGGGGAGTGACATTTTAGGGAAGAATATTTCTGGTTTTTGTTTGAAGACATTTGCCTTCTCCTCCAAGAAGCTTCTTCATCTGACTGGATTAAAGTAGAATAAAATATGGATTAAAATATAAGAATGAAGACGTGGCATAAAAGGGACAGTTAGAAGGTTGCTTAAAGGGACAGGGAAATGTCATCAGCCTTTAACCACAACATGTTCCAGCAAATGTCCCTATGTCAAAAGTCCAAAACCACAAGGTTCAATTAAAGTTCGTTAATGACACGTAGTCCATACCTGTAACAAAAGGAGAAGTAAGATCCCCATCTCCTTATAAGGCTTTTACCTCAAGGTAACCAATAAGAAATGAGTTAAGTGTTTCCGTGTTACGCTGTCTTTGAGAATGTATAAGAATATATATGCTCCATTCTCAATGGCTGATTTATATAATTGGAAAAATCAAATTCCTGTTTATAGAGAAAATCCAGATGAGATGCATGTCCTTTTCGCATCCATTTTTCTGAACTCACCAGTTTACTTGGGCTGACATACAAAGTCTGATGGAAATTTTATTAACCCCAGAGAAAAGAAGGCTGGTGAAGGGAACCATGAATAAGCCTTTTCAGAAGCATCATGCAAAAGATCCAGACTGGACATGGTTACTGAAAGAACCAGATTGGGAACCTAGTCCATTCAGCTGCAAAACTATTGGACCTTAGTTTTGTTAGGATTCAAACAAAAGTTAAGAATTTAGGGAAGGTCTATTAAATTAAACAGAAACGGGATGAAAATCCAGGGGAATTCCTAGAATGCTTTATCAAACCTTTAAGCAATATACCACATTAGATCCTGAGGTTGAAGAAAATAAGAAAATGGTCAATATGATCTTCATTTGTCACTCTGCAGATGACATTAGCAAAAAACAAGGGTGGGCCAGGAAAGGCATCTCTGAACTTGTGGATTGAGCATACAAAACGTATCTTAAGTGGGCTCAAAATCTCAGGGAAGAAGGAACTTCAAAGAGCAAGAGAGATGTAATTTTTCTCACCGAGGCCCTTAGACAGGAAAAGCGGGAGGCCAGGAGAACTGCCGGAAGAATTCTCGAGGAGGGGCCAGTAGTTAGAATCCCATGCTCCTCCTTATCATACAAGGCAGCTACAGATACTAGCAGTAGGACAAAGTGACAGAGGGAATAGCAAAAAGTGGAAAGTCCTTTTTGCAGACCCCCCTCTCCTGCAGCCCAACGGACTTCTCCCATTGCTTCCCAAACCAGAAGTCAGTTCCTAGCTCCACTTCACCAAGTGGATCAAAAGAGTTATAGGTGGACAGGGACAGGCAGAAATTTAGCCTCTATTTCAATACGTCCCGTTCACCACTACAAATTGGAAACAACAGGGTTATTATCAAAACCTATAATCCAACCTGGCAGGATTGGAACAGTTAATTATTACTCCTTAATGGAGAAGAGAGAGAAAGATTAAGTAATGCCATTGGAAACATCCTAAAGCCCGCGGAATGAGGAAGCCTTCAGGCTGCAAAACCTCCAGTGACAAAGTCCAAACCTTCTCTAGTAAACCAAAAACCGGACGAAAGTCCCGAAGCCTTCTTCCAAAGGCTGGTTGAAGCATATAAAACCTACACCCCAATCAACCCCCTGGATCCCGAAAATGCCCGTATGCTAGCGATGGCTTTCATATCCCAGAGTGCCCTGCACATTAAACGAAAGCTCCAGAGGCAAGAAGGTGCATTAGGGATGAATATAAGCTAATTAATGGAAATCGCTCACAAATTCTTTGTGAACAGAGAAAAAGTAGAAGAGAAAAAGAAAGAAGATAGAATGCAACGTAAAGCTGAATTGCTGGCAGTTGCATTGTCAAATAAATCCCAAATCCAGAGCAGTGGTCAATGTAATTGGTACAAGGAAGAAGGCCACTGGATGTTAGAGTGTCCCAAAAGGCTGGAAGCTGGGATAAGGGGACAGGGAAGGGGACCAGGGTTTAGTCAACCCCCTCCCTGAACCCTTGGTCCGAATAAAGATAGGGGGTAATAATGTAACCTTTTTGGTAGACACAGGGGCGTCTAGATCAGTAATTACAAAACCCTTGGCTCCCTTTTCCAACAATGTACTAAATATCCAAGGGGTTGATGGTCTGATAAACAGCCGCCCTGTGTTGAAGCTCTTGAAATGTTCCCTAAATGGAAGAAAATAATCCACCAGGCCATGCGTATCATCATGCACCTATAATTATACAACTAAAGCCTCTAGCCATGCCTGTTCGCTTACGCTTTCTTCACCATCTCAAATACATAGAGACAGCCAAAAACTATTTGCTTTTGAGTAGGAAAGACCCAGTAACAGGTCAAAAGAGGCAGTTTGCTTGGACTAGGTTTCTCCAAGGATTTAAAAATTCACCTACCTTTTTGGCGAAGCCTTGGCCTCAGACCTAGAAAATTTCCAGCCTTGCAAAGATGGAGATGTGCTACTCCAATATGTAGATAATATCTCAGTAACCGAACAGAGGAAGGAGATTTGTTGAAGAAAAAAATACCAATCAATCAATTGCTTCATCTGTTAATGGACAAGGGACATCGTGCCCCAAGGCAAAAAGCTCAGCTGGAAAAGCCCCAAGTTAAATACTTAAGGTACACCATAAGTCGAGGATAGAGGGCAATAGTGAAAAGAAGCTGTGTGCCAAATTGCGGAACCCATGACCAGGAAAGAGTTGCAAGGATTCTTAGGTGCAGCAGGATATTGCAGAATTTGGATTCCAAATTTCGCTCTTTTGGCCAAACCTTTGTATATCTCCACAAAGGGGGGTGAAAAGGAACCCTTCATTTGGGGGCTGGAACAAAAATGGGCTTTTGAAACCATAAAAACAGAATTATCTCAAGCTCCGGTAATGGGGCTCCCCAATTTAGAAAAACCTTTTAAATCTCTTTGCGGATTCAAAAGGCAACACTGCTCTGGGAGTCCTGACGCAGGAAAAGGGAAGTTGACAACAACTTGTGGCTTATCTATCCGAACAGTTGATGCAAAAGGCTGGCTGCTACTACTCTCCTAATGGAGGAAGCTAATAAATTAACTTTCGGACAGCCTACCACTATCTACACCAGCCACGCAATTCAAGGAATTTTAGAAACGAAGGGACATTTATGGTTAACAAACCCTAGAATTTACAAATATCAGGCACTCCTGACTCAAAATCCACAAGTGACCTTGAAGCAAACAAATGCCCTAAACCCTGCCACCCTTTTGCCAATACTGGGACCCGAAATTGAGCATAATTGTATGCGAACCATTGAGAGTCAGTTCTCATGCAGACCAGACTTAACGTATCGTTGAAATCTGCAGACTATAACTTGTTCACTGATGGATCAAGCTTCATTACTACGGGAGAACATTATGCTGGCTATGCGGTAGTCTCTCTTGCCCAAGTCTTTGAGAGCGGACCTCTCCCAAAAGGCACTAGTGCCCAAGTAGCAGAATTATGGGCTTTAATCTGTGCATTAGAGAGGGCAAAGAATGAAAGGGTGAACATCTGAACTGACTCTGTATGCCTTCCTTACTTTGCATATCAATACTGCTGATTATAGGGAAAGAGGTCTTTTAATGGCCTCAGGAAAGAAATTAAGCAAATGTGTGAATCGCACTGTTAAGGAAAAGATAGGGTGTGTTTTGAAACCCACCTTAAATGGGTAGATGCCTTACCCTTAGCTCTCTGGTCTGTGAGATGTACTCCATGTAAAGAACTTAAATTATCTCCTTTTGAAATGATAATAATAATAATAATAATAATAATAATAATAATAATAATAATAATAATAATAATAATAATAATAATAATAATAATAATAATATTTAATGCTTCTAGACCGCCCCCTCTCCCGAAAGGGACTCGGGGCGGTGTACAGTTCATACAAAATATAACAAGATACAATAAAATTAAATATGTACAGTTGATAATTGACATGGAGGAGGTTAAAAAACAGTTAAAAGAACTGTACAAAGCAGATATAAAATAAATTCAAACCCCTAAAAACAAATACAGTAAACTAAAACCCCCTAAAATAACCAGATATAATACATTTGCCAGGAGGGACAGTTGAATTATGCCAGGCCTGCTAATCGGAACAGGTGGGTCTTCAGTTTTTGCCGGAAGGAGCGGAGGTCAGAAGTGGTTCTAATGTCGGGGGGGAGGTCATAATAATAATAATAATAATAATAATAATAATAATAATAATAATAATAATAAATATTTATTTCTTAGCCGCACCCTCTCCCGAAGGACTCGGGGCGGCGTACAACAAAACATAGGAAATAAATATATCGACATACATATAACAAAACATATACCAAGACATATATACGACATATACAAGGAGGAGGTGAACTGATAGATAAAAACAAGTAAAAACACAATGTTTATAAACCCCTAAATAAATTGAATGCAATTAAAATACCCCAAATAAAAAACCCGTCAGGAGCGATATAGTTGGATCAAAGTTGAGCCAGGCCAGCAACTTGAAAACTTCATTCCAGAGGGTTGGGCCCATCACAGAGAAGGCCCTACTCCTCGGTGTCGCCCGCTGGCATTGCCTAGTGGACGGCACCAGGAGAAGTCCCTCCCTGTGTGAGCGTATTGGCCGCAGGGATGTATGTGGGAGGATGCGATCCCGCAAGTAACTAGGTCCCGTGCCATGGAGCGCTTTAAAGATGGTAATCAGCACCTTGAAACGCACCCGGAAAACCACAGGCAGCCAGTGCAGCTCGCGCAGGAGAGGTGTTACGTGGGAGTACCTCGTACTCCCCATCACAGCCCGTGCGGCTGCGTTCTGAACTAACTGCAGTCTCCGGGCGCGTCCCAAGGGCAGCCCCATGTAGAGAGCGTTGCAGTAACCCAGGCGGGACGTCACCAGCGCATGAGTGACCGTGCGTAGGGCATCCCGGTCCAGTAGGGGGCGCAATTGGCGCACCAGGCGAACCTGGTGGAACGCCCCCCTTGCCACGGCTGCCACATGGTCATCCATTGACAGCCGGGCATCAAGGAGGACGCCCAAATTGCGCGCCCGTTCCACAGGGGGCAATTGTTCGCCCCCTATGGCCAGTGATGGAATAAGCTGGCTGAACCGAGGTGCCGGTAGCCACAGCCACTCAGTCTTGGAGGGGTTGAGTTTAAGTCTGTTGTCCCCCATCCAGACCCCGACGGCCTCCAAACACCGGGACATCACTTCGACAGCCTCGTTGGGGTGGTTTGGAGTTGAAATATACAGCTGAGTATCATCAGCGTAGAGGTGATACTCAACCCCAAAACCACGGATGATCTCACCCAGCGGCTTCACATATGTGTTGAACAGGAGAGGCGAGAGGACCGACCCCTGTGGCACTCCACAAGTGAGTGGCCTCGGGGTCGACCTCTGTCCCCCTGTCAACACACATTGCCTCCGGTCGGAGAGGTAGGCGCCGAACCACCGCAAAACGGTACCTCCGACTCCTATCCCCTCCAACCGGTGCAATAGGATACCATGGTCGATGGTATCAAAAGCCGCCGAGAGGTCTAATAGGACCAGGATAGAGGAACAACCTCTATCTCTGGCCCTCCAGAGATCATCAACCAACGCGACCAAGGCTGTCTCTGTGCTGTGCCCGGGTCGGAAGCCGGACTGGCGTGAGTCTAGATACTCGGATTCGTCAAGGTGTCGTGGAAACTGCTGCGCCACCACATTCTCAACAACCTTCGCTAGAAACGGAAGGTTGGAGACTGGACGATAATTAGCTAGCTCCATTGGGTCTAGTGAAGGCCTCTTAAGTAAGGGCCTCACCACCGCCTCTTTCAAGGCGGTTGGTAAGGATCCCTCACCCAATGAGGCATTCACCAGGCCCAGAAGCCAGCCTCGGGTCACCTCCCAAGATGCCAGTACCAACCAGGAGGGACACGGGTCCATTAAACATGTGGTGGGTCGCAGCCGTCCACGCAACCTATCTAAATCCTCGGGGGCAACAGAATCAAACTCCTCCCAGGATGGTCTCACAAGACTCGCTGTTGGCGGCCCGTCTGGTCCACTGAGTGGGGCCCATCCGCTCCGGATCTGAGCGACTTTGTCCTGCAGATATTCCCCAAATTCCTCTGCTCTGCCCTGTAAGGGTGCCCCCTGTGTCCTCTGTGACAAGAGGGAGCGGGTCACCCTAAACAGGGCGGCAGGGCGGTTATCCGTGGACGCAATAAGGGTGGCACAATATCTACATTTGGCCGCCCTTAATGCCACAAGGTAGGTCCGCAAGTAGGATCTTACCTGTGTTCGATCAGATTCGGAGCGTGAGGACCTCCACCTGCTCTCTAGACGTCTCCTGTGGCGCTTCATCACCCTCAGCTCCTCGGTATACCAAGGAGCCCGGGTGGGTCACTGCCGCAGGAGAGGTCGCAAAGGCGCAACCCGGTCCAAGGCCCCAGCCGCCGCCCTATTCCAGGCGGCCGCTAGGTCCTCCGACTGAGCGCGGGTCAGGGCTACAGGTAATGGCCCAAGCTCCGTCTGGAACCTTTCCGGCTCCATCAGGTGCTTGGGGCGGTACCAGCGTGGACCGTCTGGTCCCGCCTCCTCGCGGTGGGGGGTAGCGCCAGGGAAGTCGAGCCGGAGACATGAGTGATCTGACCATGACAGGGGTGTAACAGTAAAATCCCCTCTACCCAGATCACTCGTCCACTGCTCAGATACAAAAACAAGGTCCAATGTGTGGCCTCCTTCGTGTGTGGGGCCCTGAATTAACTGGGTCAGGCCCATGGCTGTCATGGAAGCCATGAACTCCCGAGCTACCTCAGACGCTGCTCCCGTCGACGGCAGGTTGAAATCCCCCATAACCACAAGCCTGGGGATCTCAACCGCCGTCTCCGAGATCAGCTCGAGGAGCTCGGGCAGGGCTGCTGATGTATAGCGAGGAGCCAAGTATACAATCAGCAAACCCAACTGCCTCCCTGGGCCCCATTTCACACCGAGGGACTCACACCCGGATATCTGAGGAACAGTGAACTCCCTCGGCTCTAGACCTTCCCGTATAACTACCGCCACCCCACCACCCTTACCCAGGGCCCGAGGCTGATGGAATGCACGGAAACCTGGTGGGCACATTTCCACGAGGGGTAAACCACCCTCGTGGCCCAACCAGGTTTCCGTTATCCCTGCAAGGTCTAGCTCCCCCTCAGAGATCAACTCATTAATGAGGGGGGCCTTGTTGGTTACGGACCTTGCGTTGCAAAGCATCAGCCGTAGGCCCGGGCTCTGTAGTTCCTGGCCACCTAGGTTGCGGGGGTTGGTGCAAACGACCGGGCATAGCCAACAACCACGGTCTCCCAACCGACCTTGTGATCTTCTCTTGTCCTCGCATCCCCCCCTCCCCGCGACCGTTGTAATCAAACAACCCTCTATTGGAATCACTTGTTCCCTCTCCCCCCCGCTCCGCTCACTTCCTTCCCGGACTCACCTGTCCGTCTGGCACTGGCACTGGCGCCTCTCCCGGCCTGGTTATCACACCCCCCCTCCCTGGAACCCCTTAATAACAATAAAAAACTTCTGGATAAAAAGCCCCTCAGCCTCCGTTTCTTCCACCTCTCGGGGTTCACAAACCCATCATCAAGGCAGGCCCTTGAGAGAGCCAAGGGCCATACCTGCGAGAGAGGGGCCTCCCGCAGGCGGAGCAGGTCCAACCTCGAATAAATAGTTCGTTAAAAGTCCAATGGAATCAGGATGCTAATAAAGGTTGATAAAAAGTTGATAAAAGTTCATAAAAATTGATGGCTAATGAGTCGGGGTCTTAAAGGGAGGAAGGAGATGTTAAAATGTTTAGATAGAGAAGAAGGGGGTGGGAATGATCGAATACCCCCAATTACATAAAATTGCATAAAACGACGAAGGTGACCACAAGGTGAGAGATTGTTCAAGGTGTTCAGGATGTTCCATGGCAGGGTGACCCAAAAGTGGGAGATTATTCGCGCTGGTTCAGGGTGGTTCCTTCCTAGAGGTCCACAGAGACTTACAGTTAGAGTTTGGTGTCCCCTGCTGGCGTTGACAGGGCCTGGGGGGGGGGGGGCATAGGGGCGTTGGGAGCAGCCAGGGTATGATGGAAAAAACAGCAGAAGTCCAGGCAATGGCGACCTTCCTTTCCCTCACCCGCCGCCATAGCCACCTCTAGTTGGTCTCTCCCGGCTAACTCACCAACTCCTAGCCATATCTTGTTCTCCTTATTCTCCCCCCCGGTCTTAGGTTAGTTGCCAGCAGCAATGCAAATCTCTTGCAAATCTCTTGCGCCTCAAGCCTCACACCCATCTGTCCTTTTTTGGTTGTTGTTATTTTGTTGTTGTTCTCTCCAGTGCTGTTCATGCCAGTATCTTTCCCCTTGCCCCATTCGCCCTGGGGCAACCCGCAGTCCACCACGCTGTGTTCCGCTCCGTGCTGCTGTTCCGCTCCGTGTTACTGTTCTCACTGTAGCCACCATTGCAGCCCCGCCTTCTCCTCGCTCCAAACAGCCTTCCTTCTATTTTCTATTTCAGCGTTCTCCGCGTTCTCCGCCAGACTCCGGACTCCTCCGACCACCCTGACAGCCCAAAATGGGCTCAAAACGAGCCAGGGTGGACAGGCTATCAAACCCTCGGGCCTCGGATGGCATGAGGCCTGGCAGCAGTCCTAATCCATCGGGGAGCTCCGCGGCGTTCTCCGGAGCTCAGGAGGCGACCGCCATCACCGGAAGCTCCTCCTCCTAAATCCCTGCTGATCCCATGATGTTTGGACGGCCACCGGTTATACGCCATAATTTGAAAAATCATATAGGGGACTGTTCTGACACACACACACACACCCATCTTCATACACCAAACACACCGAGACAAAGATACTGCATGATGATTTATTAACACACAGACTAGACCTTGGCAGCAATCCAGCACAGACTAAACCTTGGCAGCAATCCAGCACAGACTAAACCTTGGCAGCAATCCAGCACAGACGAGACCTTGGCAGCAATCCAGCACAGACTAGACCTTTGCAACAATCCAGCCTGCCAAGATAAGACAAGGCCTGATAGCTTCTCCAGCTCTGGTAAATAAGTTGATTCCTGCAAACAGTTTGTGCAAAGTCATTTCTTTTTATACACTCTTGAGAGGAGCCTAATTGCAACCACCTGGGTCCAATTATCTCCTGTAACTGCGGAGCTGTTCTTTACGTCTATTAGCGCTCCCTTGCCAGGCATCCAGAACCTTGTCTCCTCCCCACTGCTCCAATGCATGATGTCAGGAGCACACTCCCTTTGGCTTTCACCACTGCTCCATGCCTCAGGAGCCTCCTGGTGGCCAACCAAGGTCCTTTCCAATTCTTATCTTATTCTTTGAGCAATTCGTTAGCCCTTCAAAATGTGGACCTTGTCCCCTGAATCTTAAGGGAGGAACAATCCAGTCATGGTTGTCCTAAAGGTGCTTTTTCAAAAAGCAACTCAATTTCCTTTGTTTTCCTTGACGTTTTGCTGCTTATCCAAGAAGTGAAATTACTTGGATAAGAAACAAAATGTCTTCAAAGGAAAAAAAACAAAGTCCAGTTGCCTTTTGAAAAAGCATCTTTGGAGGTCTTCTAGTCCAGTGGTGGGCAACCCGCGGCTCGCGAGCCACATGCGGCTCTTTACACCCTTTAATGCGGCTCTTCTGTGTGCCGGGTGCCCGCTCCCCTCCCTCCTCTCGGGCTTCGGAGGGAAGCTTCTGCAAAAGCCCAGGCGAGTGACAACCAATTTTGGTCCTATGACTGCAGAATGCTGCAAAATACCATAAATGCAGGCCAGTTGTTGAGTGTTTCAAATGTGATTGGAACGCTCAACAAGGTGACCACAGTGTGTGTGTGTGTGTGTGTGTGTGAGTGAGACAGACAGACAGACAGACAGAGAGAGGAACAGAGAGAGGGAGTGAGGGAGGGAATCAGAGAGAGACTGACAGACAGACACACACACACAGAGACAGAGAGAGACAGAGAGGGGGAGGGAGGGAGAGAAAGATAGACAGACAGAGAGAGAGACACACACAGAGTGAGTGATTAAGTGAATGAGTGAGAGACAGACACACCCACATACACAGAGTGACAGAGAGAGAGGAAGGGAGGGGAGAGAGACAGAGGGAGAGACAGAGACAGACACACACACACACAGAGTGACAGAGATGGGGGAGGGAGGGAGAGAGAGACAAAGAGCCAGAGAGAGAGAGAGAGAAAGAAAAAGAAAAAAAGAAAGAAAGTGGGAGAGAGATGAAATTAAAAACAACAACATACAAACCTGACTTACTCAAACTATCCAAGGAAATGCAAGGCCAATGTTCACATTAGTGGTTGTGACTTTGTCAGTCAATGTCAGGATGTAATTTTCTCTACATTGTAAGGCAAATTTTACGGAATTTAACGTTATCGATAAATAATATCGTTCTAAAGTTTTTGTTTTATTAGTTGTGTTATTTGTATCCTCCCTACCTATGTGGATACTTGCATGCAGAATATTCTCAATAAAAACTTATTGAAACTAAAAACAGTGTACCATCCTATGTATTTTCGGTTTTAAAAATGTGGCTCTCAAAGTAAATTTCAATTGTGGTTTTGGCGAGATTTGGCTCAGTTGAAAAAAAAGGTTGCCCACCACTGTTCTAGTCCAACTCCCTGCTTAGGCGTTACATTTTTTTCTTTGCATTGCATTACATTGTGTTGCATTGCATTACGTTGCATTTTTTCATGGTATGTTCTGCTTAACACGGGAAGAATTGCATAAAACGTCGGTTTCCCGAAAGATTTGTCGGGGGAAACAGCGAGTCAAAACGCGTTGTTGTTTAAAATAAAACTAAAAACTAAAATAGTTTTTCATCGTCTTTTTTTTAAAAAAATTAAAAATATTTGTTGGCCCGTACGGGGATCGAACCCGCGAGCTTGGCGTTATTAGCACCACGCTCTAACCAACTGAGCTAACCAGCCACCTATAGAAATAGTTGGTTTAGCCTCTCCATGAATCCAAATGAGTCGAATTATAGTCCTAAATGGAGAGGTCTTTGGTGCTCTCTAAATTTGCTTGTTTAAATATAATCCTAAACATTGTATGATCACCTTCCGTTGTTCAATTCGGATTTCTTGAGCCCTCTGATTTTCATCAAAGATTGATCATCCTTCTTTTCATCCTTCTTGCTGCAGCACATTTTAAAACAAAAGCCTGCAATAGAAGCCTTTAGTATTTTTCTTTAAATTAAATTTTATTCACTGTCATATTAATGCTGTTTGGTTTCTCTGGACACTGAAAGCAGCGCAAAGCAATTTATTTTTTTTAAAAAACGTATGTAGGAAGTTAAAACCCACCCCTCTCCTAGAAAAATGAAATATCCTGGGAAATATTGAAAAGGCAGAATATTAGATTCCCCTGGATAAGAAATGGAGAAACATGTTTTTAGGCAGGAAACAGACTCACTCTTAATAGCTCCCACCTTTGTTAATGGGCCATTAAAAAGCCTGAACTAGTCTACTCTACATAACAAAGGTAGAATTAGCCTTTTGCAGAAACTCACCACCAGGCACTTGGGAAAATTACATCAGCCAGCAAGGCAACCAAACTTCGACTCAAAGCACAGCCTAAAGATAAGATGCTTTTTGTTACATATGTAAATAGAGAGTGAAGACTTGGATAGAGGCTTCACCTGGGTCCGGTTCTTAAATAGAAATTAGCATACTCTGAGCCCATTGGTCCAACTGATTGGTGGGAAAATAGAGAAATCTCAGTGGCTGGGCTGCCTGACAGGTCCCTTTAATAGAGAGAGCTGTAAGAGAGCCTATTCACTTCGATGTACTGGTCTACTAAATAAAGAGTTGAAGTCGCGATGCTAGTCCTGTCTTTTCATTCAACCCAAACCTAACACTTTTCCCATATACTCAACAACAGAGCTTTGATTGTGATGTTGTAGCAAGCCCCCCACCCCCAGATTAAAATATTCTTTATTCTTAATATTAAAAGAGGCAGGATAGAATATTTCCCCAAAGGAGAAATAGAGAAAACATGTATATATCTTAGGCAGGAGTCTTAACCACTAAGCCCAGTAAGGGTATGGCTAGCTGATGAGAGCTAATTAGCTCGAAATAGATCTATCCTAGTCTCCCTTTATTTATTTATCAGTACAATTACAACACAAATATAAAAAGGCAACAGTAAAAATAAAAATATGGTTTTCTGCCTGCATGGTCTTTGTGATAGGCCGAAGGACAGAAAGAGGGAGTAGTGACCTTCCTCCCATATTTAGTCATACCAGGGGTTGTAACATAAATACATACCTATTTCCCTGGCTCAACTGATAAGGAAGAGAACCCGTGGCTTAGTGGTTAAGACTCCTACCTAAGATATATACAGCCCGGGTTCTAATCCCAGTAAGGGTATGGCTAGCTGATGAGAGCTAATTAGCTCGAAATAGATCTATCCTAGTCTCCCTTTATTTATTTATCAGTACAATTACAACATATATATATATGTCTTTGGTTGTTCGGGTTTTCTCCCGCGTAGAATTGGAAGTATCTTCACACAAAAACCCGAACAACCAAAGACATACATACATACATACATACATACATACATACATACATATATATATATATCCCGCGTAGAATTGGAAGTATCTTCACAAAACCCGAACAACCAAAGACATACATACAAACACTCGCGAAAACCTCAGAAAACAAATATATATATATATATATATATATATATATATATATATATATATATATATATATATATATATATATATATATATATATATATATATATATATATATATATATATATAGTTTTTACATTTAAAACAGTGCAGCACCGCGAAGTCGAAGTGACCATACAATCACATTATATACAAATAATCTCATCCAGTAACTGTTAGCCTACTTAATACATTATCTATCCTTCTATCCAATCCATTATTTACAGTTTGTTCCAGGCTTGTCACCTTGTCTTATACCAATAATAAAATCTGTTCCAGACTTCAAAATATTCTGATTCCCCTTTATTTTTTAGTTCACTCTTGAACTAAAGCCCAAAATTTGAGAAAACATGTTCTTAAAGACAGAAACCAGGATGTTTTGAAATAACCTTCAGATCATTAGTATTCCTTATACAGTAATTAACACGCTCTGATGCTAAGGAGTTCTACTCCCTCTCCCCACCTAAAAAGAACTCTGTTCCGACTGCCAGTTGCCTCACATTCCGTTACCTCAGTTCAAACTGGCAGACATTCCACTCCTTCACTCAGGAGTGGTCTGGGGCTCCTAACAGTACTAAATAGTACCTTACAGTACTAAACTCACCAAAATGTCTACGCCTTCCACCTATGGAACTGCTTCCGGACTCAAGGCAGCAGGGGCGATATTCCCTTACGTGTTTCAATTACCGACCACCACTGAGTCAACAGATTGTGAACCAAATTTCTCCTGCATACATAGCCTGATCACATAGTTTTGTCATGAAGCATGTGTATCCAGCTAGTCTATTCATAAACAAAACACCTTCAGCTCCAGATGATCAGATTAAAAAGGGCAGGATGTTGCCTTTAGGAGATAATAGGATTGACCCATTAGTAAAATAGTAAAAGACACAAAGGTCTGAGAAATTGCACAACCCAACTCAGCATCTCAGAACCCTACAAAAATCCATGTACTCATCAAACCCATTTGTCAGCTGTCCCAGAACTGTGTACTGTGGTTGGTTCTCCTCATCAATAAAACCTTCTTTCCAATCAGCCTCCATTTTATTTTCCAGCATCTTTCTCCCAGCTTCGAACTGGAGCTGGATTTTTCTTGCCACAGTGTCCTCTCCCAAATGACCTCTCTTGATGATCTAAACCGGTGTTTAGATGTCTGGATAAAGATTTGGCCTGTGTGTCGAGGACTACTGGGAGAAAGGAAGTTGTTTAGAGGGTTATCTCCCTCTCAGGTCAGGTGACTTATCAACAAAGTTATCTGAAGTTCTCCGCTTTCATCCCCAATAAACAAGGAAGATGGGACAGATTGTTCCTGATTCTCATAGTGTCTTATAATAGTGTCCTGTTTTATTTTGAGGTTCAAGCTGAACCTTCTCTAAGGCGACTCTTGCCCTGAGACTTTTGCTTTGAATCTCACCACCTTTTGCTCCCTCTGGCTCATGGATGACCTTTAGAGAGAATCAGTTTGGCTCTTGTTGCCTAGGAGATCCTTAGCTCCAAGCAGTGGTGGGCTGCTGCTGGTTCGCAGACCGGTAGTTCCGACCAGTGGCTGGGGAACAACCTGAAGCCTCTGGAGGGCGAAAAAAGGCCCTACGGGCAACCTGGAAGTACGGACTGCCGGGTTGCCCATAGCAGTGGTGGGTTTCAAAATTTTTTAGAACCTCTTCTGTAGGTGTGGCCTGCTTTGTGGGAGTGGCTTGCTGGCTATGTGACTGGGTGGGAGTGGCTTGCCAGCCATGTGACTGAGTGGGAGTGGCTTGGCAGCCATGTGGGAGAGGCCAACTTGTAAAATGTGGTGAAACTCACTTAACAACGCTCTTGCTTAGCAACCAAAATGTTGGCTCAGAAACTCTGGCATTTGAAGCACGCAAGTCTTAAAGCTGTCATGTTACAAGACCCTTGCACCCCTAACCCTTTAGAAAAAAAACCCAGGGATGTTCAAACTTGACAGCTTTAAGACGTTAAGGTTTAGATAGGACTCTTGGAGGCGGGCGGGGCAATTGGTGAGCCAGCCAATCAGTGGGCGGTGAGCGGGGCAAGTGTGGTGCGGACGGGCGGGGGGAGGGCGCTGGGACCGGTTCTAAATGGCACGGTAGATTTGTGGAACCTCTTCTATAGAAGAGGTTAGAACTGGCAGGGACCCACCCCTGTTCCAAACCCTTAGCCATCCTGCCAAGGCACAAACCTCATCAGCTCCTTATGGTTTTTGTTACTCTCTTCCTTGTTTTTATTGTCTTTGTAGTCTTGCCTTATGGTTACGTCGGGAGGAAAATCCATCTGGTTCAATTCCAAGCTGGGAGAAAGATGCTGGAAATAAAATGAAGGCTGATTAGAAAGATGAAGCAGAATCACCAACCCCATGTGATTCTGGTACCACTGACAAAATAGAGTTTAGAGTGGGTGTTTTTTTTATACCTTCTGGATTCCTATGGGGCCATGTCAGGGTCATAGCTGGCTCTATAGACAAAAGGGGAAATGCAAATCGTGCGTGTTTGTCTGAGCTAATCTTGTCAACCTTTTGTTTGTGGCTTATCTGGAGTTTCCGTCTAACCCAGTCTTTCTGAATGGATTACCAAATCTGTGTTTCTAAAAGCTGGCCTCCTCAATTTTTGCTTGGGGGGCACAGGAAACTGGGGCTGGCTTCTGCCTCCCTTAAGGTTTTTCCCATTTCTCATTATTGGAAGAAATATCCATCTGTGTTCAGTTCAAAGTGGGGAGAAAGACGTTGGAAATATGGAGGCTGATTAGGAAGATGGTTTATTGGTGAAGCAGAGCCACCAAGCACGTGTGATTCTGGGTACCTGACCACATGGAGTGGAGAATGAGTGTTATTTATAGCCACTCGTGGGCTGTGAACTTGAGCTTACTGTTCCTGTGGCAAGGACATGTTATTCTATTGGCTGTCAGACTCCCAGGAGGCTATGTGGGATCGTGTTTGTGGAATGGAACATGGAATCCACAGAAATGTACAGATTAATGCTTATTATCTGAATATTTTTTGACGTGGGATGCATTTTATCAATGGCTAGAGAATAGAAACAGAAGTTAGGAAGAAGGAGATACAAGAATAGAAAACGTTACTCTGGAGAGAAGTTTATGATGACATTATGTATTATTGTAATTATCTTGATACATAGTTATATATGTTATTGTAATGAATATAACAAGAAATATGTGGATTATGAACTTTCAAATAATTGTACCCAGTTCACACACTGTTTGATGGAGATGAAAAGTGTTATAAATAAACTAAATAAAACATTAAAAAACATGTTTCTCCATTTCTCATCCAGGAAAATATAATATTCTGCCTTTTTAATATTAACTAGAATATATCATTCTTCTAGGAGAGGGGTGGGTGCTAGCTTTCTACATCATTTAGGGAAAATATTCTATCCTACCTTTTTAATATTTACCAAAATATTTCATTCTTCGGAAGGGGGGTGCTTCCCACAGTTATTTAATGCACTCCCCACCCCCCACCCCCGGGTTGCTTCCACAAATCATTTGGATTCCGGGTCAAAATCGAGATCAGAGAATTGAAAAAGTCAATGGAATATTCTATCTCTTCCACCTTATTACTATAACCATGTTTCTTGTATCTTTCAATATTGAAAGATAAAATAAAATGTTTTTATTTGTTTCCTAATACGATAAGATAGCTTATTTGTTACCTTGACTATCACTAAGTGTGGTATCTTTTTATTCTTGATGGAGTTATTTTATTCTCCTTATGTACACTAAGAGCATATATACCTAAGACAAATTCATTGTTTGTCCAATCACACTTGGCCAATAAAGAAGTTATTCTATCCTATTCCATTCCACTCCACTCCATATTTTCCATTCGATTCCATTCCACATTACTCCATTCCATATTTTCTTTTCTCTTCTCTTAAAAAAAATAAAATGCATCTGGAGTTTGAGTTACACTACAGGAGTGCAGAAAAGCATCTTTACCAAGAGCCCGGATAGCTCAGTCGGTAGAGCATCAGACTTTTAATCTGAGGGTCCAGGGTTCAAGTCCCTGTTCGGGCGGTTGAATTTTTTTTTAATCCTTCCCAATTAAATGTTGGCTTATAAACCTTTTCTCTTGCTTACCTTTTCCAGCCTCTGCAGCCAAGGTTTTGCAATCCCGAAGGAATAAATCCGATTTATTATAAAATGCGCACGTCTGTTTAAATCAATGCTCCGCCTTTTTCATTTGCAACCCAGCAGCCTCGCACTACAATTCCCATCAACCTCCTTAACCCAGCTAGCTTTCCCTCGCCCCTGCGCCCCGAATTGTACCCACGCAAAGCAAGGTTTTGCGTTAAACAGCAATTAAAGGCAAATCTCTGCCATGATGAATGCTAGGCAGTCAGGATGATTGACAGGTGTGATTTTGCATCATCTAAAAAGATGATGTATTTCCTGTATTTTCTGGAATCCAGCCAGGAGGAAAAATGTTAAAAGGATGTATCCAAAAGTCGCCAGGTTGTAATTCAATTTTATTTCCCTTAGGGGAAGAAGAGGGGGGAAAACACAACTTAGCAGAGAATTGTTTCGATCCATCGACCTCTGGGTTATGGGCCCAGCACGCTTCCACTGCACCACTCTGCTGTCTGTGAAAAAAAAAGCGTCTTTCTTATCTCCTTTAAAAGGCAAAGCTGTGCTCCCCAATAGATTCACATCGTGTTCCATTTGGTATGTTAATATGCTAAAGCAGGGTGGCCATTTTAAGACTTGTGGACTTCAACTCCCAGAATTCCACAGCCAGTAAGACATCTTATATATTCCTTATCATAAGGAGTCTTACTGGCTGTGGAATTCTGGGAGTTGAAGTCCCCAAGTCTTAAAACTGCCAAGTTTGCAGCGTCTTGTTATAAGCCTTATATAACAAGACGCTGCAAACTTGGCAGTTTTAAGACTTCGGGACTTGTAGCCCAAATGGCATGACTTTGTACTGGAAACTGCCAAGGGGAGTGTTAAACGCGGTCTTCCATTCATCTCCCTTTCTGATCCGTATGTGGTAATATGCCTCTCTCAAGTCCAGTTTGGTAAAGATCTTGCCCGTTGCCAAGTGGTTTAGCATATCTTTCATGAGGGGAAGGGGATAAGTGTTCTTTTCACATACCGCATTCAAGGCTCGCAGATCAACACAGAGACGAACCCCACCCCCCATCTTTCTTTTCTCTGAAGAGCACTGGGGCTGCTACTTTCGACTTCGCTGGTTCAATAAAGTCCCGTTTCAAATTGATGTCTATGTAATTCCTCAATTCAACCATCACTTTGGGGGTCATGGAATACATTTTCGACTTCGGTAAATTAGCCCCCGGTTTGAAGTCTATTGCACAATCTGTGGGCCGGTGGGGGGGAAGATAGTTGCCATCTTCCTCACTGAACACCCCCGCTAAGTTCCAGTAGTCTTTTGGTACTTTTTGGATTCCTGGGGGTTTGGTGTCTGCTGCAGGTGCCGCAGGTTCTAGACGGTCTGGGCTGTTGGGTTCCATCGTTCCTGGGTGCCCTTTAGGCTCCACCGGTGGTAGCGGCCCAAAGCCGACAATTTTCTAACGCCGTCCTCCCACTTTATTGTAGGCGCCCACTTGTCCAGCCATGCAAGCCCCAATATAATTGATTCCTGCATTCTTGGAGCTACAATGAATCTGAGGAATTCATAGTGGCGCCCTATCATCAACTTTACCAACTCGGTAATTTTAGTGGCTGGGGCCCCTCCAATCAGTGTTCCATCCACTTGCTCGAACCGAATTGGATGGGTTAGGGGTCTTGTACGTATACCTAGTTGCTCCACAATCGACATGCTGATTAAGCATCGGGTGCAACCGGTGTCCACAATTGCCCCTACTTCCCCTTCCACTCCAGTTTCTGGCACTTGGAGGTTGCATTTTATTTGAAAGGGGCGGATGGGTGTACTAACCATTGGGTCGTCTTCGGCATTTCCCTCCTCCGAGGCCTCCCCCTTGTTAGGACTCTTTGTCACCTTAAGTTGGGGATCCTCTTCCGGAGGTTGTTGGCCCAGAAGGCTCTTCTGTGGTAGCTTCTGGATCCTTCTCTTTATCGCTTTGGCAGTTGGTGCACACGGTTGGGATATTGGAGCTGGAGCCAAGCACTTTGACGCTCTGTGGCCAAATTGATAGCAACGCTGGCATTCTATTGGCTTCCCCGAGGGACGGAACCTAGTTGCATCTCTAGCCTTTGGAACTGCCTCATCACATTGTTCTGTTACCCATCCTGCAGTAATCCCCTCATTCACCTCTTCTTCCACTGTTGAGAACTCTTCTCTGTAGGAAGGTGGGGTAAGAACCTGTTGGGGCATTGCAGGGGAGACTGGAACCGGTGGGGAGGTCAATCCCTCAGTTGGCCACTGCCCAGTTTTCTGCCATGGTGCCATCTGCTGAGGGAGGGCAGGTGCCCACTGGCATCTCCTCCATCCATGACCTGGGGTTAAGACCCATCCCGGGGTTTCCTGATTCACAGGTTGCAGTTCAACCAACAATGGCTGGCTAGGGGGTTTTATGTACCAAGGTCCCCTCTGCTGGTTTGGAGGATTTTCCCATGTTGATGGCAAAGGAGGTGCCCAGTGGCATCTTATCCATCCATACTCTGGGGAAAAAAACCCAATCTGGTGGTGCTTCATTCACACGCTGCAGCCAAATTTCCGGTGGCTGGCAAGTGAAAGATGCTGGCCAAATCCCTTCTTGCTGGCTGGGTTGAATTTCCCATTTTGATAGGAAATCTGCCTTCAACTCAGTTGCAGGGTAATGAGTCATTTCATTTATCACTGTTTGGAAGGAGTAATTATCTCCACTCCAGTCCTCCAGTTCATTGCAGCTTTTACTAGTTGAAGGGGGGGGGGGGGGGAGATTGACTCATGTTTGGCTGAAGAAGTCAGTCTGGGAGCCCCCTCCAGCCATCCCCCTCCGGCTGTGCCTGCATCTTCCCAGATACTATACAAGTGAAAATTTCCTCCCACACAAATTATTTTGCACTTCGGAAGAACTTCAGAGAAGCAATTCATCATTAGCTTCTTTATCTTAATTGTTCACTGATATTTTACACTGATGTGGTCAGCGTTGGGAGATCAGTACCCCTCACCAGCCCCCCCCCCCGTGCGAGGGGGGTGTTCTGGTGATTTATTTTAAAGGGAGAATTGGGATAATGTCAGCGTTCCAAGTATCATGCAGAATTAAATCAGAGTCCAAGGCAAAACTTTCCTTAAAGTTCCAATTTAATAAGTCAGACATCTTAGCACATCTGTGGAATCCCAATTCTGACAAGCTTCCTGGGATTCCACCAAGTTGAAAGTTCATGATATTATGCCCACACCCATAAATCCACCACATGGTCCAATCTTCTTCCACGCTGGCATCTCCACCCTGCTGGTTCCGGTCAGGTGTCGAGGTGCGGAGACAAAAGATGACCTTGGCTTCTAGAAAAGAATGACAACAACACATTCTACCAATCTACTCCTTTCTATTCCCCCCTCCCAACTATTACACTAATGAAACAGCACAGTGAAATAAAATAAAGTGTGGCAAGCCAAAGATCCTAAAAGGAACATAGCTACAGGCCTGACACATAGATTTCCACTGCTCTCCTCTCCTCTGCCTTCTGCGCATCCATGCATCAGGCACTGGACCCAGCTGTTCCTCTTCCTCCCCATCAGCCACCTCCAGAGCTGGGGGCTGTTGACTCTCCATCTGAGGGCTGACGGACAGCCAATGCTACGCCTCTGTGTCTCTCTCTCTCTCTGTGCCAGATCCACTCCCATCTTCCCCCTCGGAGCTCTCAGGTTGCCTTGATGCTGACCCTGACTCCCACGCCCCCTCCTCCTCTGATTTGGCTGCTGGAGGGACTGGCAGTTGACAGGCCACAACAGTAGTTCTCAACTTACAACCATTCATTTAGTGACTGTTTGAAGTTATAACAGCACTTATGTGACTTATGACCAGTTTTCACATTTATGACCGTTGCAGCACATGATCAAAATTTGGATGCTTAGCAACTGGCTCATATTTATGATGGTTGCAGTGTTATGAGATCACGTGATCCCCTGTTATGACCTTGCAAGCAAAGTTAATGGGTTAGCCAGATTCAGTTCGCTGTTATGTTATCAACAGCTGCAGTGAATCCCTTAACTGTGGCTGGAAAGGCTATAAAATGGGGCAATACTCAGCAACCATCTTGCTTAGCGACCGCAATTTTGAACTCAGTTGTCATAAGTCGAGGGCTGCATGCACTTACAACCGAGATTCGAAGCTCTTGAAGGTCACATTGCACTCCTCCCTGCTGTGGTCATGGGACTACATTTTTGGTGCTCAGCAATTGGCCCAATTTTATGGCTGTTTGCAGTGTCCTGCTATCATGTGACTGTGATATACAAGGTATTTTGCTGGAAACCTGGTGTATACTTTTGGTTTTGGGCAAAACAACTGCAACCTCCATTGCGTACAATGGATTCATTTTATGACCACTGCATTCATTTAATGACCGTCACAAAAAAGGTTGTAAAATCAGGCAGTGTCACTTGATTAATTCCAGGCTCAATTGTGGCCAGTCAAGGAATATCTGTATTCTGAAAAAAAATGTATCATATTTGTTAGATTGGGTAATGAATAGGCACACACAGGCTTAACGGTAACAACAGCTCTTTATTAAGTACAACAAGTGAGAACAATCCAGCGAAGGTTGAGTCTGACAGCAGCCCTTTTATAGGGAGCTGTCAGACTCTTCGACCAATAGGATTAAACCTCTGTTCCCACCAGAACAGAGGACCTCGGTGGAAACCACTGTAGTTAGAGCAAGTATCTAACACCCCTCCCCTCTTGGATGGAACAATCCTACTTGTTACGTAGTCACGAAGGTAGGCGGGCTTTTGGGTAGCTCTGCCTGACCTGCAGTATTCAATTCAGTAGGAGGGGTTTCCTTGGACAGGTCGGACAGACCTGTTTGCTCCGCAGCTCCGCTTGGTGGAAGCTCCTGGAACCTTTCACAGGCCGCAGCTGGAGCTTCTGGAGCCGGTTCGCTTGGAGCTCGCTGCAGGCCTGCAACATAACCAGATAAGTTTCCCGGTACCCTCGGGCTTGAGCTGGCCGTGGAAGGAGTGAGTGTTTGCTCCGTTTGGGTAGGGCTTTGGCTAACTCGTGCATGAGTTACTTCTGGTTGTCTAAGAGTGGAGCTGGAGAGGCGGCCATGGAGTTGGTCAATATGCCTTCTCCAATTCCTACCGTCCTCAAGCTCTAGGAGGTAAGAGTGAGGGCCGGTGATGCCTATCACTGTGGCAGGAATCCACAGAGTTCCCCCGACGTAGTTGTGGGCGTATACCAAATCCCCTATGCTAAATGTCTGAATCTTGATTGTGGAGTCTGGGGGCGATGACGCAGAATAATTGGGGTGTAGCCGGTCTAAGTGGGACCTTAGCCGGCGACCCATGAGAAGCTCGGAGGGGATTCTTCCTGTAGTGGCACTGGGTGTGATGTGCTGAATTAGCAAATAGTGGTCAACCCGTGTTTGCCAATCTCCCGGGCCCATCCTAGAGAGGGCCTCTTCTGCAGATCCCACCATTCTCTCTGCCTGACCATTGGAGGCCGGATGGAATGGCGCGACCAGGGCATGCCTGATTCCCTGAGCTGCTAGGAAGGTCTCAAATTGCATGGCTGTGAATTGGGGCCTGTTGTCAGAGACCAAGACGTCGGGCAGGCCGTACATCGAGAAAAGTCTCCGTTGCACCTTGATGACCACTTCTGCCGTAGTGGAGGTCATCAGGACTACCTCTAACCATTTCGAGTAGGCGTCCACAACTACGAGAAATGTCTGGCTGTGAACTGGGCCAGCAAAGTCAATGTGCACCATAGACCATGGTGCTTGAGGTTGCTCCCACTCCTTAGCGGGTGCCTCTGGGGGAGCTGGTCTGGACTCCTGGCACGGTGTGCAGGTAGTCACCCATTCTTCGATCTCCCTGTCCATGTTAGGCCACCACACGTAACTCCTAGCCAAAGACTTCATCCTGACAATTCCAGGATGCCCTAGGTGTAAAGCCTCTAATACTGCAATGCGCAGTTTGAGTGGAACAACGACCCGGTCCCCCCACAGTAAACAGCCATTTACAACTCATAACTCATTGCGTTTGGCAAAATACATTTTGAAATCAGCCCCAACAGGCCCCTTGGGCCACCCCCTCCACACCTAGTTCAAAATTGTTTGATGGTGGAGTCCTTTGCAGAGTGATGGGCAACATCACTGGACGAGGCAGGCCCAGTCTCAAGGCAGTCAATGAGGAGGACTGGCATCTCAGGGGTAGGGTCAGCGAGAAGTTCAGGCAGCGGACAGCGGCTTAGAGCATCAGAGTGCCCCAAAGTGGAGCCTGGTCGGTGGATGAGATGGTAGGAGTAGGCAGCTAGGAAGATGGTCCATCTGGTCATGCGAGGTGACAATGACACTGGGGTAGGTCGGTCCCCAGCCAGTAAACCCAACAACAGCTTGTGGTCCGTAACCAGTTCGAAGTCCCGGCCATATAGATACTCTTTACTCCGGCCACTGCAGCTAAAGCCTCACGGTCCAGCTGGCTGTAGTTCCACTCTGCGGCAGACAAGGTCCTGGAGTAAAATGCAATAGGGGCTTCAGTTCCGTTGGGCATGCGGTGGCTGAGGACGGCACCGATGCCGAACGGGGAAGCGTCGCAGGTCAGTACCAACAGCAGGGTCTGGCTGTATTGTACCAGAAAGGAGTCTGCCGACAGGTGTCATTTTACCGTGGCAAATGCAGCAGCCTTGGCTCTGCCCCAGGACCACATCGCGTTCTTAGCCAGGAGATGGTGTAAGGGCTCAGCAACAGTGGCTTTCTGTTTAAGAAAGACGCTGTAGAAATTTAGGAGCCCGAGGAACACCTGCAGCTCGGTTTGATTGTGAGGTGTGGTGGCGTCCTGAATTGCTTTGATTTTTTGTGTGGTCAGGTGAATCCCAGAGCCATTGATTAGGTACCCTAAGAATTCAACCCTTAGCACGTTAATTTGGCATTTCTCTTTTTTGAGACGAAGGCCTTTGTCTCTAATTCGAGCCAAAACTGTTCGTACACATTTGAAAAGTTGCGCTTCATTTGCAGCCGATACCAAGATGTCGTCGAAATGGGGGACGACTCCTGGAATCCTTTGCAAGAGCCATTCCATGACTCTTTGGAACAGTCCAGGGGCTATACTAACGCCGAATTGCAGGCAGTGACATTTGAATGCTCTCCAAGCCAGATAAGGTCTGTGACTGTAAATCCTCCCTTGAAAGACTTTGCTGGATGTGAATGAGCAGAATTCACAGTCAATTAATAAAATGTTTTTTTTTTGTCGGGACAAGGAGTTTACTTCATACTCTTAGGTAGCCTAGGTCAGAACAGGAGGATGGATAGGAAACAAATGTTGTATCATCTATATATCATTTTTGGGGTGTCCACTGATACTTTACTAATTTTTACTATAATGACACTTGATTGACTAATTTTGAAAATATTTGGAGAGACATTGCATGCCAACCAGCAATTAGTGAACACTAGCGTTGAATCCATATTCACATTTTTCTTTGTATGTGTTCCTAAAATGACAATAGCCTCTTGATTAAAAAAGGCTATATATGAACCCTTTGTAAGAAAATAAACCAAATGATAAAGCAAGAAGGCAAAGATTAAAACCAATTATTTAAAAATAAAACAAGAAACAATTAGGGCAGCTGATAAGGAAGTCCAAGAAAAGGGAGGGAAACAGATAAATCTAATTTGCTGACACCAGGAGGAGAATGACCTTCTCACCATGAAGTAAATATTTAACCAAAGTATTTCATATTTAAATATTTAACCAAAATATTTAAGATGTGGAGTCCTTGATTTCTGAGCACAGTTGAGCCTAAGATTTCCATTGTTAAGGCAGTTAAGTTGTGGTGTCCTCCGGATGCCCAAGAGGGGTCATCGGCCCCCTTCCAGAGAAAGATCTCTGTGGCGCCTGAAGAAGGGCGAGATGGCCTCGATGGGGCACCGGTCGGTCCGTTCCGTCCTCAGCGAAATATCACTCTAAGTCCTGCCGCCACGGTCGCCAGAATTGTTGCAGAAAATGACAGGCTTAGACTTCTCAGGATACAGGAAAAGTTTATTCGGCAGCCAGGTTCAGAAACATTAGCCCATGGCCAACATTGCAAGTTCTGAACAATCTTTATTATTGATGCACGCATTCTTATACATTCTCAAAGACAGTGTAACACGGAAACACTTTACTCATTTCTTATTGGTTACCTTGAGGAAAAAGCCTTATAAGGAGATGGGGGTCTTACTTCTCCTTTTGTTACAGGTATGGACTACGTGCCATTGACGAACTTTAATTGAACCTTGTGATTTTGGACTTTTGACATAGGGACATTTGCTGGAACATGTTGTGGTTGAAGGCTGATGACATTTCCCTGTCCCTTTAAGCAAGCTTCTAACTGTTCCTTTAATGCCACGTCTTTATTCTTATATTTTAATCCATATTTTATTCTACTTTATTTCCCCCCTTCTAGACTCTATTAAGGCCCACAATTGAGTCTAGCCTGTTAGATTAACAATATAAGCATGCAGGATACAGAATAGCAGAAAAAGCAAGAGTACAAGCAATACACATTTTAGGGCTTATCTTCCAAAATCACTTTCTCTACTTCTAAGAGGGCAATTTGAATATAGGACTAGTATCTGAGACTTCATCTTCCTTGAGGGTATGTGGAATTAGGCTTTCCATTAACATTCATTACTTTTCACCCTGTGTTTCCTTTACAGACCTCATAACGAGTTGTTTAAGCAAGGGTATTATGCAAGGTAGGAAGTCTAAACTTGTGATTCCACATAATAAAAGAAATAGCATTTGCTTGATCCAACCTGTTCCCGGTAGCCAAGAGAACCACACATCTGTTCCTTGTACTTTTTGACCAATAGAGGAAGCTCAAACTCGTAGTTCTTGGACCACCCCCCAAACTGCTCTTGATCTATTCATATAGAAACAACAATCTTCTTCCAGGAATACACATAGCCCACCCTTTTCAGCAGTTAAAAGATCTATGGCACGCCGGTTCTGTAACATTATGGCTGCCAAGGACTTTATCTAGTCCTTTAACTTAACTTTAACTTTATTTGATTTCTAAACCGCGCCCTCTCCCAGAAGGGACTCGGGGCGGTGTACAGTCATATTAAAAACACAATAAATATACATAAATATAAATATAGCAATAGATATAGGTGTGGCTGGAGGAGGTAACATATAATTTACTGTACAATAATAGTTAAAGTTCAAATTCAAAATTTAAAAAATTTAAAAATGCATTAAAAAACTACCCCTAAAAACTATTCCGGGATAAGATGTTTGCCAGGAGGTATACAATGGGACTATACATGGGCCAGGCCAGCTAATTGGAACAGGTGGGTCTTGAGTTTCTGTCGGAAGGAGCGGAGGTTGGTAGTAGTTCTGATATCGGGGGGGAGGTCATTCCAGAGGGTTGGGCCCATCACAGAGAAGGCTCTACTCCTGGGCGCCGCCCATTGGAATTGCTTAGTGGACGGCACCCGGAGGAGTCCCTCCCTGTGGGAGCGAATTGGTCGCAGGGATGTATGAGGTAGGATGCGATCCCGCAGATAATTAGGTCCTGTGCCATGGAGCGCTTTGAAGATGGTAATCAACACCTTGAAACGCACCCGAAAAACCACAGGCAGCCAGTGCAGCTCGCGCAGGAGAGGTGTTACGTGGGAGTACCTGGTACTCCCCATGATAGCCCGCGCGGCCGCATTCTGAACTAGCTGCAGTCTTCGGGTGCATCTCAAGGGGAGCCCCATGTAGAGAGCGTTGCAGTAGTCCAGACGAGACGTCACCAGCGCATGAGTGACTGTGCGTAGGGCGTCCCGGTCCAATAGGGTGCGCAATTGGCGCACCAGGTGAACCTGGTGGAACGCCCCCCTCGCCACGGCTGCCACATGGTCATCCATCGACAGCCGGGCATCTAGGAGGACGCCCAAATTGCGCGCCCGTTCCACAGGGGGCAGTTGCTCGCCCCCTATGGCCAGCGATGGAGTCCACTGGTTGAACCGAGGCGCCGGTAGCCACAGCCACTCTGTCTTGGAGGGGTTGAGCCTGAGTCTATTGTCCCCCATCCAGACCCGAACGGCTTCCAAGCACCGGGGACATCATATCGACGGCCTCGTTGGGGTGGTTTGGGGTGGAAATGTACAGCTGTGTATCATCAGCGTACAGGTGGTATCCAACCCCAAAACCACGGATGATCTCACCCAGCGGCTTCACATATGTGTTGAACAGAAGGGGCGAGAGGACCGACCCCTGCGGCACCTTACAAGTGAGTGGCCTCAGGGTCGACCTCTGCTCCCCTGCCAACACATATTGCGTCCGGCCAGAGAGGTAGGAGCCGAACCACCGTAAAACGGTGCCCCTTACTCCCATCCCCTCCAGCCGGAACAATAGGATACCATGGTCGATGGTATCAAAAGCCGCTGATAGGTCTAATAGGACCAGGATAGAGGAACAACTCCTATCTCTGGCCCTCCAGAGATCATCAACCAACGCGACCAAGGCCGTCTCCGTGCTGTGACCGGGTCGGAAACCGGACTGGCGCGGGTCTAGATAATCGGTTTCCTCCAGGTGCCGTGGGAATTGCTGTGCCACCACACTCTCTACAACCTTCGCTAAGAAGGGAAGGTTGGAGACGGGACGATAATTAGCTAGCTCCGTCGGGTCCAGGGAAGGCTTCTTGAGTAAGGGCCTCACCACCGCCTCTTTCAAGGCGGCCGGTAAGGACCCCTCGCCCAGTGAAGCGTTCACTAGACCCAGGAGCCAGCCTCGTGTAACCTCCCAGGATGCCAGTACAAGCCAGGAGGGACACGGGTCCAATAAACATGTAGTGGCTCGCAGCCTCCCACGTAACCTGTCTAAATCCTCGGGGGCAACAGAGTCAAACTCCTCCCAGTGTGGTCCCTCAAGACTCGCTTCTGACGTCTCCCCTGGTCCACTGAAGGGGGCCCATCCACTCCGGATCTGAGCGATTTTGTCCTGCAGATATTCCCCAAACTCCTCTGCTCTGCCCTGCAAAGGGGCTTCCCGCGGCCTCTGTGATAGGAGGGAGTGGGTCACCCGAAACAGGGCGGCAGGGTGGTTATCAGCGGACGCAATAAGAGCGGTACAATGTCTACGTTTGGCCGCTCTTAGTGCCACAAGGTAGGTCCGTAAGTAGGCTCTTACCTGTGTTCGGTCAGATTCGGAGCGTGAGGACCTCCATATGCTCTCTAGGCGTCTCTTGTGGCATTTCATCACCCTTAGGTCCTCGGTAAACCAAGGAGCCAGGGTGGTTCGTTGCCGCAGGAGAGGCCGCAAAGGCGCAACCCGGTCCAAGGCCCCAGCAGCCGCCCTATTCCAGGCGGCCACTAGGTCCTCCGTCCGGGAGCGGGTCAGGGCTATAGGAAGGGGTTCCTGCCAGCAATTTGGTTCAGGCTTTCATGGAATTCTTCCGACAGTTGCCTGAACTGTGTAGTAGAATGGGTCATTCCACCTACACCCGTTCCAACTGCTGTCCCTATTCCCAAGATTGCTAATAGTGGAAGTAGGAGCGGCACTCTTTTCTGGACATGTCCCATGAGGGCCTGTTCCCCACTTACGACCCCCATTTTGGGGAGGAGGTGTACTAGGGTGCATGTGCCAGTCCAATTAGTGGGCAAGCACAGATAGGCATGTCTTCCACATAGAAAGAAAACTCCATTTTCTCCTACACATACGCTGATGTTCATGGAGAAGGCATGGGCTCGGAGGTTCCTTTCATTAGTCCAGACTTGTTAGGTTCCTGCTAGGAACATACCAGCCAGGGGCTGCAATGGAACTTCTTGATTAGGGTCCATTAGCTTATTCCTGAGGACTGGTCCTTCAAAGAGATATTGAGAACTGGCGTTTCCAGGGGGAAAGTAAACACAAACTCCCATAGTGGGTTGTATTGAAAGCCAAACGGGAAGTTGGGGTGGTTGGAATGGCCTTGGGCACCTTCCAGTAGTCAGATTCCCCTCCCATTGGTTAAAAACGAGTGGAGGTGGGAGCGAGAAAGTGACTTTCTGTTGGAAGAGCTTGTGAGCAGAGGGAGACATGCTGCGAGTCAATTTTACATCTACAAGGGTTTTCCTGGGGGCAAGGTACATTTCAGATGGGCATTGTTCCTCTGATAGCGACCCCACAGGAATGCCAGGTTCCTGATATCGTTTGATGCACAAGGAGGGTGACCCTATAATTTCTACACCAACTGCAATGGGGCCAATGATGGGGAGACGACTCATCCCCAGTTTTTTAAGTGCATCATACAGATCGCCATGTAGCTGGGCTTCTGCCGTTTTGGTTCCCCATCTACCTCCCTTGTCAAAGACTATCCTAGCTTTGTTATTGTTTTTTCAAAGATCTGGCTCAACTGAAACAGCATGATAAGGTAAAGGTCCAGCAGACAGACACAACCAGTAATTTTGACCCAGGGCAGGGTCAGACTGATTAAGCTTTGACCTAACTCCAGCACTCTTAACATATAGTCCCCTTTTCTCAATTGTTGCAGGGGTCTGTTTTCCCTATGCTTTGCCCTTTTTCTTACAGGGTTTGTCAGATAATTGACTTTAGGTGTCGGGATTGGCTTACGGTTCCGTCCCCAAGCATAAATGATGCGCCGTTGGCGGGAGCGTACCTGTTCCACATCCTGTAACTTGATTCAACCCTGTCCTCCGGGATTTTTAACATCCTCGGATCTTTCTTCAAGAGCAAGGGTGGTTGCTCGGGTATTTTCGCAACATTGGGAACTACTATTCAAGACGTTATCACTTAGCAAGCTCGTTGTCAATAACAGCCAGAGCCACAAAAGGCTCATAATTGTCCCTCACACAAAACTTCTCCTAACACAGTTCTTTTAGCCTACTGAATCACCGCATCAGGGAGGGGTTATATATAGTTTGAGGAATGGCAATATCAGCTTTGGGCAATCCACAAAACCAAATCTTATTTGCTGAACATATCACCCACAATCCGAAAAATCCTATTATACTGCAAAGAACCCATTCCCACGGTTCCTCAAACATAAGTGTCATCAGATGATTCGTTTTCCTCTTGATTACAATTAATGATCTTAGCCTCAGCACCTGTCTTCCTCTGGAGGGGACAATTCCTGAGGGATGAATATGCAATACAACAAATAAGTACATTCACTAAAGCGAGAGATAGTACAGTTATGACTATGAATACTTGGCTTGCCATTTCCTGACAGGTGCTCACACTTTCTAATACATCTTATATCTAATAAATGGAACGTTGTCTTCCTCCTCCAAATCTTCAGCCTTACGTCGAGAAGTCAGCTTCCAGGGGGTGACTTCAGTAGGGCCTCGTGTGCCCCGTATATTCTACCCGTTGCCGGTAGGGCAGTTTTTAGGGGGCGTTTCTTTAAGCATATCACTAGAGGACGGGCTTCATCCTGGTCTGCCTCCCAATACTCATCAGCAGATGGCTTAACTCGAGTCCAGTGAATCCAAAACTTGGATTCCAACACTTTTACTGCAAGTGGAGAACACATGACCACAGTATACGGGCCCTTCTGTTGAAAGAAATGTCCTTCTGGGTTCGGCTCCAAGTGGGGAAAAAGACACTGGAGACATGGAAGCTTCTTGGAAAGATGGTTTTAATGGTGGACAGGACCACATGGCTTGAGTCCTGAACAGAAAAGGTGATCACATGCTTCAATGTTGGTGGAGAAGAAGAGAAGGAATGACTGAGATGCTGAGTCCCTGGTTTTATGCCCTCTCTGGCCTTTGATCTTGAGCTTGTCTTCTAATTGGTTGACAGACTCCCATGGGGCCATATAGGGGCAACTCTCTAGACTGCGTTTTGAATCCAGGTTTGGTTGAGTTCTCAGATGCCATGTGGGGAGTTGGGTAAAGGGCCAATATTATCATGCCTTAATCCCATCCCCCTGGAGCTGAAGGGGAGAACTCTTTATTATGTAAATGGACTGGCTTGGCCACCTTAATGGCCCATTGAGAAAGTGGGTGGAGGCAGGAAGCTACAGGGAGCTATTCTCTCTTTAAACATGTTTCTTCCTTTTCACATCCAGGGAAATGTAATATTCTGCCTTTTCAATATTTCCTAGGATATTTCATTTTTCTGGGAGGGGGCTGGGTGATAACTTTCCACACTTCCATCTAGGTTTCAAATTCGTCTCTTTCCAGTGTTTTACCTACACTCTGTCCCCCATCTGAATATTAGGACTGGAAGTTATTAAAAATGGTGGGGTAAGGGAGACACAATACTGTTGTATTTCTTGTATTTACTTATTCAATTCTCCCACCATTTGATTCACCCATGAGAACCCTAGCTGTCCTAGGTCCCCTGTTGTGACCCAGCAGGAGTCGTTGGAGCTGCAACCAGACTCCAACAGTGAGGGGCCTTATGACTCGGCTTTGGAAGATGTGGAGGACCCTGGACAGGGTTCCGACTCCAAGCAGGGATCAGAGAGGCTGGTTGGCCACCAGGAGGCTCCTGAGGCATGGAGCAGTGGTGAAAGCCAAATGGAGTGTGCTCCTGACATCATGCATTGGAGCAGTGGGGAGGAGACAAGGTTCTGGATGCTCGGCAACGGAGAGCTAATAGACGTAAAGAACAGCTACGCAGTTACAGGAGATAATTGGACCCAGGTTGCAATTAGGCTCCTCTCAAGAGTGTATAAAAAGAAATGACTTTGCACAAACTGTTTACAGGAATCAACCTATTTACCAGAGCTGGAGAAGCTATCAGGCCTTGTCTTATCTTGGCAGGCTGGATTGCTGCAAAGGTCTAGTCTGTGCTGGATTGCTGCCAAGGTCTCGTCTGTGCTGGATTGCTGCCAAGGTCTAGTCTGTGTGTTAATAAATCATCATGCAGTATCTTTGTCTCAGTGTGTTTGGTGTATGAAGATGGGGGTGGGTGGGTGTCAGAACAGTCCCCTATATGATTTTTCAAATTATGGCGTATAACCGGTGGCCGTCCAAACATCATTTCAAAAGGAGATAATTTAAGTTCTTTACATGGAGTACATCTCACAGACCAGAGAGCTAAGGGTAAGGCATCTACCAATTTAAGGTGGGTTTCAAAACACACCCTATCTTTTCCTTAACAGTGCGATTCACACATTTGCTTAATTTCTTTCCTGAGGCCATTAAAAGACCTCTTTCCCTATAATCAGCAGTATTGATATGCAAAGTAAGGAAGGCATACAGAGTCAGTTCAGATGTTCACCCTTTCATTCTTTGCCCTCTCTAATGCACAGATTAAAGCCCATAATTCTGCTACTTGGGCACTAGTGCCTTTTGGGAGAGGTCCGCTCTCAAAGACTTGGGCAAGAGAGACTACCGCATAGCCAGCATAATGTTCTCCCGTAGTAATGAAGCTTGATCCATCAGTGAACAAGTTATAGTCTGCAGATTTCAACGGCACGTTAAGTCTGGTCTTCATGAGAACTGACTCTCAATGGTTCGCATACAATTATGCTCAATTTCGGGTCCCGGTATTGGCAAAACGGTGGCAGGGTTTAGGGCATTTGTTTGCTTCAAGGTCAATTGTGGATTTTGAGTCAGGAGTGCCTGATATTTGTAAATTCTAGGGTTTGTTAACCATAAATGTCCCTTCGTTTCTAAAATTCCTTGAATTGCTTGGCTGGTGTAGATAGTGGTAGGCTGTCTGAAAGTTAATTTATTAGCTTCCTCCATTAGGAGAGTAGTAGCAGCCAGCCTTTTGCATCAACTGTTCAGATAGATAAGCCACAAGTTGTTGTCAACTTCCCTTTTCCTGCGTCAGGACTCCCAGAACAGTGTTGCCTTTTGAATCCACAAAGAGATTAAAAAGGTTTTTCTAAGTTGGGGAGCCCCATTACCGGAGCTTGAGATAATTCTGTTTTTATGGTTTCAAAAGCCCATTTTTGTTCCAGCCCCCAAATGAAGGGTTCCTTTTCACCCCCCTTTGTGGAGATATACAAAGGTTTGGCCAAAAGAGCGAAATTTGGAATCCAAATTCTGCAATATCCTGCTGCACCTAAGAATCCTTGCAACTCTTTCCTGGTCATGGGTTCCGTAATTTGGCACACAGCTTCTTTTCACTACTGCCCTCTATCCTCGACTTATGGTGTACCTTAAGTATTTAACTTGGGGCTTTTCCAGCTGAGCTTTTTGCCTTGGGGCACGATGTCCCTTGTCCATTAACAGATGAAGCAATTGATTGATTGGTATTTTTTTCCTCAACAAATCTCCTTCGTCTGTTCGGTTACTGAGATATTATCTACATATTGGATTAGCACATCTCTATCTTTGCAAGGCTGGAAATTTTCTAGGTCTGAGGCCAAGGCTTCGCCAAAAAGGTAGGTGAATTTTTAAATCCTTGGAGAAACCTAATCCAAGCAAACTGCCTCTTTTGACCTGTTACTGGGTCTTTCCTACTCAAAAGCAAACAGTTTTTGGCTGTCTCTATGTATTTGAGATGGTGAAGAAAGCGTAGGCGAACAGGCCTGCTAGAGGCTTTACTTGTATAATTATAGGTGCATGATGATACGCATGGCCTGGTGGATTCTTGAACCACCATTACTCGCCATATCTCATCTGGGGGGGGGGGGTGCCTCCTCATTAGGGCCATTTTATCTTCCTCAAAGGACAGTTTAGCTCCCATTTCGCATAGGATATCATGACCTAAAAGAGGAACTGGGCATTCAAGCATGTCTTGGGACATTCTTGTAGCCAGTGGCCTTTTTTTCCTTACACCAATTACATTGACCTCTGCTTTGGGCTTTGGAATTATTTGACAATGCAACTGTCAGCAATTCAGGTTTATGTTGTATCCTGTCATCTTTCTTTCTTTCTTCTACTTTTCACAAAGACCTTTCATGCAATTTTCATTTTATTCAATCCACACAGACCTACATGCACAAATACCCTGAAACAACACCTTCAGGCCTGGGGAAGGGTCTGTCCCTTTAAATCTTCAATTTTCTTTCCTTGGGAAACATGTGGCTAATTCTCCAAGCAGTGGGAAAACTCAGAGAGTAGTTTAAATCCTAACTACCATTCCCCACAGCTTCAAGCCCCAGCTGAGAAGCTTACTTATTTTGCCAGCTGGTTAAACATATCAAAATCAATTGAACTCCATTCAATTCTACATGTTATTAGTATAGATACACACCTAAGAATTTCAACAGACATTACATCAAATTAATCAAGTCCAATTACCTAGGTCTTCCCATTCAATGGGCTTTACCTTTTTATGACCTGCTAAATTTCTTACTTTTGCTCAAAGTTATGCCCGTTGTTCTATCTCCTTAAGCACTAGATTGTTAATACCTGTCTCTGCCCTGGGGTGTTCCGTTTCTAATTTGGATCGCCCAGCACGCGCTGGCATATTTTTAAAGATCCAGATGTATGGAGACTTTCATTAACACATCGTTTGCATCTGGGTGGGGCTCTTGATTCATCTGTTGGTGGCCAGAATCTGAGGCACTATTCAAAGGCACCCCAAACCTTGGCACAATGTCTTTTAGTACACACAAAACCAAGAGATCTCTAAATCCCACTTTCTGGGGAAATTGTGGGGACCTCTATTTGCCACACAGCACCTGGAAGCCCTGTAGAAGGACTTCCAAAGGAAGTTTCCATCCTGTCTTTGGGTTGTTTTGTCACAACAGAGACAGGCTGTAGAAACCTGATTAACAACAGCATGTGTGCCTCTAACTACCGATCCCCACAAACAACCTCCTCGACAATTCTTCCGGCAGGTCCCCTGGCCTCCCACTCTGTCTAAGAGCCTTGGCAAGAGAAAATGTGTTTCCTCTTGCCTTTTGAAGTATTTATTTATTTATTTATTTCTTAGATTTTTAGACCGCCCCTCTCCCAAAAAGGGACTCCTTCTTCTCTGAGGTTTTGAGCCCTAATTAATCTATGCTTTCTATGCTCATTCCACAAGTTCAGAGATGCCTTTCCTGGGCCCCCTTTTTCCCCCTAATGTCATCTGCAGAGTGACCACTGAAGATCATATTGACCATTCTCTTATTTTCTTCAACCTCAGGATCTAATGTGGTATATTGCCTAAATGTTTGATAAATGCATTCTAGGAATTCCCCTGGATTTTCATCCTGTTTCTGTTGAATTTAATAGACCTTCCCTAAATTCTTAACTTTTGTTTGAATCTTAACAAAACTAAGTGTTAAGTGAGTAAGCTCCCCGTTAGGAGAGCGAGTGTGCAGAGAAGCGTAATGAGAATGGTATGGAAGAACATGCACAAACCAGCATACAGGGACACTGAATAGTATAAAATATAGTAATTTACTATGTGTACTTTGTTAGTGCCTTTTTCCCAAAATCTAAACGATCTATGATTGGCTTCGCAACCTACGAAAAATAATTGCCTAGCTCTATGTTGTCCCTTCAGTCTTACTTGTGAAGCAATATGCACCCATGCCGGGGTGTTCTGCCTCAGCGATATCAGTTTGCCCGAGGCAGGCAGCTAAACTCCACGCTTAGGAATCTCTTTCAGATCAAGTTTATTATCAGGCATCCTTAATAGCAAAACTTACAGTTCAGTGTTAAGATACTTCTGACTTTCCATGATCTGTCCCAACACATAGTGTAAAAAGTCTGTGGTTTCCTATATCTCTCGATGAGCGGAGATGAGGTGATGAGTGGTGGCTGCCATCCCAGTTAACAAAAGGCGATTCAGAGAGAGCCCGATAATAAATCACTTTTCCCGGGCAGAATACCCGCTGCCCAATCAGGGAACACAGATGTGGTCACATGTTATGGAACTACATTTCCCACAAGGCGGCTACATTTCCCATGGGGAAATTTCTTAAAGGAGATAGTTCTTAATTCCTACATTGGTTATATACTGTTGGGACAGCACACGGAGCTCCAAATGTGTGAAGATAGCTTAAATCAGGTTTTCTACCATGCCAACGAGTGAATGGTAATTCACCAGTTGTTGTATTAACCACATTATTCAAAACATGGTTACTACACATCATAGCTTTACCCCACAGTTTTTCAGGAAATCCTGAATCAACTAACATAGTTCGAGTCATGGCTTGTAATGTTTGCCCCCTTCGTTCTATAAATGAGTTATGTTGTGGCCTATAAGGAGCAGAACATTTATGCTCAATACCAGCTGATCTCAACATTGTTTGAAATTTAAAGTTTGTAAACTCAGTTCCATTGTCGGTTACAACAGTAAACACCTTAGTTTTCATTTTTCTTTCAGCAAATCTTAGCCAATTAAAGAAATGTTGAAACGTTTCTGTCTTGTCTTTCAGTAAATAGCAGAAACCGTATCTTGAATAATGATCCATGATACTCAAAACATAACAGGCACCTCCCAAACTGGGTTTCATAGGTCCAATTAGATCAGCAAAAACAACTTCCAGAGGTTCCTTAGTTTTAAACCCATTACATCTGTTTGCTGGAGTAACCTTGCTCTTTTCCTGACCACACACATTACAATTTAAATATTTACTGCAAGGTTTTAACTTTACTCCCTCCAACAATTTAACAGTTTGTTGCAGCATCTTGAAATTAATGTGCCCCATACGCCTATGTAGTAAATGTATGCATTCATCATATGGTTTCACATTATCATACACTGAGTTAGCTGTATGGGCATCAGATATAATATATAAACCATATGTTAATTTGGCAGTAACCCTATTACCTTCCTTTTCTATGATACAATTATCTCCCCTAAAGGTTACTACATAGCCAATCTTAACTAGAGCTCTTACTGATAACAAATTAAATTTCAATTTAGGTATATACAACATGGATAAATGCTCATTTACAAATGAATACCTTGCCATACCTTCACCAGATGCTTTCACCCTCCAACCATTTGCCAGAGATACATGTTGCTTGCTGGCAGACAGTTTCACAAAACAATTCTTATTTCTAGTAATGCACTGTGATGCTCCACTATCAACAAGCCATGAATCATGGCTTTTTGGTGCACCTCTAGAGATAGTCAAAGTAGACATACCTAAGTTGACATTAGCATTTTTCTTAGCCTTTCTAGTATTCTGTTGTTTTTGCATTTTTACAGAATCTAGCTATATGCCACTTAGCCCCACAAGAAAAACATTTTCTAACAGTATAGGCAGTTGAAGGTGACTCCTCGTGTTGTGGTAGTTTCTCTCTCAGTTGTTCTCTTTCCAGCCTTCTTCTTGACTCTTCCAACAGTCGTGCAGTTATGTCAGTCAATGTTAGTTCATTTCGGGTTAGGACCTCAAGGGAAGATACCAAATCATCATAACTCTCATCCAGTGAGGACAGAATGATGTAGACTTGATGTAACTCTGAGAAAATAATTTCTTTTTCATGTAGCTCTTGGAAAACTCCTTTTATAAAGTTTAGATGAGCTAACATATCTCCTCCTTTCAGAAGACATGCCCTAAACAGTTTGCGTGTAAGATGTATATGTGCACCTGCAGTGTCACGTACATATATCTTCTTCAAATTCTCCCAACATCTTGCTGCAGAATTCTCCCCACGAATATGAACTAATTGTTGGTCAGTCAGTGTTAGACCAATTATACACAATGCTCGTTCGTTGCATCGTTGAAACTCTGCTATCTTCTTTGCATCATCCTCGTCATCTGGATCCCAAGAAGTCACGTCCGGTGGATTCTGTACAGCATCCCATAATCCCTCACTACGCAGGAGTAGGCTGCACTTCATAGACCAGGAAACGTAGTTTGTTCCATCCAACCGGGTTATCAGTGATAGACTTGCTGATGGGGCTTGTGCCATCTTCTCCATAATAGTAACAATTACAAACTAAACAGCTATCTGTATACGGTATTGCGTATCAACACCAACTCTCTTTTTAGCTACGTCTGGCACACTCTGGGCCCATAACCAGTGTTAAGTAATTAAGCTCCCCCTTAGAACAGCGAGTATGCAGAGAAGCGTAATGAGAGTCATATGGAATAACACGCACAAACCAGCATACAGGGACACTGAATAGTATAAAATACAGTAGTTTACTATGTGGAAATATAGAGGTATTCAGAGTTCAGTTTACAGTCCAAGTCATACACAGTTCAGTCAGTCAGTTATCAATATTCTCAGTTTTACACACAAAGTAGCTAACAGTAGCAAGACTCAGTAACTCACGATACAGTATCCGATCAGTGCCTAACAGAGAGCTAACAGCCTTTCTGGCTCCCTCTTATGGCTGCTTGAGGTAACAGCAACCCAATCACATTACAGCAGTACTTAAAGCTACAGTACCACCATCCTGGTTTATATATTGCTAACCCAACTGTTAGCTTACATTCCTAACACTAAGGTCCAATAGTTTTGCAGCTGAATGGACTTTATTAACTTGTTCTGATCCTGGTCAGATTCTTGGATCGGTGGTGTCCTCCGGATGCCCAAGAGAGGTCGTCGGCCCCCTTCCAGAGAAAGATCTCCGTGGTGCCTGAAGACAGGCGATATGGCCTCGATGGGGCACCGGTCGGTCCGTTCCGTCCTCAGTGAAATATCGCTATAAGTCCTGCCGTGGTCATCAGAATTGTTGCAGAAAATGACAAGCTTAGACTTCTCAGGATACAGGAAAAGTTTATTTGGCAGCCAGGTTCAGAAAACTAGCACATGGCTAACTTGCAATTTCTGAACAACCTTCATTATCGAATGAAGGATTAAAATATAAGAATAAAGACGTGGCATTAAAGGAACAGTTAGAAGCTTGCTTAAAGGGACAGGGAAATGTCATCAGCCTTCAACCACAACATGTTCCAGCAAATGTCCCTATGTCAAAAGTCCAAAATCACAAGGTTCAATTAAAGTTCGTCAATGGCACGTAGTCCATACCTGTAACAAAAGGAGAAGTAAGACCCCCATCTCCTTATAAGGCTTTTTCCTCAAGGTAACCAATAAGAAATGAGTAAAGTGTTTCCGTGTTACACTGTCTTTGAGAATTTATAAGAATGCGTGTATCAATAATAAAGATTGTTCAGAACTTGCAATGTTGGCCATGGGCTAATGTTTCTGAACCTGGCTGCCAAATAAACTTTTCCTGTATCCTGAGAAGTCTAAGCCTGTCATTTTCTGCAACAATTCTGGTGACCGTGGCGGCAGGACTTAGAGCGATATTTCGCTGAGGACGGAACGGACCGACCGGTGCCCCATTGAGGCCATCTCGCCCTTCTTCAGGCGCCACAGAGATCTTTCTCTGGAAGAGAAAATGTTACTCCTAATAAGATAACCTGTATATGTCTGTTACATAAATAAATAAATGTTTATATAAAAAAAAAAAAATAGAAAAAAAAAGAAAGAACAAACGGTCCCATTAGGTAGGGCCAGGAGAAAGAAAACCAAAAGGTTATCGAAGGGATAGATCAAGTGGACCACAAACCTGGTCCAAGGGAGCAGTTGAGATAAAAACTCAAATTGCCCCTAAGGGAATTTTATTGGGAGAAGCTGAGGGGGAGCTACGTAAGGTGTGGATATATGCTCCATTCTCAATGGCTGATTTATGTAATTGGAAAAATAAAATTCCTGCTTATAGAGAAAATCCAGATGAGATGCATGTCCTTTTTGCATCCATTTTTCTGAACTCACCAGTCTGCTTGGGCTGACATAAAAAGTCTGATGGAAATTTTATTAACCACAGAGAAAAGAATAAGTCTTTTGAATAAGCCTTTGCAGAAGGATCATGTAAAAAAAAAAATCCAGACTGGACGTGGTTACGGAAGGAACCAGATTAGGAACCTAGTACATTCAGCTGCAAAACTATTGGACCTTAGTTTTGTTAGGATTCAAACAAAAGTTAAGAATTTAGGGAAGGTTTATTAAATTCAACAGAAACAGGATGAAAATCCAGGGGAATTCCTAGAATGCATTTATCAAACCTTCAGGCAATATACCACATTAGATCCTGAGGTTGAAGAAAATAAGAGAATGGTCAATATGATCTCCAGAAGATAGGCTAAAGATACAGAAGGATCTTGACAAACTTGAACATTGGGCACTATCTAATAAAATGAAATTCAATGGTGAAAAGAGTAAGATTCTACATTTAGGCAACAAAAATGAAATGCACAGGTACAGTATAGGTGGTACCTTGCTCAACAGTAGTAACTGTGAAAGGAATCTTGGAGTCCTAGTGGACAACCATTTAAATATGAGCCAGCAGTGTGCAGCAGCTGCCAAACAAAGCCAACACATTTCTAGGCTGCATAAACAGAGGGATAGAATAAAGATCACTTGGAATACTGCATTCAGTTTTGGTCACCATGATGTAGAAAAGATGTGGAGACACTAGAAAGAGTGCAGAGAAGAGCAACAAAGAAGAGGGAGTCAAAAACTATTCTCCAAGGCACCTGAGGGTAGAACAAGAAGCAATGGATGGAAACTAATCAAAGAGAGAAGCAACTTAGAACTGAGGAGAAACTTCCTGACAGTTAGAACAATTAATCAGTGGAACAGCTTGCCTCCAGAAGTTGTGAATGCCCCAACAATGGAAGTCTTTAAGAAGATGTTGGATAGCCATTTGTCTGAAACGGTATAGGGTTTCCTGCCTAGGCAGGGGGTTGGACTAGAAGACCTCCAAGGTCCCTTCCAACTCGGCTATTGTATTGTATTGTATCTTCATTGGTCACTCTGCAGATGACATTAGGGAAAAAAGGGGGGCCAGGAAAGGCATCTCTGAACTTGTGGAATGAGCATACAAGGGCTCAAAACCTCAGAAAAGAAGGAACTTCAAAAGGCAAGAGGAAACACATTTTTTCTCGCCAAGGCTCTTAGATAGAGTGGGAGGCAAGGGGACCTGCCGGAAGAATTGTTGAGGAGGTGGTTGCGGGGATCGGTAGTTAGAGGCACACATGCTGTTGTTAATCAGGTTGCTGCAGCCTGTCTCTGTTGTGACAAAAAAACCCAAAGACAGGATGGAAACTTCCTTTGGAAGTCCTTCTACAGGGCTCCCAGGTGCTGTGTGGCAAATAGATGTCCCCACAATTTTCCCAGAAAGTGAGATTTAGAGATCTCTTGGTTTTGTGTGTACTAAAAGACATTGTGCCAAGGTTTGGGGTGCCTTTGAATAGAGCCTCAGATTCTGGCCACCATCAGATGAATCAAGAGCCCCACCCAGATGCAAACGATGTGTTAATGAAAGTCTCCATATATCTGGATCTTTAAAAATTAGAGATCCAAAATAGAAACGGAACACCCAGGGCAGAGACAGGTATTAACAATCTAGTGCTTAAGGAGATAGAGCAACGGGCATAACTTCGAGCAAAAGTAAGAAATTTAGCAGGTCATAAAAAGGTAAAGCCTATTGAATAGGAAGATCTAGGTAATTGGACTTGATTAATTTGATGTAATTCTTAGGTGTGTATCTATACTAATAATATGTAGAATTGAATGGTGTTCAATTGATTTTGATATGTTTAACCAGCGGGCAAAATAAGTAAGCTTCTCAGCTTGGACTTGAAGTTGTGGGGAACGGTAGGATTTAAACTGCTCTCTAAGTTTTCCCATGCTTGGAGAATGACCCACATGTTTCCCAAGGAAAGAAAATTGGAGATTTAAAGGGACGGAACCTCCCCCAGGTCTGAAAGTGTTCTTTCAGGGTATTTGTGCATGTAGGTCTGTGTGGATTGAATAAAATGGAAATTGCATGAAAGGTCTTTGTGAAAAGTAAAAGAGAGAAAGAGAGATGACAGGATGCAAACTAAACCTGAATTGCTGACAGTTGCATTGTCAAATAATTCCAAAGTCCAAAGCAGAGGTCAATGTAATTGGTGTAAGAAAAAAAAAGGCCACTGGCTACAAGAATGTCCCAAGACATGCTTGAATGCCCAGTTCCTCTTTTGGGTCATGATATCCTATGCAAAATGGGAGCTACACTGTCCTTTGAGGAAGATAATATGGCAATGGTGGTTCAAGAATCCACCAGGCCATGCGTATCATCATGCACAAATAATTATACAAGTGAAGCCTCTAGCCATGCCTGTTTGCCTATGCCTTCTTCACCATCTCAAATACATAGAGACAACTAAAAACTGTTTGCTTTTGAGTAGGAAAAGTAGCGGGTCAAAAGAGGATGTTTGCTTGGACTAGGTTTCTCCAAGGATTAAAAAAAAATCACCTACCTTTTTGGTGAAGTCTTTGCCTCAGACCTAGAAAATTTCCAGCCTTGTGAAAATGGAAATGTGCTACTCCAATATGTAGATAATATCCCAGTAACCAAACAGACGAAGGAGATTTGTTGAAAAAAAAATACCAATCAATCAATTGCTTCATCTGTTAATGGACAAGGGACACCATGCCCCAAGGCAAAAAGCTGGAAGGCAGGGACAAAAAGCCCCAAGTTAAATACTTAAGAGTAATAATATGTGAGTGAAAAGAAGCTGCTGTATGCCAAATTGCGAACCCATGAACAGCAGGATATTGCAGAATGAGGATTTCAAATTTTGCGCTTCTAGCCAAACCTCCTTACACATCTACGAAGGGGGGTGGGAAAAAAAAAGGAAGAAGAACCCTTGTTTGAGGTTTAAAGCAGAAACAGGCGTACAAAGCCCTAAAGTCAGAATTATCTCAGGCTCTGATAAAAAAAAGGAAGTTGGCAACAACCTGTGGCTTATCTTTCTAAACAACTGGACTGTTGCAAAAGGCTGGCCACATTGCCTAAAATTCTAGCAGCCACGGCTCTCCTAATGGAGGAAGCTAGTAAATTAACTTTTAGACAGCCTACCAATATCTACACTAGCCACGCAATTCAAGGAATTTTAGAAATGAAGGGACATTTACAAATATCAGGCATTCCTGACTCAAAATCCACAAGTGACCTTGAAGCAAACAAATGCCCTAAACCCTGCCACCCTTTTGCCAATACCAGGACCCGAAATTGAGTATAATTGTATGAGAATCATTGAGAGTCAGTTTTCATGCAGACCAGACTTAACAGACATGCCGTTGAAATATGCAGACTATAACTTGTTCACTGATGCATCAAGCTTCATTACTATGGGAGAACATTATGCTGGCTATGCCCAAGTCTTTGAGAGTGGACCTCTCCCAAAAGGCACTAGTGCCCAAGTAGCAGAATTATGGGCTTTAATCCGTGCATTAGAGAGGACAAAGAATGAAAGGGTGAACATCTGAACTGACTCTGTATGCCTTCCTTACTTTGCATATCAATACTGCTGATTATAGGGAAAGAGGTCTTTTAAGTGCCTCAGGAAAGAAATTAAGCAAATGTGTGAATTGCACTGTTAAGGAAAAGATAAGGTGTGTTTTGATGCCTTACCCTTAGCTCTCTGCTCTGTGAGATGTACTCCATGTAAAGAACTTAATTTATCTCCTTTTGAAACGATGTTTGGACGGCCACCAGTTATAAGCCATAATTTGAAAAATCATATAAGGGACCTAGGACAGCTGGGGTCCTCATGGGTGAATCAAATGGTGGGAGAATTGAATAAGGAAATACAAGTAATACAACAATATTGTGTCTCCCTTACCCCCACCATTTTTAACAACTTCCAGTAATAATATTCAGATAGGGGACAGAGTGTGGTAAAACACTGGAAAGGGAAGAATTTGAAACCTAGATGGAAGGGCCCATATACTGTGGTCATGTGTTCTCCACTTGCAGTAAAAGTGTTGGAATCCAAGTTTTGGATTCACTGGACTCGAGTTAAGTCAGCTGCTGATGAGTATTGGGAGGCAGACAAGGAAGAAGCCCATCCTCTAGTGATATGTTTAAAGAAACGCCTCCTATAAGCTTCCCTACCGGCAACGGGTAAGCTCTTACGGGGCAGAAGAAGCCCTACTGAAACCACAACCGGAAGCTGGTTTCTCGACGTACGGTTGAAGATTTGGAGGAGGAAGACAACGTTCCATTTATTAGATATAATATGTATTAGAAAGGTTGAGCACCTGTCAGGAAATGGCAAGCCAAGTATTCATAGTCATAACTGTACTATCTCTCGCTTTAGTGAATGTACTTATTTGTTGTATTGCATATTCATCCCTCAGGAATTGTCCCCTCCAGAGGAAGACAGGTGCTGAGGCTAAGATCATTAATTGTAATCAAGAGGAAAACGAATCATCTGATGACACTTATGTTTGAGGAACCGTGGGAATGGGTTCTTTGCAGTGTAATAGGATTTTTCGGATTGTGGGTGATATGTTTAGCAAATAAGATTTGGTTTTGTGGATTGCCCAAAGCTGATATTGCCATTCCTTAAACTATATATAACCCCTCCCTGATGCGGTGATTCAGTAGGATAAAAGAATTGTGTTAGGAGAAGTTTTGTGTGAGGGACAATTATGAGTCTTTTGTGGCTCTGGCTGTTATTGGCAATGAGCTTGTTAAGTGGTAACGTCTTGAATGTTGCGAAAATACCTGAGCAACCCCCCTTGCTCTTGAAGAAACATCCGTGGATGCTATAAATCCCGAAGAACAGGGTGGAATCAAGTTACAGGATGTGGTACAGGTCTGCTTCCACCAACAATGCATCATTTATGCTTGGGGACAGAACCGTAAGCCAATCCCAACACCCAAAGTCAATTATTTGACAAACCCTGTAAGAAAAAGGGCAAAGCATAGGGAAAACAGACCCCTGCAACAATTGAGAAAAGGGGACTATAAAGAGTGCTGGAGTTAGGTCAAAGCTTAATCAATCAGTCTGATCCTGCCCTGGGTCAAAAATACTGGTTGTGTCTGTCTGCTGGATCTTTACCTTATCATGCTGTTTCAGTTGAACAAGATCTTTGAAAACAACAACAACAACAAAGCTAAGACAGTCCTTGTGCATCAAACGATATCAGGAACCTGGCATTCCTGTGGGGTGACTATCAGAGGAACAATGCCCATCTGAAATGTACCTTGCCCCCAGGAAAACCCTTGTAGATGTGAAATTGACTCACAGCATGTCTCCCTCTGCTCACAAGCTCTTCCAACAGAGGGTCACTTTCTCGCTCCCACCTCCACTTGTTTTTAATCGATGGGAGGGGAATCTGACCACTGGAAGCTGCCCCAAGGCCATTCCAGCCACCCCGACTTCCCGTTTGGCTTTCAATACAATCCACCATGGGATTTTGTGTTCATTTTCCCCCTGGAAACACCAGTTCCCACTATCTCTTTGAAGGACCAGTTCTCAGGGATAGGCAAATGGACCCTAACCAAGAAATTCCATTACAGCCCCTAACTGGTATGTACTTGGCAGGAACCTTACAGGTCTGGACTAATGAAAAGAACCTCCGAGCCCATGCCTTTTCTATGAACATAGGAGTGTGTGTAGGGGGAAATGGAGTCTTCTTCTTATGTGGAAAAGCTTGCTGTTTCCATATGAATAGATCAGGGAAAGTCTGGGGGGTGGTCCAAGAACTACGAGTTTGAGCTTCCTCTATTGGTCAAAAAGTACAAGGAACAGATGTGTGGTTCTCTTGGCTACCGGGAACAGGTTGGATCAAGCAAATGCTATTTCTTTTATTATGTGGAATCACAAGTTTAGCCTTCCTACCTTGCATAATACCCTTGCTTAAACAACTCGTTATGAGGTCTGTAAAGGAAACACAGGGTGAAAAGTAATGAATGTTAATGGAAAGCCTAATTCCACATACCCTCAAGGAAGATGAAGTCTCAGATACTAGTCCTATATTCAAATTGCCCTCTTAGAAGTAGAGAAAGTGATTTTGGAAGATAAGCCCTAAAATGTGTATTGCTTGTACTCTTGCTTTTTCTGCTATTCTGTATCCTGCATGCTTATATTGTTAATCTAACAGGCTAGACTCAATTGTGGGCCTTAATAGAGTCTAGAAGGGGGGAAATAAAGTAGAATAAAATATGGATTAAAATATAAGAATAAAGACGTGGCATTAAAGGAACAGTTAGAAGCTTGCTTAAAGGGACAGGGAAATGTCATCAGCCTTCAACCACAACATGTTCCAGCAAATGTCCCTATGTCAAAAGTCCAAAATCACAAGGTTCAATTAAAGTTCGTCAATGGCACGTAGTCCATACCTGTAACAAAAGGAGAAGTAAGACCCCCATCTCCTTATAAGGCTTTTTCCTCAAGGTAACCAATAAGAAATGAGTAAAGTGTTTCCGTGTTACACTGTCTTTGAGAATGTATAAGAATGCGTGCATCAATAATAAAGATTGTTCAGAACTTGCAATGTTGGCCATGGGCTAATGTTTCTGAACCTGGCTGCCGAATAAACTTTTCCTGTATCCTGAGAAGTCTAAGCCTGTCATTTTCTGCAACAATTCTGGCGACCGTGGCGGCAGGACTTAGAGTGATATTTCGCTGAGGACGGAACGGACCGACCGGTGCCCCATCGAGGCCATCTCGCCCTTCTTCAGGCGCCACAGAGATCTTTCTCTGGAAGGGGGCCGATGACCCCTCTTGGGCATCCGGAGGACACCACAACTTAACTGCCTTAACAATGGAAATCTTAGGCTCAACTGTGCTCAGAAATCAAGGACTCCACATCTTAAATATTTTGGTTAAATATTTAAATATGAAATACTTTGGTTAAATATTTACTTCATGGTGAGAAGGTCATTCTCCTCCTGGTGTCAGCAAATTAGATTTATCTGTTTCCCTCCCTTTTCTTGGACTTCCTTATCAGCTGCCCTAATTGTTTCTTGTTTTATTTTTAAATAATTGGTTTTAATCTTTGCCTTCTTGCTTTATCATTTGGTTTATTTTCTTACAAAGGGTTCATATATAGCCTTTTTTAATCAAGAGGCTATTGTCATTTTAGGAACACATACAAAGAAAAATGTGAATATGGATTCAACGCTAGTGTTCACTAATTGCTGGTTGGCATGCAATGTCTCTCCAAATATTTTCAAAATTAGTCAATCAAGTGTCATTATAGTAAAAATTAGTAAAGTATCAGTGGACACCCCAAAAATGATATATAGATGATACAACATTTGTTTCCTATCCATCCTCCTGTTCTGACCTAGGCTACCTAAGAGTATGAAGTAAACTCCTTGTCCCGACAAAAAAAAAACATTTTATTAATTGACTGTGAATTCTGCTCATTCACATCCAGCAAAGTCTTTCAAGGGAGGATTTACAGTCACAGACCTTATCTGGCTTGGAGAGCATTCAAATGTCACTGCCTGCAATTCGGCGTTAGTATAGCCCCTGGACTGTTCCAAAGAGTCATGGAATGGCTCTTGCAAAGGATTCCAGGAGTCGTCCCCCATTTCGACGACATCTTGGTATCGGCTGCAAATGAAGCGCAACTTTTCAAATGTGTACGAACAGTTTTGGCTCGAATTAGAGACAAAGGCCTTCGTCTCAAAAAAGAGAAATGCCAAATTAACGTGCTAAGGGTTGAATTCTTAGGGTACCTAATCAATGGCTCTGGGATTCACCTGACCACACAAAAAATCAAAGCAATTCAGGACGCCACCACACCTCACAATCAAACCGAGCTGCAGGTGTTCCTCGGGCTCCTAAATTTCTACAGCGTCTTTCTTAAACAGAAAGCCACTGTTGCTGAGCCCTTACACCATCTCCTGGCTAAGAACGCGATGTGGTCCTGGGGCAGAGCCAAGGCTGCTGCATTTGCCACGGTAAAATGACACCTGTCGGCAGACTCCTTTCTGGTACAATACAGCCAGACCCTGCTGTTGGTACTGACCTGCGACGCTTCCCCGTTCGGCATCGGTGCCGTCCTCAGCCACCGCATGCCCAACGGAACTGAAGCCCCTATTGCATTTTACTCCAGGACCTTGTCTGCCGCAGAGTGGAACTACAGCCAGCTGGACCGTGAGGCTTTAGCTGCAGTGGCCGGAGTAAAGAGTATCTATATGGCCGGGACTTCGAACTGGTTACGGACCACAAGCTGTTGTTGGGTTTACTGGCTGGGGACCGACCTACCCCAGTGTCATTGTCACCTCGCATGACCAGATGGACCATCTTCCTAGCTGCCTACTCCTACCATCTCATCCACCGACCAGGCTCCACTTTGGGGCACTCTGATGCTCTAAGCCGCTGTCCGCTGCCTGAACTTCTCGCTGACCCTACCCCTGAGATGCCAGTCCTCCTCATTGACTGCCTTGAGACTGGGCCTGCCTCGTCCAGTGATGTTGCCCATCACTCTGCAAAGGACTCCACCATCAAACAATTTTGAACTAGGTGTGGAGGGGGTGGCCCAAGGGGCCTGTTGGGGCTGATTTCAAAATGTATTTTGCCAAACGCAATGAGTTATGAGTTGTAAATGGCTGTTTACTGTGGGGGGACCGGGTCGTTGTTCCACTCAAACTGCGCATTGCAGTATTAGAGGCTTTACACCTAGGGCATCCTGGAATTGTCAGGATGAAGTCTTTGGCTAGGAGTTACGTGTGGTGGCCTAACATGGACAGGGAGATCGAAGAATGGGTGACTACCTGCACACCGTGCCAGGAGTCCAGACCAGCTCCCCCAGAGGCACCCGCTAAGGAGTGGGAGCAACCTCAAGCACCATGGTCTATGGTGCACATTGACTTTGCTGGCCCAGTTCACAGCCAGACATTTCTCGTAGTTGTGGACGCCTACTCGAAATGGTTAGAGGTAGTCCTGATGACCTCCACTACGGCAGAAGTGGTCATCAAGGTGCAACGGAGACTTTTCTCGATGTACGGCCTGCCCGACGTCTTGGTCTCTGACAACAGGCCCCAATTCACAGCCATGCAATTTGAGACCTTCCTAGCAGCTCAGGGAATCAGGCATGCCCTGGTCGCGCCATTCCATCCGGCCTCCAATGGTCAGGCAGAGAGAATGGTGGGATCTGCAGAAGAGGCCCTCTCTAGGATGGGCCCGGGAGATTGGCAAACACGGGTTGACCACTATTTGCTAATTCAGCACATCACACCCAGTGCCACTACAGGAAGAATCCCCTCCGAGCTTCTCATGGGTCGCCGGCTAAGGTCCCACTTAGACCGGCTACACCCCAATTATTCTGCGTCATCGCCCCCAGACTCCACAATCAAGATTCAGACATTTAGCATAGGGGATTTGGTATACGCCCACAACTACGTCGGGGGAACTCTGTGGATTCCTGCCACAGTGATAGGCATCACCGGCCCTCACTCTTACCTCCTAGAGCTTGAGGACGGTAGGAATTGGAGAAGGCATATTGACCAACTCCATGGCCGCCTCTCCAGCTCCACTCTTAGACAACCAGAAGTAACTCATGCATGAGTTAGCCAAAGCCCTACCCAAACGGAGCAAACACTCACTCCTTCCACGGCCTGTCACGATGTTAAAAAGTTTGCTAGGCCTGAACTGCCTAAACTGACACTCAAGAGTTAAACTAAGAAAGCTTTATTGCGCAGGTCATAAAACAAAAAAAAAGGTTCTTATCTGAAAGTGATTTATTGCGCACGCGTTACACATTCCAAATTCCTCTCTTCTTTGTTCGGCAGCCAACTTTGGCTAACGAAGCTTTTCATTATCAAAATGTAACCAATTAGTTATTTTCTGTTTTATTTTATTATTAAAGTTTGTTTATTAATTAGAATACTTTTAAAGACTTATTTTTCTCAATATCTCAAAAGATATGCAGAAGGGAATCAGCCACGGTCCATCGGTCTCTAACAGGGTGTTTTTTCCCCTGACAACTTGGTAGCAGAGGTTTGGTTGACACCTTGGTAGCAGAGTTTTGGCTTTTGATGATACAAGCTGAGATGACTACAATTTATGGCTGTATTTTCTCTTCGCGCTATCTTAAGATAACCGACTAAGCCTAATTAGCCATGTCGAAGAAGAGAAAGAAAAAGAAAGATGGGGCGAACACAGATGAATCAGCTTCCTCTGACAAAGAGGCTCCCTCGGACACAGAGGAGCAAGATTCTTCAGGTGCCGAGCCAGAAATGGGGGAAAGAGTTACAGAAGGCAAGATCTACGGACTGAGGTCAGTAAATGTCCCTCATTATCAAGATACAATTAATGAACGGCAAAAGTCTAAACGGCAACTGCCGGCAGAGGAAAATTCCTCCCACGCAGAAAGCAAAGTTTATGAAATTCCCCCAGATGGTGAGCAAGAAATGCAAAGCTATCTAGATCAAATAGAACTGTTTGAAAAATATGCTAGGGAGGCGAGAGTGTGTTTTGAAGAGATAAGGCGAAGTAGAAGAAGCTCCCCCACTCCCAAAATGTCTGAGGACGCCATCTTGTCTTCTTCAAAACAACAGCCTAAGACACACCCCACAGAGTTCATTGGTCAATTAGAACAAAGAGACATGTACACGTCACCGAGGTCACGTGGTCCCTTTGAGTCAACTGAACTCCCGCATACGTATAGAAAGGAGAGGCAGCCAAGAAGTGAAGCTGCACTGCCATCTGCTGGCGGAGAAAAATTATTACAGCAAAAGATTAAGCAATTGGACCAGATTTTCAGAGATATGTCTATGAGTCCTTTAGAAGCCAAAACTTTGTCTCCAAAGGTTAAGTCTTCAATACCCCCTGGCGGTGTGGAATTCTCCCTAGATGGAAAAAGGCAAAGCCAGAGGCAAATTCGAGGAAGCCAATTTGATGTTGCCACGCAAAGGCCAATGATGCAACCCCAGCATCCCCTGGTTCAACAACCAGCTTTGCAACCAGAGCAACAAATTGTTCCTCAGCAGGTATTCACAGTCACCCCCTTGACTGGTGAGTCCAAATTAAAGGAGTCAGGAGAGAATTATAAAGCCTGGGTCAGTGAAATTGCGCTCTTGCTTCGAAGAGAAGGCACATATTCCATGGTTTTTGATCCTCCCCGTCAACCCTGGACACCTGCAATAAGAAACCTCGAAAACAGAGCTATCACGACTTTACTCATGTCAATGGAAATTGAGATCCAAGGTATCTTTCCACCTGATGCAACTGCCCAAGAAATATGGGCTATTTTGGAAGATTGCTACAGGCCCGTTTCAATTGAATCCTCATGTTTGCTCATGTCTGAGTTCCATGGTTCGAAGTTGAAACCTGGTGAACGAATTGGTGGACATTTGACCAAACTGAAAAGAATGAGAAGTGAATTGAGACAAAATGGCCATGTAATCGATGATATCCAAATGATTAGCATCATCATTAACTCATTGAATTATGAATGGAAAGATGCTGTTGCAAAGATTAACTACGTGCCTATTGCTCAACGCACAGTTAACCACGTTTGCAGACTTTTAGTGGAAGACGAAGCTATCAGGTTAGCTACCCCACATCTGCAACGGCCTCCAGCACCAAAGGCTCCAGCCAGACGTCCCTTCCGAGGAAGAGGCTACGCTCCAAGGATGCCAAAATGCTACACCTGCAACCGTGTGGGACATGACACCCGGGATTGTCCCCAACGAGTTCCAGCTCCCGCCACGTACCAGCCCAGAGGAACAGATTCCAGAGGCAGAGGTAGAGGCGGAAGACAAGGTCGTCGTGGTCCAAGGCGTGATCCACAAGCTCCGCTTGCAACACTGGCCATAACCAACGTTCCACAACCTGATCCAAAGTTCGACAGACGTCTTTTGTGGACTTTAGATAGTGGAGCAGCTGTGCACGTTACCCACAGAAGGGAACTTTTCACAGAGATGGGCGAACCAGAGCCCGAGTATCGAGAACTGTATTCCTTCACCAACCACACTTGCAAGGTTATGGGAAAAGGAACTGTTTACATTGAAGAACTCGATACACACATCCCTGATGTTTATTACATACCTTCAGCAACCAGTAATTTGCTTAGTCAAAGTCACTTGTCTAGAGATTTAAAGTTCCAGGTTCACCACCTCGAAAAAGCAAGTTACTTAGTTAAAGATGGTGATATTGTTGCTGAAACCATGCTGATTGGTGGTGTTTATTACTTAAAGCCAAAGCCTAAAGGGCAAGCACAGGCAAGTATGCAAACTCCAAAAAGGCACAACGCAAACCCAGAGAGAGTTGTCCCAGAGAGAGAAAGCGTTACTGTGCCAAAGGCTCCTAAAGCCAACAAACAAAGAAAACAGAAACAGATTGCTCAAAGCAAGCCTGAGGGTCCTCATGAAACTGTTAATGTTGAGAATTCACTAACTGGTAAACCTTTGCATTCCAGGTGTATTCACAAGTGGCACAGAAGATTGGGGCATGCCAGTTTCCGTGTTCTTAGAAAGATGCCGGAGTTCGCAAAAGGTTTGGATCTAAAGGGGTGTAAGGTGTTTTTGGATTGTGCCGTTTGCAAAAAGGCTAAATCCAAGGCGGCTGCAATTCCCAAACACGCTACACGCCGGTCAACACGCATTTTTGATTTGGTACACACTGACATAGTGGGTCCTTTCCCACCAACACTTGGTGGCAGAAAGTATTTTTTAACAATTGTAGATAATCATTCTAGATATGGATTTGTATATCCTATGAGAGAGAAATCTGAGACCTTTCAGATCTTTAAAGACTTTGCAGCGTTTGTTTCTACACAATACCAAGTTCGCATCGCCAGAATCCAGAGTGACCGTGGTGCAGAATTCATGTCTCAGCGTTTCCAGGACTGGATGCGTAAGAATGGAATTCTTCATCAGACATCTGCTCCATATACACCGGCTCATAACGGAGTCGTAGAAAGAAGACAAGGGGTTCTACAAACCATGATGCGTTGTCTTCTAGAAGATGCCAATCTCAGTAACGCATACTGGGGTGAAGCAATCAAATATGCAAATTACATTGTCAACCGTACTTGGAGCAGTGTAATCAATCAAACTCCTTTCTACATGCTGTATGGCTACAAGCCTGATCTCAAGAACCTCCACATTTTTGGTTCATATGCTATGGTGAACACTCCTATAACTCAAGGACCAAAGAGACTAAGATTTATGGGTATTGATGATAATTCAAAATGGTACAAATTCATTGATACTAAACATGTGATTGTCATTTCACAATCTGCTAATTTTGAGGAAGACATTGACTGGTCCAGGATTCATTCCAATGATCCTGAAGTTTATTTTCCTAGAGATGGTGTTCCAGATGCCACGCAGCCTGATGACAATTCGCAGGCAGATATTCCTTCTACCAGTTCTTCACAACCTGATGTTCCGTCTTCTCAAGCCGCGGATGCTGATGCTAGCGACGAACGTGAGGACGAGGATGATGATGATGAAGAAGAAGAAGACTGGTCTGTTGTTCCTAGACGCTCCAAGAGGGCCACAAAAGGAATCCCTCCACAACGTTATTCATGGCAACTGACAAAAACACCATTACCTTTGATTTGCAACGTTACTCTTCCTCCAGAGACATTCACACAAATCAAACAGCTTCCTGATTCAGAACAAGACAAGTGGTATGATGCAATGCAGGATGAAATGGACAGTTTAAAGAAACTTAATGTATTCACACCTGCAAAACCTCCAGCAAACAAGAAAGTCATTGGCACCCGATGGGTCTACAGAATCAAGAAGAAACCAAATGGTGAGTCTTTATACAAAGCCAGACTGGTAGCTCAGGGTTTCGCTCAACGTTATCCTGAGGACTACACAAACACTTACTCACCAACAGTCAGAACTGAAAGTGTAAAAATTGCCTTAACCACTGCAACTATTCTTGGTTTAGAAGTTTTCCAATTTGATGTGGACACAGCTTATCTACATGCAGACCTAGATGAAGAGATCTACGTGAGAAGCCCTCCAGGATTCCGAAAGCAAGAAGGGGATACCTGGTTCCTGAACAAAAGTCTTTATGGTCTGAAACAGTCAGGTTTAATGTGGTATTTATGTCTTACTGACAAACTAAATTCAATGGGCTTTATTAAGTCCGAAACTGATGAATGCGTGTTCACAAAAAGATCTAACAATGCATATGAGATAATTCTTGTTTATGTTGATGATATTGTTTATATTGGTCCAAATAAGAAAATGAGTGAGATTTTTGCTAAAAGTTTGCAGAGATACTTCACACTAAAATCTTTAGGACACATTAGCACTTATTTAGGTGTTCAAATTGAAAAGACACAGAAGGGGTTTAGTCTTTCACAAGAGGAGAAAATTGACCACATTCTACATCATTGCAACATGAAAGATGCTAGCACAACAAAGACACCCATGCAAACAGATTTTCACAACTTAACACATGAACCAAGTCCTGAGTTCGAGGATCAAACACTCTATCGTTCAGTCATTGGTTCACTATTATACATTAGTAGTTGGACCAGACCTGACATCGCACTTAGTGTTAATCTTTTATCACGACACGTAGGTAAGGCAACACAATTTCATTGGTCATGCATTAAGAAGTTGTTGAAATACCTAAAACACACTAAGCACATGAAGTTATTGCTAGAATCAACACACACTGATCAACCAAAGCTGATTTGTTTTGCCGACGCCGACTGGGCGAGCGACAAGAAGTCACGCAAAAGCACTTCTGGTTACATGATGTTCCTAAATGGTTGTCCTGTTTACTGGCAAGTGAGAAAACAGAGTTTTGTTTCATGTTCATCTACTGAAGCTGAATATGCTTGTGTTTCAGATGCTTGTAATTCTCTAACGTGGTTTGATGCTTTGATCACAGATATCTGGACACGTCCGATTCGACCAATCACCGTGATGGAAGATAATGTATCTGTTGTTTATATTTCTGAGTCACATTTTACAGGTTCTAGGTCCAGACACATTGACATTCGTTATCAAAACACAAAGCAATTAGTTAAGCAAGGTTTTGTTAAATTGCAATATGTTTCTACACATGATCAGATCGCAGACATGCTTAACAAACCACTCGCCGCAAATCAACACGAATATCTGCGAAAGAAGATGTGCCTTAATTGATGATTTGATGACGTCAGCCCAGACTAGCAAAAGAAGGGGTGTCACGATGTTAAAAAGTTTGCTAGGCCTGAACTGCCTAAACTGACACTCAAGAGTTAAACTAAGAAAGCTTTATTGCGCAGGTCATAAAACAAAAAAAAAGGTTCTTATCTGAAAGTGATTTATTGCGCACGCGTTACACATTCCAAATTCCTCTCTTCTTTGTTCGGCAGCCAACTTTGGCTAACGAAGCTTTTCATTATCAAAATGTAACCAATTAGTTATTTTCTGTTTTATTTTATTATTAAAGTTTGTTTATTAATTAGAATACTTTTAAAGACTTATTTTTCTCAATATCTCAAAAGATATGCAGAAGGGAATCAGCCACGGTCCATCGGTCTCTAACAGGGTGTTTTTTCCCCTGACACGGCCAGCTCAAGCCCGAGGGTACCGGGAAACTTATCTGGTTATGTTGCAGGCCTGCAGCGAGCTCCAAGCGAACCGGCTCCAGAAGCTCCAGCTGCGGCCTGTGAAAGGTTCCAGGAGCTTCCACCAAGCGGAGCTGCGGAGCAAACAGGTCTGTCCGACCTGTCCAAGGAAACCCCTCCTACTGAATTGAATACTGCAGGTCAGGCAGAGCTACCCAAAAGCCCGCCTACCTTCGTGACTACGTAACAAGTAGGATTGTTCCATCCAAGAGGGGAGGGGTGTTAGATACTTGCTCTAACTACAGTGGTTTCCACCGAGGTCCTCTGTTCTGGTGGGAACAGAGGTTTAATCCTATTGGTCGAAGAGTCTGACAGCTCCCTATAAAAGGGCTGCTGTCAGACTCAACCTTCGCTGGATTGTTCTCACTTGTTGTACTTAATAAAGAGCTGTTGTTACCGTTAAGCCTGTGTGTGCCTATTCATTACCCAATCTAACAAATATGATACATTTTTTTTCAGAATACAGATATTCCTTGACTGGCCACAATTGAGCCTGGAATTAATCAAGTGACACTGCCTGATTTTACAACCTTTTTTGTGACGGTCATTAAATGAATGCAGTGGTCATAAAATGAATCCATTGTACGCAATGGAGGTTGCAGTTGTTTTGCCCAAAACCAAAAGTATACACCAGGTTTCCAGCAAAATACCTTGTATATCACAGTCACATGATAGCAGGACACTGCAAACAGCCATAAAATTGGGCCAATTGCTGAGCACCAAAAATGTAGTCCCATGACCACAGCAGGGAGGAGTGCAATGTGACCTTCAAGAGCTTCGAATCTCGGTTGTAAGTGCATGCAGCCCTCGACTTATGACAACTGAGTTCAAAATTGCGGTCGCTAAGCAAGATGGTTGCTGAGTATTGCCCCATTTTATAGCCTTTCCAGCCACAGTTAAGGGATTCACTGCAGCTGTTGATAACATAACAGCGAACTGAATCTGGCTAACCCATTAACTTTGCTTGCAAGGTCATAACAGGGGATCACGTGATCTCATAACACTGCAACCATCATAAATATGAGCCAGTTGCTAAGCATCCAAATTTTGATCATGTGCTGCAACGGTCATAAATGTGAAAACTGGTCATAAGTCACATAAGTGCTGTTATAACTTCAAACAGTCACTAAATGAATGGTTGTAAGTTGAGAACTACTGTTGTGGCCTGTCAACTGCCAGTCCCTCCAGCAGCCAAATCAGAGGAGGAGGGGGCGTGGGAGTCAGGGTCAGCATCAAGGCAACCTGAGAGCTCCGAGGGGGAAGATGGGAGTGGATCTGGCACAGAGAGAGAGAGAGACACAGAGGCGTAGCATTGGCTGTCCGTCAGCCCTCAGATGGAGAGTCAACAGCCCCCAGCTCTGGAGGTGGCTGATGGGGAGGAAGAGGAACAGCTGGGTCCAGTGCCTGATGCATGGATGCGCAGAAGGCAGAGGAGAGGAGAGCAGTGGAAATCTATGTGTCAGGCCTGTAGCTATGTTCCTTTTAGGATCTTTGGCTTGCCACACTTTATTTTATTTCACTGTGCTGTTTCATTAGTGTAATAGTTGGGAGGGGGGAATAGAAAGGAGTAGATTGGTAGAATGTGTTGTTGTCATTCTTTTCTAGAAGCCAAGGTCATCTTTTGTCTCCGCACCTCGACACCTGACCGGAACCAGCAGGGTGGAGATGCCAGCGTGGAAGAAGATTGGACCATGTGGTGGATTTATGGGTGTGGGCATAATATCATGAACTTTCAACTTGGTGGAATCCCAGGAAGCTTGTCAGAATTGGGATTCCACAGATGTGCTAAGATGTCTGACTTATTAAATTGGAACTTTAAGGAAAGTTTTGCCTTGGACTCTGATTTAATTCTGCATGATACTTGGAACGCTGACATTATCCCAATTCTCCCTTTAAAATAAATCACCAGAACACCCCCCTCGCACGGGGGGGGGGGGCTGGTGAGGGGTACTGATCTCCCAACGCTGACCACATCAGTGTAAAATATCAGTGAACAATTAAGATAAAGAAGCTAATGATGAATTGCTTCTCTGAAGTTCTTCCGAAGTGCAAAATAATTTGTGTGGGAGGAAATTTTCACTTGTATAGTATCTGGGAAGATGCAGGCACAGCCGGAGGGGGATGGCTGGAGGGGGCTCCCAGACTGACTTCTTCAGCCAAACATGAGTCAATCTCCCCCCCCCCCCTTCAACTAGTAAAAGCTGCAATGAACTGGAGGACTGGAGTGGAGATAATTACTCCTTCCAAACAGTGATAAATGAAATGACTCATTACCCTGCAACTGAGTTGAAGGCAGATTTCCTATCAAAATGGGAAATTCAACCCAGCCAGCAAGAAGGGATTTGGCCAGCATCTTTCACTTGCCAGCCACCGGAAATTTGGCTGCAGCGTGTGAATGAAGCACCACCAGATTGGGTTTTTTTCCCCAGAGTATGGATGGATAAGATGCCACTGGGCACCTCCTTTGCCATCAACATGGGAAAATCCTCCAAACCAGCAGAGGGGACCTTGGTACATAAAACCCCCTAGCCAGCCATTGTTGGTTGAACTGCAACCTGTGAATCAGGAAACCCCGGGATGGGTCTTAACCCCAGGTCATGGATGGAGGAGATGCCAGTGGGCACCTGCCCTCCCTCAGCAGATGGCACCATGGCAGAAAACTGGGCAGTGGCCAACTGAGGGATTGACCTCCCCACCGGTTCCAGTCTCCCCTGCAATGCCCCAACAGGTTCTTACCCCACCTTCCTACAGAGAAGAGTTCTCAACAGTGGAAGAAGAGGTGAATGAGGGGATTACTGCAGGATGGGTAACAGAACAATGTGATGAGGCAGTTCCAAAGGCTAGAGATGCAACTAGGTTCCGTCCCTCGGGGAAGCCAATAGAATGCCAGCGTTGCTATCAATTTGGCCACAGAGCGTCAAAGTGCTTGGCTCCAGCTCCAATATCCCAACCGTGTGCACCAACTGCCAAAGCGATAAAGAGAAGGATCCAGAAGCTACCACAGAAGAGCCTTCTGGGCCAACAACCTCCGGAAGAGGATCCCCAACTTAAGGTGACAAAGAGTCCTAACAAGGGGGAGGCCTCGGAGGAGGGAAATGCCGAAGACGACCCAATGGTTAGTACACCCATCCGCCCCTTTCAAATAAAATGCAACCTCCAAGTGCCAGAAACTGGAGTGGAAGGGGAAGTAGGGGCAATTGTGGACACCGGTTGCACCCGATGCTTAATCAGCATGTCGATTGTGGAGCAACTAGGTATACGTACAAGACCCCTAACCCATCCAATTCGGTTCGAGCAAGTGGATGGAACACTGATTGGAGGGGCCCCAGCCACTAAAATTACCGAGTTGGTAAAGTTGATGATAGGGCGCCACTATGAATTCCTCAGATTCATTGTAGCTCCAAGAATGCAGGAATCAATTATATTGGGGCTTGCATGGCTGGACAAGTGGGCGCCTACAATAAAGTGGGAGGACGGCGTTAGAAAATTGTCGGCTTTGGGCCGCTACCACCGGTGGAGCCTAAAGGGCACCCAGGAACGATGGAACCCAACAGCCCAGACCGTCTAGAACCTGCGGCACCTGCAGCAGACACCAAACCCCCAGGAATCCAAAAAGTACCAAAAGACTACTGGAACTTAGCGGGGGTGTTCAGTGAGGAAGATGGCAACTATCTTCCCCCCCACCGGCCCACAGATTGTGCAATAGACTTCAAACCGGGGGCTAATTTACCGAAGTCGAAAATGTATTCCATGACCCCCAAAGTGATGGTTGAATTGAGGAATTACATAGACATCAATTTGAAACGGGACTTTATTGAACCAGCGAAGTCGAAAGTAGCAGCCCCAGTGCTCTTCAGAGAAAAGAAAGATGGGGGGTGGGGTTCGTCTCTGTGTTGATCTGCGAGCCTTGAATGCGGTATGTGAAAAGAACACTTATCCCCTTCCCCTCATGAAAGATATGCTAAACCACTTGGCAACGGGCAAGATCTTTACCAAACTGGACTTGAGAGAGGCATATTACCACATACGGATCAGAAAGGGAGATGAATGGAAGACCGCGTTTAACACTCCCCTTGGCAGTTTCCAGTACAAAGTCATGCCATTTGGGCTACAAGTCCCGAAGTCTTAAAACTGCCAAGTTTGCAGCGTCTTGTTATATAAGGCTTATAACAAGACGCTGCAAACTTGGCAGTTTTAAGACTTGGGGACTTCAACTCCCAGAATTCCACAGCCAGTAAGACTCCTTATGATAAGGAATATATAAGATGTCTTACTGGCTGTGGAATTCTGGGAGTTGAAGTCCACAAGTCTTAAAATGGCCACCCTGCTTTAGCATATTAACATACCAAATGGAACACGATGTGAATCTATTGGGGAGCACAGCTTTGCCTTTTAAAGGAGATAAGAAAGACGCTTTTTTTTCACAGACAGCAGAGTGGTGCAGTGGAAGCGTGCTGGGCCCATAACCCAGAGGTCGATGGATCGAAACAATTCTCTGCTAAGTTGTGTTTTCCCCCCTCTTCTTCCCCTAAGGGAAATAAAATTGAATTACAACCTGGCGACTTTTGGATACATCCTTTTAACATTTTTCCTCCTGGCTGGATTCCAGAAAATACAGGAAATACATCATCTTTTTAGATGATGCAAAATCACACCTGTCAATCATCCTGACTGCCTAGCATTCATCATGGCAGAGATTTGCCTTTAATTGCTGTTTAACGCAAAACCTTGCTTTGCGTGGGTACAATTCGGGGCGCAGGGGCGAGGGAAAGCTAGCTGGGTTAAGGAGGTTGATGGGAATTGTAGTGCGAGGCTGCTGGGTTGCAAATGAAAAAGGCGGAGCATTGATTTAAACAGACGTGCGCATTTTATAATAAATCGGATTTATTCCTTCGGGATTGCAAAACCTTGGCTGCAGAGGCTGGAAAAGGTAAGCAAGAGAAAAGGTTTATAAGCCAACATTTAATTGGGAAGGATTAAAAAAAAATTCAACCGCCCGAACAGGGACTTGAACCCTGGACCCTCAGATTAAAAGTCTGATGCTCTACCGACTGAGCTATGAATAGAAGACCGCGTTTAACACTCCCCTTGGCAGTTTCCAGTACAAAGTCATGCCATTTGGGCTACAAGGAGCACCTGCAGTCTTCATGCAGTACATAAATGAGGTGCTACATGACCACCTGTACCGTGGAGTGCTTGTTTATCTAGATGACATCTTGATCTTCTCTGAAACCCTAGAAAAACACGTGAAGCTGGTACGGCAAGTCCTGAAAAAACGTTTGGCTGCCAAGCTATACGCAAAGTTGTAAAAGTGTGAGTTTCACAAGACCTCACTAGATTGCTTGGGTTATCGCATCTCCGACAAGGGGATAGAAATAGATCCAGGACTGCCAAAGGCACCAGAGGAGGTTAAGGACATGCTCAATGAGGACATTAAAACATCAGAGATAATCGAGGCCATACAAAGACAAAAGAATTATAAAGCTGCAGGGCCGGATGGGTTGCCAGCGGAAATATATAAAGAATTCCAGGATATGCTTGTTCCAACGTTGTTGGAAGTCTATAATGCTGTGTTGAAAGAGGCGAAGACACCGCTATCATTGACGGAGGCTAATATTGTATTATTACCTAAGGCGGACACAGACCAGATGTTTATACAAAACTAAAGACCAATCTCACTGCTAAATGCAGATTACAAAATTTTTGCTTCAATAATAGCAGAACGGTTGAAAAAAATTCTTACATCATTCATCCATACAGATCAAAACGGATTCCTTCCCAGAAGACAAATTAAAAACAATATGAGAATTATGCTGAACATTCTTGAATATTATGAAGTGCACAATGAAAAACAGGTTGCACTAATCTTTCTCGATGCCCAAAAGGCATTTGATAATGTCAACTGGGAATTTTTGCATCAACAATTAGAATACATGGATTGTGGGGATAAATTTATAAACACGATCAGAGCAATTTATACAAATCAAAAAGCCAAAGTAATAATCAATGGTGAATTAACACAAAGTATTGTAATCCAGAAAGGTACAAGACAAGGTTGTCCCCTATCCCCCCTGCTGTTTATACTAACCCTAGAAGTATTAGCCAGGAATGTACGTAAAGAGGTACAGATAAAGGGACTAGAAATCAAAAAGGAGCAATTTAAGTTACAGGCCTTTGCGGACGATCTAGTGTTTGTGTTAGAACAGCGATGGTGAACCTTTTTTGGCTCGTTTGCCATAAGTGGGGGGAGTGCAGGGGGGTCGTATGCAGGCGTGCCGCACCCATAATGCAATGCACGACCCACCCAGTGCTCATGCGCGCACTACAGGCGCTTCCCCCCCTTTTTACATGCTTTCTTCGCCCTCCCCAGGCTCCAGAGGCTTTATAAGAGCCTGGGGAGGGCAAAAACAGCCTCCCCCGCCCCCCTGGACGCCCTCTGGAGGCGTCAGGGAAGCCTCCGGACGGTCCCTGAAGCCTTTGGAGCACTCAAAATGACACTCCGAGTTTGCTCGGAGGGTCGTTTTAAGCGTTCCAAAGGCTTCAGGGACCGCCCGGAGGCTTCCCTGACACCTTCGGAGTGCTCAAAACGACCCTCCGAGCAAACTGGAAGTGACTTCTGGTTTGCTCGGAGGGTCGTTTTAAGCGTTCCAAAGGCTTCAGGGAAGCCTCCAGACGGTCCCTGAAGTCTTCGGAACGCTCAAAACGATCCTCCGAGAAAACTGGAAGTGACTTCCGGTTTGCTCGGAAGGTCGTTTTGAGCGCTCCGAAGGTGTCAGGGAAGCTCATGAAGCCTCCGGAGGGCCTCCGGGGGGGGGCTCTTTTCGCCCTCCCCAGGCTCCTATAAAGCCTCTGGAGCCTGGGGAGGGTGAAAAATGGCTTTCAAAAAGGGTGAACTTAGCTGGCCAGCGCGCACATGCGAGCTGGCCAGCTGACAGGGCAGCGCCTCGCGTGCCCTGACTAATGGTTCCGCGTGCCACCTGTGCCACACGTGCCATAGGTTTGCCATCACTGTGTTAGAAGATCCTATAAAGTCTGGTACGAAATTCATTGAGGAATTGACAGAGTATGGGAAAATAGCGGGTTTAAAGACAAATATTCATTTCATTCATTTTCATTTATTAAATTTATAGACCGCCCCCTCTCCCCGAGGGGACTCGGGGCGGTGTACAGACAAAAGCTAAAACCGTATATACAATAACAATATTAAACACCCCTTATTAAAAACAAATTAAATATAGGGTCTGTACAATGATAATAAAAATTAAAACAGGTTAAAAGGGCAACCCCTTAAAATTTAAAATGCCGGCCAGGAGGATTTAAAATTAAAACTACGATTGGGCCAGGCCAGCTAATTGGAACAGGTGGGTCTTGAGTTTCTTGCGGAAGGAGCGGAGATCGGTAGTAGTTCTGATGTCGGGGGGGAGGTCATTCCAGAGGGTCGGGCCCATCACAGAGAAGGCCGTACTCCTGGGCGCCCCCCGCTGGCATTGCCTAGTGGACGGCACCCGGAGGAGTCCCTCCCTGTGAGAGCGAATTGGTCGCAGGGATGTATGGGGTAGGATGCGATCCCGCAGGTAGCTAGGTCCTGTGCCTTGGAGTGCTTTAAAGGTGATAACCAACACCTTGAAACGCACCCGAAAAGCCACAGGTAGCCAGTGCAGCTCGCGCAGGAGAGGTGATATATGGGAGTACCTAGTACAACCCATGATTACCCACGCGGCCGCATTCTGGACCAGCTGCAGCCTTCGGGTGCATCTCAAGGGGAGCCCCATATAGAGAGCATTGCAATAGTCCAGGCGGGACGTCACAAGCGCATGGGTGACTGTGTGAAGGGCGTCCCGGTCCAATAGGGGGCGCAATTGGCGCACCAGGCGAACCTGGTGGAACGCCCCCCTTGCCACGGCTGTCACATGGTCGTCCATCGACAGCCGAGCATCCAGGAGGACCCCCAAATTGTGCGCCCGTTCCACGGGCGCCAGTTGTTCACCCCCGATGGCCAGTGATGGAACCCACTGGTTGAACCGGGGCGCCGGTATCCACAGCCACTCCGTCTTGGAGGGGTTGAGTTTGAGTCTGTTGCTTCCCATCCAGACCCGTACGGCCTCCAGGCACCGGGACATCTCTTCGACGGCCTCGTTGGGGTGGTTCGGGGTGGAGAAGTACAGCTGAGATCATCAGCGTACAGATGGTACTCAACCCCAAAACCACGAATGATCTCACCCAGCGGCTTCATGTACGTGTTGAACAGGAGAAGCAAGAGGACCGACCCCTGCGGCACCCCACAAGTGAGTGGCCTCAGGGTCGACCTCTGCTCCCCTGCCAGCACGCATTGCGTCCGGCCAGAGAGGTAGGAGGAGAACCACCGCAAGACGGTGCCCCTCACCCCCAGCAATAGGATACAATGGTCGATGGTATCAAAAGCCGCTGAGAGATCTAATAGGACCAGGATGGAGGAGCAACCCCCGTCCTTGGCCCTCCAGAGATCATCCACCAATGCGACCAAGACTGTCTCCGTGCTGTGACCGGGCCGGAAACCGGACTGGCGTGGGTCTAGATAATCAATTTCCTCCAAGTGGCGTGGGAACTGTTGCGCCACCACACTCTCTACAACCTTTGCCAAAAAGCAAAGGTTGGAGACAGGACGGTAGTTGGTTAAAATAGCTGGATCCAGGGAAGGCTTCTTGAGTAGGGGCCTCACCACCGCCTCTTTCAAGGCGGACGGCAAGGACCCCTCTCTCAAAGAAGCGTTGACTAACTCCTGGAGCCAGCCTCGTGTGACCTCCCAGGATGCCAGTATAAGCCGGGAGGGACACGGGTCCAGTAAAAATGTAGTGGCTCGCAGTCGCCCACGCAACCTGTCCATATCATCGGCAGCAACAGAGTCAAACTCCTCCCAGAATGGTCCCTCAAGACTCGCCTCCGACGTCCCCCTCGGACTACTGGTGGGGACCCACTCGCTACGGATTTGAGTGATTTTGTCCTGCAGATATTCTCCAAATTCCTCTGCTATACCCTGCAAGGGGGCTTCCCGCGGCCTCTGCGAAAGGAGGGAGCGGGTCACCCGAAAGAGGGCGGCAGGGCGGTTATCTGCGGATGCAATAAGAGTGGCGCAATATTGACGCTTGGCCACTCTTAATGCCACAAGGTAGGTCCGTAAATAGGCTCTTACCTGTGTTCGGTCAGATTCGGAGCGTGAAGATCTCCATTTGCTCTCTAGGCGTCTCTTGTGGCACTTCATCACCCTTAGCTCCTCGGTAAACCAAGGGGCCAGGGTGGCTCTCTGCCGTAGGAGAGGCCGCAAAGGCGCAACCCGGTCCAAGGCCCCGGCAGCCGCATTATTCCACGCGGCCACCAGGTCCTCCATCCGGGAGCGGGTCAGGGCTACAGGAAATGGCCCAAGCTCCGTCTGGAACCTTTCAGGTTCCATCAGGCGCCTGGGGCGGAACCATCGAGGACCTTCTGGTTCCACCTCCCCGCGATGGGGGGTAGCGCCTGGGAAGTCGAGCCGGAGAAGTGAGTGATCTGACCATGACAGGGGTGTAATAGCTAAATGCCCTATTCCCAGATCACTCTTCCACTGGCCAGAGACAAAAATAAGGTCCAGCGTGTGGCCTCCTTCGTGTGTGGGGCCCTGAATTATTTGGGTCAGGTCCATGGCTGTCATGGAAGCCATGAACTCCCGAGCCACCTCGGATGACTCGCCTATCGACGGCAGGTTGAAATCCCCCATAACCAATAGCTTGGGTGTCTCAACCGCCATCTCTGCAATCATCTCGAGGAGCTCAGGCAGGGCCGCTGATGCATAGCGAGGAGCCAAGTATACAATCAGCAAGCCCAACTGTCTCCCTTGGGCCCCACTTCACGCCTAGAGACTCACACCCGGATATCAGTGGCACAGTGAACTCTCTCGGCTCCAGATCCTCCCGTATAATCACCGCTACCCCGCCACCCTTACCCAGGGCCCGCGGCTGATGGAATGCACGGTATCCTGGTGGGCATATTTCCACGAGGGGTAAACCCCCCTCGTGGCCCAACCAGGTCTCCGTTATCCCTGCAAGGTCCGGCACCCCCTCCGAGATCAAATCATTAATGAGGGGGGCCTTATTGACAACGGACCTCGCGTTGCACAACGTCAGCCTCAGGCCCTGGCTCTGTAGCTCCTGGCCACCTAGGGTGCGGGGGTTGGTACAAATGACCGGGCGTGTCCAACGGCCACGGTCTCCCAACCGACTGAAGAGTCTTCATCTATCCTCGCACCCACCCCTCCCTACGATTGTTGAAATCAAAAGACCCTCCGATGGAACAGTATTCTCCCTCCCCAGCTCCGCTCACTTCCCTCCCGACCACACCTGTTCGCCTGGCACTAACCCCTCCCTTGGCCGGTCTAACCCTCCCCCCCACCCTGGAACCCACTAAAACATTTAAAAAACATTTGACTAAAAACCCCCAAGTCTCCGCTTCCTCAAATATGACAAAGACCAAAATGCTGACTAAAAATATGACATCAAAAGCAAAAGAGGAGTTAATGAAGAAATTGGGTATCCAAATAGTAAAAAAAGTTAAATGTCTTGGTATACATTTATCTGCGAGGTGTGTGACCATCAAAGAAGATAATTATACTAATTTGATTAATAAAACTAAGAAAGATCTAGAAAGGTGGAAAAACCTACAACTGTCCCTGATGGGCAGGATCGCAGTTATAAAAATGAATAAATTTCTTTTCCTATTTCAGAATATTCCCATCAAATTAGAAAAAGGTGTCTTCAAAGATTTGAATCAATTGGTTTCGAAATTTATTTGGCAGGGAAGAAAACCAAGAATAAAACTTAAGGCTATGCAAGACACTAAGGAAAAGGGAGGATTTGGTGTACCAGATTGGGAACTCTATTATACTGCGGCCATACTAACATGGCTAAGGGAATGGATAATGCTGAGAAATAAAAGATTACTCAAATTGGAAGGCCATGACCTCCAAGCAGGCTGGCATGCCTTCCTCTGGTATGAAAAAGGATCTGCACACAAATATTTTAGTAGACATTACATTAGACAATCTCTGTTAATCATATGGAATAAAATTAAACATGACCACTATACTAAAATACCTATTTGGCTATCTACAATGGAAGCATACATACACCCAAATTTAATTAACATGGAAACTATAGTCACATATAAAGAGCTATTGAACAGGCAGGGGGAGATCAAAACTAGAGCAGAATTGACATCACAAGGAATACAAGTAGAATGGTGGTCTTATTTACAGATACAATCAAGGTATGCACAGGATAGGAAGAACGAAGGTATTGCCAAAGACTACACAATATTAGATAAACTGTTGATACAGACAGAAAACAGACTGATCAAAGTGCTGTATAGATTTTTGTTGGAATATAAACTAGAGGAAGAACATGTCAAAGAAAACATAGTCGCCTGGGCAAAAAATTTCGGTTACAATGTGGAATTGGCTAAGTGGGAAAAACTTTGGATACTTAATCAGAAATTAACATTGGCTACGGCGTATAAAGAAAATCTTTACAAGATGTTCTACAGATGGCATCTCCCGCCAGCACGGCTATCTAAAATGTTCAAAAATTTGGCCCCAAATTGCTGGAAGTGTAAAAAAACACCAGGCACCTTCTACCATATGTGGTGGATGTGCAATGAGGCAAAAAAATATTGGAAAATGATCCAATCATGGTTAGAACAAATGGTGGGAGAACAAATTATGTTTAAACCAGAAACTTTTCTCCTAGGCATAATACCGGAGGGGTTTAAGAAAGATACACTCTATCTAATTATACATATACTGACTGCAGCGCGCATAACCTATGCACAGCATTGGAAAAAAGAAAATACACCATCAGAGCTAGATATAATCAGAAAAGTGTTGGCCTGTGCAGAAGCAGATAGGCTCACTTTGGAACTTAAAAATAAAGGGGAATCAGAATATTTTGAGGTATGGAATAGATTTTATGACTGGTATAAGTTAAGATGACAAGACTGGAACAAATGTATATATGGCGATCGAACAGAAGGACAGACAATGTATTAAGTAGAATAACTGTTAATGGTTGAAACCAGCTGTACATAATGTGAATATATGATCACCCTGACCCCGCAGCATTGCATTGTTTTAAATGTAAAAACAATAAAAATATATTTAAAAAAAACATAAGTAAAATATTTTTCATTTCCAGGTTCTTTTTTCCACCCACTGATATAACAAATCCCATATCTTATAAAATTGCTCATCTTCTTGCTCTCCAATTTCAAATGTCAATTTGCTCATTTCAGCACACTCCATTATCTTTCAAATAACTTCTTCCTGTTTTGGTATCATTTCACTTTTCCAGTTTTTTGCAAATACAATTCTAGCTGCTGTTAAAACGTTTACAATCAAATATTTTAAGTCTTTGTTATAAATTTCTGGTATGATTCCCAATGGAAAGATCTCTGGTTTAAGGTCTATGTGTTTGTGTATCATTTTCTCCAACCACATGTGGATTTTAGTCCAGTATCTTTTAGCTTCAATACAAGTCCACCACATGTGTTAGTATGAACCCGGTATCTGATGACATTTCCAGCACTTTTCCGATTTATTCTTGGACATTCTTGCAATTCTCGTTGTGGGTAGATACCACCTGTAAAACATTTTATACAAATTTTCTCTATATGCAGTTGACATTGTCATTTTATAATTTTGAGACCACAATTTCTGCCATTTCTCTAAATCTATCCCATGCCCAAAGTTTTTCCCCCAAGCTATCATAGTTTCTTTAACTTGTTCCTCTTGTAATTTAGTCTCTAATAAATATCCATATAGTTTTTTAATTACTTTTTCATCAGTACCTGTTAAGATTTTATCTAGCTCAGTCATTTCATTGTAAATACCTTTTGATTTTCTATCTTTATTATATCTAGATTGTATCTGTAAATATGAATACCAATTCATTTCTATTCCTTCTTGTTTCAACTCTTAAATAGATTTGAGTTCACCCTCTGCATTCAATATTTCAACATATCTAACTGTTTGTTCCTTTTTATATATTATTGGATATGAAAATGCTTCAATAGTTGATATCCAGGCTGGAGTTTTTAACTAGTGTAGTCTTTTAATCTTTTCCCAATTTAATAACAAGGCCTCCCTTATATAATGTCTTCTAAAATAACCATGTGCTTTAGTTCCCTTATACCATAAAAAAGCATGCCATCCCAACAGTAAATCATGACCCTCTACATTCAATAATCTGGAATTTTTTAGTGTTACCCACTCCTTAATCCACATCAGGTTTGTTGCTTGATAATATAACTCCCAATCAGGTAAGCCCCATCCTCCTCTTGTTCTAGCATCTTGTAACAATTTAAATTTTATTCTTGCTTTTTTCCCTTGCCAAATAAACTTCAAGACTATTTTATTTAGATCTTCAAAAAAGTCCTTGCCCAATCTAATTGGAATTGTCTGGAACAGGTATAAAATTCTGGGTAAAATGTTCATTTTAATTGTAGAGATTCTTCCTATCATTGATAGTTGCAGGTTTTCCCATTTCATCAAGTCAGTCGCAATTTGTTGTTTTAGTCTAGTATAGTTATCCTCCTTGAGAGTGCTACATCTAGCTGATAAGTATATCCCCAAATATTTAACCTTGCTTGTGATTTGAATCTGCAAAGCTTCTGCCAACTCTTCCTTTCGTCTTGATGGTATGTTCTTTGTCAAAATCTTTGTTTTGTCTTTATTTATTTTCAAGCCTGCTACTTTTCCATATTCCTCTATTCTTTCTAACAATTTGGGTGCTGTCTCGAATGGGTCTTCAAGAATAAATACCAAATCATCTGCAAATGCTTGTAGCTTGTATTCTTTTTTAATTTTCATTCCTTTTATTTCTTCTTCTTCTCTAATCTTTCTATTTAAGACTTCTAATGTTAAGACAAAAAGTAACGGTGATAATGGGCAAGCTTGTCTCGTACCTTTCTTTATTTCAATAGAATCTGTCAATTCTCCATTTGCCATTATCTTTGCGGTTTGTTTGTGGTATACCATTTGTATGGTTTGGATAAATTTCTTACCAAAATTCATCTGTTCCAATTGTAAAAACATGAATTGCCAATTCACGTTGTCAAAAGCCTTCTGTGCATCAAGAAACATCAAAGCCATTTGTTTTTCAGGATGGGCCTCATAGTATTCCAAAGTATTCAAAATCATTCTCATATTATCTTTAATTTGTCTCTTTGGTAAAAAACCATTTTGATCAGAGTGGATAAAGCTATTTAGATACTTTTTGAGTCTCTCTGCTAATATAGATGCAAATAATTTGTAATCTGAATTTAATAAAGATATTGGTCTATAGTTCTTGGCTTGTGTTAGATCAGTCTCCTCTTTAGGTAGCAATGCAATATATGCTTCTGACCATGATTTAGGTATTCTGCTCTCTGATATCACTTCATTCATAACTTTTAAAAGTGGAAGAGACAAGGTTTCTTCAAATGTTTTGTAAAATTCCACTGGAAATCGATCTGTACCTGGGACTTTTCCATTATTTTGTTTTTTAAGTGCTTCCGTTAGCTCCATCATTGTTATTTTACTTTCCAACATTATTCTAGTTTCATCTGATATCTGGGGAAGATTAGCATCCTGTAAATATTTTTTAACTCCCCCCTCTTCCATTTTCTCTTGTTGATACAGCTTAGCATAGTAGTCTTGTATAATTTTCTTTTTTTCAGCATTTCCATAATGAATTTGTCCTTGCTCGTCTCTTAATTGGAATATTTTCTTTGCTTCTCTCTCTTTTTTCAATTTATATGCCAACCATCTGCCTGGTTTATTTGCATTTTCAAAATAATTCTGTTTAGTGCCTCTGATTTTTTGTGCCAGTTCTTCCTTTTCCAGTAGATCCATTTTATGTTTGATTGTATCCATTTTTATTTTAACATCTTTTTTTTGTGGCAATGTCTGTAAATCTTTTTCCAGTTTTTTATAGTCATTGTCTAGGGCTTTATGCGTTTGTCTTTTCTTTAAGTTTCTCTTCCTTGTATAGTCTATTATCAGACATCTAATAACAGCCTTTATTGTATCCCAAAGATTCTGCATTGATGTATCTATCTTTTCCATTTTCTTTAAAGAAAAAAGCTAATTCTTTTTCCATTTTCTGTATAAAATCTTTTTCTTTCAATATGATATTATTTAATATCCATCTAGATCTTGTCCTTTGGCCTTTCCATTTAATTGTAATTGGATTATGATCCGCCCATGTGCTTGTTTCAATCTCAATTTCTTGTACATTGCAAATCAATTCTGTTGAAGCCCATATCATATCAATTCTGGAAAATGATGAATGTCTATTTGAATAAAAAGTATATTGTTCTTTTGTAGTATTTCTTTCTCTCCATATGTCTTTTAAGTTAATAATAATAATAATAATAATAATAATAATAATAATAATAATAATAATAATAATAATAATAATAATAATAATTTAATTTGTTAGCCGCTCCCTCTCCACAAGGGACTCAGGGCGGCGTACAATAAAAACATACATAAATACATATAAGCATACACATACACACATACACATACATATACATACACGTACACGGACACGGAGGAGGTAACAATTACATATATCACAATAATAATAATAAAATTAACCATTAAAAATACCCCATAATAAAATTACAAATTTAAAAGGACTGTCAGAAGGAAAGGATAAACTACGGTTGAGCCAGGCCAGATAATTGAAAAAGTTGGGTCTTGAGCTTTACACGGAAGGAGCGGAGATCGGAAGTAATCCTGATGTCAAGGGGGAGGTCATTCCACAGGGCTGGGCCCATCACAGAGAAGGCCCTGCTCCTGGGTGTCGCCCCCCGACACTGTTTAGCGGACGGCACCCGGAGAAGTCCCTCTCTGTGTGAGCGGATTGGTCGTAGGGATGTATGGGGCAGGATGCGATCCCGCAGGTAACTAGGTCCTGTGCCATGGAGCGCTTTGAAGATCGTAATCAAAACCTTGAAACGCACCCGGTAGACCACAGGAAGCCAGTGCAGCTCGCGCAGGAGAGGTATTACACGGGAGTACCTAGTCCTCCCCATAATCACCCGCGCGGCCACATTCTGGACCAACTGCAGTCTCCGAGTGCATCTCAAGGGAAGCCCCATGTAGAGAGCATTGCAGTAGTCCAGGCGAGACGTCACCAGCGCATGGGTGACTGTGCGTAAGGCATCCCAGTCCAATAAGGGGCGCAATTGGTGCACCAGGCGAACCTGGTGGAACACCCCCCTTGCCACGGCTGTTACATGGTCATCCATGGACAGCCGGGCATCCAGGAGGACGCCCAAATTGCACGCCCACTCCATGGGGGCCAGTTGCTCGCCCCCGATGGCCAGAGATGGAAGCAACTGGTTGAACCGGGGAGCCGGAAGCCACAGCCACTCCGTCTTGGAGGGGTTGAGTTTGAGTCGGTTGTCACCCATCCAGACCCGTACGGCCTCCAAGCACCGGGACATCATTTCGACGGCCTCTTTGGGGTGGTTCGGGGTGGAAATGTATAGCTGAGTGTCATCAGCATACAGATGGTATCCCACCCCAAAGCCACGGATGATCTCGCCCAGCGGTTTCATATATGTGTTGAACAGGAGTGGTGAGAGAACCGACCCCTGTGGCACCCCACAAGTGAGGGGGCTCAGGGTCGATCTCTGCTCTCCTGCCAACACACGTTGCGTCCGGCCGGAGAGGTAGGAGCCGAACCACCGTAAAACGGTGCCCCTAACTCCCAACCCCTCCAGCCGGTGCAACAGGATACCATGGTCGATGGTATCGAAAGCCGCCGAGAGATCTAATAGGACCAGGATAGAGGAACAACCCCTATCTCTGGCCCTCCAGAGATCATCAACCAACGCGACCAAGGCCGTCTCCGTGCTGTGCCCGGGTCGGAAGCCGGACTGGCGCGGGTCTAGATAATCATTCTCCTCCAGGTGATGTGGAAACTGTTGGGCCACCACACTCTCTACAACCTTCGGTAAAAAGGGAAGGTTGGAGACCGGACGATAATTAGCTAGCTCCGTTGGGTCCAGGGAAGGCTTCTTGAGTAAGGGTCTCACAACCGCCTCTTTCAAGGCGGCTGGCAGAGACCCCTCGCCCAACGAAGCATTCACTAAGCCCAGGAGCCAGTCGCGTGTAACCTCCCAGGATGCCAGTACAAGCCAGGAGGGACACGGGTCCAATAAACATGTGGTAGGTCGCAGACGTCCACGTAACCTGTCCAAATCCTTGATGGCAACTGAGTCAAACTCCTCCCAGAATGGTCTCTCAAGACTCACCTCTGGCGTCTCCACTGGACCACTGAAAGGGACCCATTCCCTCCGGATTTGAGCGACTTTATCCTGCAGATATTTCCCAAATTCCTCTGCCCTGCCCTGTAGGGGGGCTTCCCGCGGCCTCTGAAACAGAAGGGAGCGGGTCACCCGGAACAGGGCGGCAGGGCGGTTATCTGCGGACGCAATAAGAGCGGCACAATGTCGACGTTTGGCCGCTCTTAATGCCACAAGGTACGTCCTAAGGTAGGTTCGTACCTGTGTTCGGTCAAATTCGGAGCGGGAGGATCTCCAACGACTCTCTAGGCATCTCTTGTGGCGTTTCATCACCCTTAGCTCCTCGGTAAAACAAGGGGCCAGGGTGGTTCATTGCCGCAGGAGAGGCCGCAAAGGCGCCACTCGGTCTAGGGCCCCAGCAGTCGCACTATACCATGCGGCTACCAGGTCCTCTACCCGGGGGCGGGTCAGGTCTACAGGAGGTGGCCCAAGCTCCGTCTGGAACTTATCTGGTTCCATCAGGCGCTTGGGGCGGAACCATCTAATGCCTTCCGGTTCCGCCTCCCCGCAGCGGGGGGGTAGCACCAGGGAAGTCAAGTCGGAGAAGTGAGTGAACTGACCATGACAGGGGAGTGATAGTTAAATCCCCTATTCCCAGATCACTCGTCCACTGGCCAGAGACAAAAACAAGGTCCAGCGTGTGGCCTCCTTAGTGAGTATCCATCTATCATCCTAAAGAAGGATTTCGGAAGCAGTTTTCTATTTAACTTTGTTGTTTTGTGTGTTTTATAGTCCATGTTCTGGTTTACAATGCCATTAAAGTCTCCCATCATACAAATATCAACATAGTCCAAGTCCGAGATTTTTTTGTGCATTTTTTATAAAATTCATCTTGCTTTTCATTAGGAACATAGATTCCAATTAAGAGTATTTTTAAAATATTATCCATAATTTCCACCATCAAAATTCTTCCCTCTTCATCTGCATAGATTAATTTCGCTGGAATGTTATCTTTAATATAGAAGATCACTCCTCTTTTCTTGCAATTCACCAGTGTAGTAAATATTTTCCCAACCTTTGGTTGTATTAGTAGGTGTTCATGTCTCTTTTGTATATGCACTTCTTGTAGGCAAATTAAACTCATCTTCTAAATTTTTTTCTTTTATAATCTAGTCCAGTTAATATCACAAAAATTTAAACATCAACTTATGAGGATAAGAGTTTATAAGTAAAGTGGGGCGGGGGAGAAAAAAAAAGAAGGGGGAAAGAAGAAAAAATGAAAATCTTTCACTTAAAAAGAAAAGTAAGAAAGAGAAGGGGAAAAGAAAGGAGAATAAAAAAGAGGAGAGAAAAAAAAGTCTTCAATCCAATTTACTCATATTTTAAGGCAAACCATCCATTTGTGTCTAAAATCTTCAAAAAATAAGAATAAAACAAAGAGAGCAATGGAAAAAAAATCAAAAATCAATACTTCAAAGAGCCAAGAAAAGAAAAAAAAATCGCCATCTTCCCAGCAAGATAATATAAGAATAGTATAGAAACTGTCACCAAGCTAGAAAAAAAGAATAGATTCAGTCTCTTTTTTTTAAAGATAAAGAGTCTTTCCAAGGTCACTCTGGGCTTTCCCTTAAGGCTCTATTTAGTCTAAAGTAAGTTTCCAGATACTGAAAGTGCCACAGAAAACAGCTGTGCAAACAAATGTATTCCTGCCCCTTTCAGCCCTAAAAAAATAGCCTTTAAGGGAATTGCTTCTCTCTAGTAACAATGATTCAAGTCCACTAGATGGCAGTGTTAATTGTATCAATACAATACAATACAATACAATAGTAGAGTTGGAAGGGACCTTGGAGGTCTTCTAGTCCAACCCACTGCCTAGGCAGGAAACCCTATACCGTTTCAGACAAATAGCTATCCAACATCTTCTTAAAGACTTCCAGTGTTGGGGCATTCACAACTTCTGGAGGCAAGCTGTTCCACTGATTAATTGTTCTAACTGTCAGGAAATTTCTCCTCAGTTCTAAGTTGCTTCTCTCCTTGATTAGTTTCCACCCATTGCTTCTTGTTCTACCCTCAGGTGCTTTGGAGAATAGTTTGACTCCCTCTTCTTTGTGGCAACCCCTGAGATATTGGAACAATGCTATCATGTCTCCCCTAGTCCTTCTTTCTCTTTAGCTAAACATACCCAGTTCCTGCAACCGTTCTTCATATGTTTTAGTCTCCAGTCCCCTAATCATCTTTGTTGCTCTTCTCTGCACTCTTTCTAGAGTCTCCACATCTTTTTTACATCGTGGCGACCAGAACTGAATGCAGTATTCCAAGTGTGGCCTTACCAAGGCATTATAAAGTGGTATTAACACTTCACGTGATCTTGATTCTATCCCTCTGTTGATGCAGCCTAGGACTGTGTTGGCTTTTTTGGCAGCTGCTGCACACTGCTGGCTCATATTTAAATGGTTGTCCACTAGGACTCCAAGATCCCTTTCACAGTTACTACTACTGAGCAAGGTATCACCTATACTGTACCTGTGCATTCCATTTTTGTTGCCTAAATGTAGAACCTTACTCTTTTCACCATTGAATTTCATTTTATTAGATAGTGCCCAATGTTCAAGTTTGTCAAGATCCTTCTGTATCTTAAGCCTATCTTCTGGAGTGTTGGCTATTCCGGCCAGCTTGGTGTCATCTGCAAATTTGATCACTTCCCCATTTATTCCCTCATCCAAATCATTGATGAAGATGTTGAAGAGTACTGGGCCTAAAACAGAGCCTTGGGGTACTCCACTGCATACTTCCCTCCATGTAGATGCAGTTCCATTGAGAACTACACGTTGAGTGCTGTTGGTCAGCCAGTTACGAATCCATCTGGTGGTGATGCTGTCTAACCCACATTCTTCTACTTTATCTAGTAGTAGGTTATGGTCTACCTTATCAAAAGCCTTACTGAAGTCCAAGTAAACTATATTGACGGCATTCCTCTGGTCCACTAATTTTGTCACATTATCAAAGAATGCAATAAGATTAGTCTGGCATGATCTGTTTTTGACAAATCCATGTTGGCTTTTGGCTATTACTTTATTTGCTTCTAGGTGTTCGCAAATTCGTAGCTTGATTATTTTTTCCAGAATCTTTCCTGGTATTGAGGTCAGGCTGATAGGTCTGTAGTTTCCTGGATCTAATTGTTTCCTTTTCTTGAAAATGGGAACCACATCAGCTCTTTTCCAGTCCTCCGGTAGTTCCCCGGTGTTCCAGGATCTCTGGAAGATATAATTCAGTGGTTCTGAGATCTCGCCTGCTATTTCCTTCAGAACCCTGGGGTGTAATCCATCCGGTCCTGGTGATTTGAACTCGTCTAGGGTAGACAGGTGCTCACTTACCATTTTCTTCCCTATTTCAATTTGTGTTCCTAATCTGATTTTTGTGGTGCTGCTTTTGATAGGTTGGGCATGCATTAAGAAGTTGTTGAAATACCTGAAACACACTAAACACATGAAGTTATTGCTAGAACCAACACACACTGATCAACCAAAGTTAATTTGCTATGCCGATTCTGATTGGGCAAGGGATAAAAAATCACGCAAAAGCACTTCTGGTTACATGATGTTCCTGAATGGATGTCCTGTTTACTGGCAAGTGAGAAAACAGAGTTTTGTTTCATGTTCAGCTAATGAAGCTGAATTTGCTTGTGTTTCAGATGCTTGTAATTCTCTAACGTGGTTTGATGCTTTGATCACGGATATCTGGACACGTCCGATTCGACCAATCACCGTGATGGAAGATAATGAATCTGTGGTTTATATTTCTGAGTCACATTTCACAGGTTCTAGGTCCAGACACATTGACATTCGTTAACAAAACACAAAGCAATTAGTTATCCCTTTGTGTAAAGACAGATGCAAAACATGAGTTAAATAGTTCTGCTTTCTCCCTGTTGCTTGTCACCTTCTTGCCACTTTCTCCTAGCAATGGACCAATTGTTTCCTTAACTTTTTTCTTGTTTTTAACATGTTGGAAGAAGCTTTTTTTGTTAATTTTTACTTTTGTGGCAAGCCTTTCTTCATTGTGAGCCTTAGCTTTCCTCACTTCATCTTTACAGGCTCAGGCTATTTGCTGATATTCTGCCATAGTTATGTCCCCCTCCTTCCACTTTTTATACTTACCCTTTTTGTCTTTCAGTTTGTCAGAGAGTTTTTTATGCAGCCATGCTGGTTTCTTTTGGGAGCTGTTATTTTTCTTCTTCATTGGTATTGTGCTAGACTGGGCTTTTGTAATCTCATTTTTCAAAATTTCCCAAGCTTCTTGAGTTGTTTTCCCCTTGAGGATTCTCATCCATGGAACTTTTCCCAAGCTCTCTCTGAGTTTATTGAAATTAGCTTTCTTAAAGTCCCAGACTCTAGTTTGACTTTGTTCTACTACTTGTGTTTGCATAATGTTGAATTTCAATATTGCATGGTCACTTGCCCCCAGGGTTCCTATGGCTTCAACACCTTCTATCATTTCCTCTCTGTTAGTGAGAATTAAGTCCAATATGGCTGATCCCCTTGTTCCCTTCTCTACTTTTTGGAAAACAAAGTTGTCTGCTAGCTTTGTTAGGAACCTATTGGATCTTCCACTTGGTGCAGAGTTTGTTTCCCAGTTGATGTCAGGGTAGTTAAAATCTCCCATTACTATTGTGGTGTGCTTCCTACATACCTTAGTTAGCTGACTAGCAAAAAGTTCATCTGCTTCCTCTGCTTGGTTGGGTGGCCTATGTATAGACCTATGGCAATGTCATTTCTCCCACAACCTTTAATATTGACCCAAATGCATTCAAGATAGTTCTCATCATTGTTGTGCTCTATTTCTGTAGAGACGTAGTTATTTGTTATATATAGTGCAACTCCACCTCCTCTTTTATTTGGTCTATTTCTTTTAAATAATTTAAATCCTTCTAGCTGTATGTTCCATTTGTCAGTTTCATCCCACCAAGTTTCTGTAATGGCAATAATATCGTATCTGCCCTCTTTTACTTGAATTTCTAATTCACCCTGTTTATTCCTCATACTCTGTGCATTGGTGTATAGACATTTGAGTCCATTTTGATTGACCTTGTGTTTACTGTCTACATAACCTGTGTTATGCCTGACTGCCCCTATTTTCTTGCCACTTGTGTGATTCATGCACATGGTATGGCAATCACTATTAAATGCTTGGTTTTGCTTGACAGCAGGAGTGATAATCTTACCCACACACACATCTATGTTACATGCACTTAAAACCCTATGAATTTTAGTTTGCTGGGGACAGAGATGTTCTGTATCTATTAATTCTCTGTCCCCGCTCTTCAGTTTAAATGTTTATCAAGAAAATCTTTGAATTTAATGCCAAGTAACTCAGTCCCTTTCTTGGATGGGTGCAACCCATCTCTTTTGTACAGTTTTTCATTGGACCAGCTACAGGCATCATGACTAATAAAACCAAAGCCTTCCCTTTTACACCACTCCTTTAGCCAAACATTAAACTCTGCTACATGCTGGCCCTTCCCTTTTTGTTCCTTATATACTGGTGAAACCTCTGAAAAGATAAGCCTACAACCTATACTATTAAGTTCATACCCCAAGTTCTGGAAATCATTCTGCACAGAAAGTACATCTTTCTGGGATAGATCATTAGTGCCAAGATGTATAATAGCATCAACGTCACAGTCCTTACTTGCATTCTTGACTATCTTAAGAATACGCCTCTTGTCTCTGCTGGCAGTAGCACCTGGCAGACACCTGACCTCTTTTAAAACCTCCATATCCTCTCCTAAATTAACATCCCTTACGATTGAATCACCAACCAGAAGGTGACTTGTCTTTTTACATACTTTGATCTTCTTCTGCGACTGATGTGTGATACCTGGTTCCCCTTTTCGCCTTTCTGAAGAAAGTTCTTCGTTTTGGACCACGATCCCCTGCTTATTTGGGTCATCATTATCACAACTGCCTTGACCTATCTCTTTAGTGTCCCCATTAAGGTCAGCAAGGGCACTATATCTGTTTTGCTGGGTCACAGCAAAAGCTTTGTGTTTATGGTTCACAGCTCTCAACCTGCCAGATCCCACGGTTGTCCAGACAGCTCTTCTCTTGCAAGATCTTTGTGGTAGAGGGGGCTGATAGTGTGGCATCGCCATAGAGTGGAATGGCTGACGTAGACACCTAGTTTCTGCTTGGAGAGCACAGATTACAGATTCTAGATAGGTAATCTGCCTATGTAGACAATTAATTTGTTTACAAAGGGGACAGTATCCAAATTTGAAAAAAGTACGGCGAAAGACAGGTGCAAAACAGCTATTACATTGAACTAAGCCAGTCATTTTGAAATAAATAAAATCACAATCTCAAACACACTAATCTAGAATGTATTATTGCTATTTTGGTTTATAGATATATGATTCTCCAGCAGCTCCAATCCCAGCTTCAGGAAGGTTCAAGTGATATGGAGTTTAAGGGCCCCCACCTCAGTGTCTTTGTCTCTGTGACTCACCCCCCTTCTATCCAGCAGCTCCAATCCCAGCTTCAGGAAGGTTCAAGTGATATGGAGTTTAAGGGCCCCCACCTCAGTGTCTTTGTCTCTGTGACTCACCCCCCTTCTCTCCAGCAGCTCCAATCCCAGCTTCAGGAAGGTTCAATTGATATGGAGTTTAAGGGCCCCCACCTCAGTGTCTTTGTCTCTGTGACTCACCCCCCTTCTCTCCAGCAGCTCCAATTCCAGCTTCAGGAAGGTTCAATTGATATGGAGTTTAAGGGCCCCCACCTCAGTGTCTTTGTCTCTGTGACTCACCCCCCTTCTCTCCAGCAGCTCCAATTCCAGCTTCAGGAAGGTTCAAGTGATATGGCGTTTAAGGGCCCCCACCTCAGTGTCTTTGTCTCTGTGACTCACCCCCCTTCTATCCAGCAGCTCCAATCCCAGCTTCAGGAAGGTTCAAGTGATATGGAGTTTAAGGGCCCCCACCTCAGTGTCTTTGTCTCTGTGACTCACCCCCCTTCTCTCCAGCAGCTCCAATCCCAGCTTCAGGAAGGTTCAAGTGATATGGAGTTTAAGCGCCCCCACCTCAGTGTCTTAGAAGCCAAGGTCATCTTTTTCTAGAAGCCAAGGTCATCTTTTGTCTCCGCACCTCGACACCTGACCGGAACCAGCAGGGTGGAGATGCCAGCATGGAAGAAGATTGGACCATGTGATGGATTTATGGGTGTGGGCATAAGATCATGAACTTTCAACTGGGTGGAATCCCAGGAAGCTTGTCAGAATTGGGATTCCACAGATGTGCTAAGATGTCTGACTTATTAAATTGGAACTTTAAGGAAAGTTTTGCCTTGGACTCTGATTTAATTCTGCATGATACTTGGAACGCTGACACTATGGGCTGATCCTTGGGATGGAAGAGCCACCGCTGCTAGCAGAGCCCCACCCCAGCTCTGGAGACAAAAGGCACAAGGTGGAGATGAATAGACGTGGCAGACAACTATTCATTTCCCGGACGGATGAACTTGTTAGCCTGTGGTGAGAAGGAAATTGGTTTTTTGCTGGGGTTGCTGGCGCTCCTAATAAAGGAATCATTGCTTCAACTACAGATTGGTTTGTCGTGTTTGGGCAGCTGGGTCAGAACAACTACCTATAACCTTGGACAGATTTGTTGTATCTTTGGTCGCTAACCAAACAGTCACTAAGTCGAAAACTACATATTGTTTGATACCATGTTTCCCCCAAAATAAGACAGGGTCTTATTTTCTTTTGAACTCCCCCCCCCCCCAAATAAGCCCTTGGCCTTATTTTTGGGGCGGTCTTTAGTTTTGAGGTGCAGGAGGCAGAGAGAATGGTCACCTCATGGCTGCTGCTGTGTTGCAATATTTTAGGGGACGGCTTATTTTTGGTGCAGGGCTTATCTTAGCGCATGCGCTCAAAAGCCCGATTGGGCTTATTATCCAGGGAGGTCTTATTTTCGGTGAAACAGGAACATATCCAGTCATAGCAGCTTAACTAATACGAGTGGATAGATCCACATTTTATGAATTTTGAAGAAAGAAGGATGCCGTTCAGAACCATATAGGCCACCCTGCTTCATTAATGTATGCGTGTCACCAGGACAGGTATTAAACATGATTTCATTCCATTTTTATGTAATAAAAGTGGAAATCAAAATGATTAGCTCTACGACTCCTGCTATACCGCCTCCTTGGGGAGACTGTCGTGGGAAAAGTGGAAAACACCAGCACTGTTGGTTATACTAGGGGTCAGCAATCTGCGGCTCTGGACCCGCATGTGGTTCTTTTATCCCTCTGCTGCGGCTCCCTGTTGCTCAAAATATGCGCTACACCCGCCAATGTGCGACACCCACTGGAATGTGATTTCTTGAGCTTTTCAACTCCCGGGTAGGCCAGACATGGTGAAATCAAAGAAAAGTTTCAGAAGAAAATAGAATGCTTACTTCAACTACATATACTAGTTTTGTGGCCGCTCAGGAAATAGTCAGGCATGGGAAGGGTTTTGTGGCTCCCGGGGTTTTCTTCTCTGTGGGAAACGGGGTCCAAATGGCTCTGAGTGTTTAAGATTGCCAACCTCTGGGTTATACAATCCCAAAGGAGTCATCCCAAGTCATTGCAATTGTTGAATTAAAGCAAGCAGGCACGTCTGTATTGGGCGCCGGGAGCTACATACAGGTAGGTCTTGAGTGGTGGGGTCAATGAATCTCAGAAAATGGTTGCATCATTTGAAAATATCAAAGTGATGGTTTTTTAGGGAAAAGAGAGCAATTGGTTCCAGCTCACCAGAAATAGGCAATGAACAAATGTAACATTATATATATATATATATATATATATATATATATATATATATATATATATATATATATATATATATATATATATATATATATATATATATATATATATATATATATATATATATATATATATATATATATATATATACGTCTTTGGTTGTTCGGGTTTTCTCCCGCGTAGAATTGGAAGTATATTCACGACGTTTCGATGAAGTCTCATTCATCATCTTCAGGCTGCTGCTTCCGGCTTGGTGCTTCCGGCTTGGTGCTTCCAGGAGCAATGTGAGATCTCAGCCGGTTCCTCTTTTTAACTGCCAGTGGGGGTTTGTGCTGATTGGGTGGGAGCTTGGCTGCATTCTGATTGGGTGGAGGTGTATTCTGATTGGTAGGGGATTTGGCTGTGCTCTGATTGGATGGGAGTTTGGCTGTGCTCTGATTGGATGGGGGCGTGTTCTGTTTGGGTGGGGGTCTGGTTGTGCTTGTGTTAGTCTGAGTTGCAGAGGGATTTGAGCTGGTGAGCTGCGTTACTGTTGTTTGGCTTCACGTTTGTGGTCGTGCCACATCTCCGTGGTGGGCATCAGTTTGCTTCATGTATGGGTTGGAGGGGTTTAAAGTGGCTAATAATGCAGCTGTGGTCTGGCTTCTGGTTTGTGGTCGGGCTTCTGGTTTGTGGTCATTATCGGTGTGGGTTTGAGCTTGCTTTTTGCTTGGATGTGTGATAGTGACATCCTGTGTGGTTTTCGTGAGTGTGGGTCTGGTATCATTCTTAGTGTTAGGGACTCGTTTGTCAGTGAGGGCGGGTTTCCAAATGGCTGGTAGGCGGGAGGTATCATCTCGTTTATTCATGCTGTGCGGTCGTTTTTCTATCTCAATAGCTTCTCTGATTATTCTGTTGTTAAAGTGTTCAATTTTGGCAATAGTTCTGGTCTTTTTAAAGTCTATATCATGTCCTGTGGCTTTGAGGTGTTGGACCAGGGAAGAAGTTGGTTCCTCCTTTCTGACTGAGTTTTTGTGTTCTTCAATGCGTGCCTTTAGGACTTCCGGCGGATGCCACCAGGGCAAAGGACCCTCCCTTTAGAGCGTCCGATCTACAGCTGATTGTTTCGCCGATTTCCAGGGGCGAAAATCCTCTGCCTCGAGCAAAGAGGCGGAGGAGAGCCTTTTCGGGCTGGGTTGAGCCCGTTTGGACCCTCCAGGAAGGAGGTAGAAGCGGTGCTCCCTAGGTAGCCCGAGAGGAAGCTCCAACAGCTGGATCCCCCTGCTTAGCAGGGCAAGCTCTGGAAGGCACGTCTCCGTTTACATTGTTGATTGGTGCTGAATTGTAACGGACAGACTGAGACTGAAGCGGTGGCTGCAAGTATTTTGGGTTTTTTTTTTTCTGCTTTCTCTTATTATTCTACAGCTTTACTTTACATTACTCTACAACGGCAAAGCCCTCCTCCCATACATAAAAGGCACCACAGACAGAATCAGCAAGATCCTCCACAAACACAACATCAAGACAGCATTCTACACAAACCGAAAAATATCCACCATCCTGAGAAACCCCAAAGACAAAATAGAGTTAGAAAATCAAGGCGTATATGAAATCCCATGCACCACCTGCCCCACCACATACATTGGACAAACCAACAGAAGAATAAAGGCACGCATTTTTTTTTTGTCTTTTAACATTTATTTATTTATGTAACAGACATGTACAGGTTATCTTATTAGGAGTAACATTTTCTCCCTCCCCTCCCCCTCCCCCCACCCCCCCCCATTTCCCCACCCTAACCCTCCCTAACCCATCCCCTGACTTCCCAGATAGAGTCAGAAGCATAGTTACCAGCAAATCTGAAAAATAAATATCCCAATAATAATATGCATATATCAGAATAAAAACAAGATAATACAAAAAAGACAAAAAAGGAGAAAAACCATCATAACCTCCTTTCCAAAACCATTACTACATATTTATAAAGCATTTCTCAACCAAATCCCATAGACACTTCCTTTGAACCGTACCTTAATTTTACAAAATCAATCCAGGGATACCAATCTATAGTATACTTATCGTAAGAATGATCTTTTAGGTATACAGAAATTTTATCCATTTCGGCAAGATTTGCTACCTTAAGTATCCATTCTTCTATAGAGCATAATTCTGCTTTCTTCCAATATTGTGCTATCAGCAGTCTAGCTGCTGTAATCATATACAATATTAATTTAGTTTCAGCAACAGTGCAGTCAGGTACTATGCCCAATAGAAAAAAAAATAAAAAAAAATAAAAAAAATTGGGGAGCAAATTTAATTTTTCTTTTAAGAATCTTCTTCTGCATTATCCACCATATTTTAATCCATAAAGCCTTAACTTTACAGCACCAAACCATTCTTTTTTTTCAGGAGCTGAGGCTACAAAACATTGTCCCAATTTCCAATTGTCCAAAAAATTTTGATCACTAGACTTAATATGCGTCTCCTGAAGGCAAATTACATCATTTTTATGCTGTTTCAAATAATAGAAAACCTTTCTTTTTTTGTGGGGAATTAAGTCCATTAACATTCCAGGTCAGCAGCCTGGCCATCGTCAAGCTTAGTTTGAAGCTTCTGAAGCATAGCCCTCCTATCAGTAGGAAATCTCTTAGGCCTTACTCCTCCCACGGCTTCTGATTGTGTAGGTACATCAACAGAGATACTCGAAGTTTGCTGTATAGTCTTCTCCATTTTCTTTGCCGTTGCTCTGGTAATTCTCTGTTCTTTAAATTCCAATCCCAAGCCTACTGCTTCTTCCAGTCTCTCCACAAGCTGTTTATCAACTGACGCAAGTGCCGAGGCTGCTATCTCTATTAGCTCCTGCTGAACAGGCTGGATCTTTTCCGATTCCAATCCTAGCTCCCCAGCATTCAGAACCTTGGAATAAAAGTCTCTAGCCTTCTGAGTAGAATCCAATCGATATCTTTTCCCAGAGTAAATCAAAGTAACACCAATTGGCAATTCCCATCTAAATTGCAAGTTACGTTTCTTCAGTTCATCCGTCAAAAATTTAAACTCTTTGCGCAGCCTAAACCCAAAATACTTGCAGCCACCGCTTCAGTCTCAGTCTGTCCGTTACAATTCAGCACCAATCAACAATGTAAACGGAGACGTGCCTTCCAGAGCTTGCCCTGCTAAGCAGGGGGATCCAGCTGTTGGAGCTTCCTCTCGGGCTACCTAGGGAGCACCGCTTCTACCTCCTTCCTGGAGGGTCCAAACGGGCTCAACCCAGCCCGAAAAGGCTCTCCTCTGCCTCTTTGCTCGAGGCAGAGGATTTTCGCCCCTGGAAATCGGCGAAACAATCAGCTGTAGATCGGACGCTCTAAAGGGAGGGTCCTTTGCCCTGGTGGCATCCGCCGGAAGTCCTAAAGGCACACATTGAAGAACACAAAAACTCAGTCAGAAAGGAGGAACCAACTTCTTCCCTGGTCCAACACCTCAAAGCCACAGGACATGATATAGACTTTAAAAAGACCAGAACTATTGCCAAAATTGAACACTTTAACAACAGAATAATCAGAGAAGCTATTGAGATAGAAAAACGACCACACAGCATGAATAAACGAGATGATACCTCCCGCCTACCAGCCATTTGGAAACCCGCCCTCACTGACAAACGAGTCCCTAACACTAAGAATGATACCAGACCCACACTCACGAAAACCACACAGGATGTCACTATCACACATCCAAGCAAAAAGCAAGCTCAAACCCACACCGATAATGACCACAAACCAGAAGCCCGACCACAAACCAGAAGCCAGACCACAGCTGCATTATTAGCCACTTTAAACCCCTCCAACCCATACATGAAGCAAACTGATGCCCACCACGGAGATGTGGCACGACCACAAACGCGAAGCCAAACAACAGTAACGCAGCTCACCAGCTCAAATCCCTCTGCAACTCAGACTAACACAAGCACAACCAGACCCCCACCCAAACAGAACACGCCCCCATCCAATCAGAGCACAGCCAAACTCCCATCCAATCAGAGCACAGCCAAATCCCCTACCAATCAGAATACACCTCCACCCAATCAGAATGCAGCCAAGCTCCCACCCAATCAGCACAAACCCCCACTGGCAGTTAAAAAGAGGAACCGGCTGAGATCTCACATTGCTCCTGGAAGCACCAAGCCGGAAGCACCAAGCCGGAAGCAGCAGCCTGAAGATGATGAATGAGACTTCATCGAAACGTCGTGAATATACTTCCAATTCTACGCGGGAGAAAACCCGAACAACCAAAGACGTACATACAAACACCCGCGAAAACCCGTGTAAGTTTGAGATTGTCTTTGCAACGTTTCGGCAGGATCACACCTGCCATCTTCAAGCTGTGGGCTTAAAATGGGAACGGAGCTGCCGTCTTTCTGTAAGTCTTGGTGGGAGGGGATGGGGTGGTGGCTTTGTTTCAGTAAGTGGAATGATTGGTTGTGTGGTTGTATCATGATTGGTAGATTGGTGCTGATTGGTGCAGGTTGTGTGTGCATTGTTGTTTTGTATTTTAACGGCTTGGGTGGTGGGTGGTGTTCGTTTGTTGGCTAGGGCTGGTTTCCAGATGTTTGGTAGGCGGGAGGTATCATCACGTTTGTTCATGCTGTGGGGGTGTTTCTCTATTTCAATGGCTTCCATGATTATTCTCTTGTGGAGGTGTTCTGTTTTGGAGATTAACCTGGCTCCTTCAAAGTTGATTTCGTGTCCTGTAGCTTTAAGGTGCTGGAAAAGGGAAGAAGTTTTTTCTTTTTTTCTTACTGCATTTTTGTGTTCTGTGATGCGTGCATTTATTCTCCTGTTTGTTTGTCCTATGTATATTGCTGGGCAGATTTTGCATGGTATTTCGTAGACTCCTTGGTTTTCTAGCTGGATTTTGTCTTTGGGGTTTCTTAAGATGTTGGCTATTTTTTGGTCAGTGGTGAAGGCTGTCCTGATATTGTGCTTGTGGAGAATTTTGCTGATTTTATCTGTGGTGCCTTTGATGTAAGGGAGGAGGGCGATGCCATTTTCCTGTTCTGTATCTTGGTTTTTTGGGGGAGTCTCCTTTTGGATTAGGTTGGTGATTGTTTTTCTTTGGAATCCATTGGAGATTAATACATTTGTGAGTTTGTGTAATTCAGTTTTCAGGTGGTCTTTGTCGGCTAGGCGTTTGGTTCTGGAGATGAGGGTCTTGGCTACAGAGTTGATCTGTGCAGGGTGGTGATGGGATTGTGCATTTAAGTAGCGGTTGGTGTGTGTTTTTTTCTGGTAGATGGTGTGTCCTAGGGAGCCATTGGGTTTTTTGTAGATTAGGACATCCAGAAAGGGAAGTTGGTTGTTTGCTTCTATTTCCATGGTGAATTGTATTTTGGGGTGTAGGTTGTTGAGATGTGTGAGGAAGTTGTCCAGTTTTTCTTTTCCATGTGGCCAAATCACGAAAGTGTCATCAACATATCTAAGCCAGAGTTTGGGTTTGTGTTCAGATTTGTCTAAGGCATTGGTTTCAAAATGTTCCATGTATAAGTTTGCAATGACAGGAGAGAGGGGTGATCCCATGGGTGCTCCTTCTATCTGTTTGTATCTTTGTCCATTATGGATGAAGTATGTGTTGGTTAGGCAGTGGTTGGTCAGGTCTAGGATGTGTTTAGGGGGGTTGTGTTTTTTCTGGATGGCTGTCAAGGCTTCTTTTATGGGCACCTGGGTGAAGAGGGATATGACGTCGAAACTCACAAGTAGGTCACTGGGTTGTAAGTTTTGTTTCTTTATTGTTTCTATGAAGTGGAGTGAGTTTTGTATGTTTGAGGTGATGGATTCTGCGTAGGGTTGGAGTTGTTTGGCGAGGAATTTGGCAAGGTTCTGTAGAGGTGAGCCTATGGAGCTGACTATGGGTCTGAGTGGTGTTCCTTCTTTGTGTATCTTGGGGAGTCCATAGAGTTTGGGGCATCTGGAAGATTTCTCTCTGGGGATGATATATATATATGTGTCCTTCGGCTCATTACAGAGGACCATCCAGGCAGAAAACCATTTTTTTGGGGGGGATGGTCCTCTGTAATGAGCCGACCATCTCCGTTTCAAAGCTGTCCAAAGACGTCTCCATGGTCATGTGGCCAGCATGACTACTAAATGCCAAAGCTGCCCGGAACGCTTTTATTTTCCTACCAAAGGTGGTCCCTATTTTTTTACTTGCATTTTTACATGCTTTCGAACTGCTAGGTTGGCAGAAGCTGGGATAAGTAATGGGAGCTCACTCCGTTACACGGCGCTAGGGATTCGAACCGCCAAACTACCGACCTTTCTGATCGACAACCTCAGTGTCTTAGCCACTGAGCCACTGTGTCCCTTTATGACCATAACTGACCCCAAAATTTCTGTTGCTAATGAGTTTTGCCCCATTTTACGACCTTTCTTGCCACAGTTGTTAAGTGAATCAGTGCAGTTGTCAGTAGCATGGCTGTTAAATGAATCTGGCTTCCCCCATTTTCTTTGCTTGTCTGAAGGTCGCAAAAAAGGATCATGTGACCCCAAGACCTTGCAACCGTCATAAATATGAACCTGTTGGCAAGCATCTGTAACCAAGAGGATGTAACCACGGTCATAAGTGTGGAAAATCTGTCATACGTCCCTTTATTCAGTGCCATTTTTAACTTCAAACCATCACTAAACAAATGGTTATAAGTCAAGGACTACAAACAAACTACACCACAAACACGAAACCATCCTTCCAAGCAGAGGCGCCATTGGGCTCCGCTGTCTTCCGTCGCTTGGAATCGGGCTCCATCAGGCATTCTTGTCACATTCTCTGGGGATGAAAGAGATTTGCAGATTAACGGAGTTGGAAGGGTCCTTGTAGTGACTAGTCCACCCCCCCCCCCCGCCCAAGCAGGAGACCCTACACCACTGATGGCTAATCTTTTTTTTTTTTAAACAAAGTTTTATTGTTTTTTTTGAAAAATAACAAGGAAAAAGGTAGTGGAATGGTTACAAATTTTGGCAGTTGCGATGTGCGGTAGGTGCCCCCTCCCTCCATACTCATAATATACATTTACACAAAATTCATTACTAAATAGTAATATATAGTCAGCATATGAGTTCAATTAATAATTTCGATCAATTTATGTCAAGCAGATTTTCTTATTCATTTTTGTGATCTGAGTTTTCTCGGTATTGCCCCATCTCCCCCCGCCGCCAGAGCTCCGGCCCCTCCCGTGTCCTGTATGTCTGTTGTAGGATCATCTGGTTTTTCTAGGAGTGCTTTATTTTTTTCCATAAAGGCATGTGCCTCTATGGGTGTATTAATTCTAACTCTTGTGGCCTCCCAGAATATTAGCATACCTTCAGGCATCAGCCATCTGAACCAGACCCCCTTCTGGTATAGTTTCTTCGCTAATTGCGAATAATTTTTCTTTTCTCCCTCACTTTCTTGGGGATCTGTTTCAGAATGGTTATTTCCCTATCTTGGTATTTCAAAGCTTGCCCCCTTTGTGCACTCAGAATCTCATCTCTTGTGCTTTTTCTGAGAAATTTAATGTGTACCTCCCTGGGTACGTTGTGTGTTCTAGCATAGGCTGAGTTCACTCTATAAACCAGATCTAGTTCCCACCCCATCTGTTGTTTCTCTTTCTGAATGTATTCAGCCAAAATACTTGTCATAATGTCCCTTATATCTTCATCATCTGTCTCCACCACATTTTGAAATCTAAGGTAAAAGGACATTCTCTCAAATTCTATTTTCATCTGTTGGGTGTCAAGTTCTTTGTTCCCCTTCTGCACCCCTTCCATCCCCTCCCTCATCTCAGCCGTCCCACCCTCCAAAAGATCCAGTCTCTGTGAGTTTTTATTAATTTGGGCCTGGTTCTCTTTAATTTCTTCTTTCATCTCTTTTAATTGTCTTTTTATTTCCTCTTGTCCCTGTAGTTGTTGTTGAAACATTTGTTGGAATTCAGTCTCTGTGGTTCTAGGTTGCATCAAAGCTGTTATCGTTGATTGTGTACTTGGACTGGATGTTGTAGATGTTGGGGCAGAGGCAGCAAAGCCAGGTGTCAGGCCTGTAAATATATTCTTTTTAGGATCTTTGGCCTGCCACACTTTTTAATAATTCTCTATGCTGTTTCATTAGTGTAGTAGTTGGGAGGGGGGGAATAGAAAGGAGTAGGATTGTAGAATGGATTGTTGACATTCTTTTGTAGAAGCCAAGGTCATCTTTTGTCTCCGCACATCGACACCTGGCCGGAAGATGGGTGTACATGCCAGCGTGGAAGATGATGATTGGAACATGTGATGGATTTGGGGGTGTGGGGAGAGATCATGAACTTTCAACTGGGTGGATTTAGAGGATGTACTTCCAGAGTTGGAATTTTCCATAGCCGTGCTAACATGCCTGCGGAATAAATTGCACCTTTAAGGATGTTTTGCCTTGGACAATGATTTATTTCTGCATGGTATTTAGAACCCTAACATTATTCCAACTCTCTACTTTAAAATAATTCACTAGCTCCCTCCCCCTATCAAGGGGGAAGGGCTGGTGATGGAAGATCTGGTGATGGGGTCTCGGCATTCCCAATGCTGACCTGGACAGCGTAAATATCAGCGAAGAATAAATGAGAAGCTTTTGGTTATAAGAAGCTGAGTGCGGAACTTCAAAGGCAATGGAATGCTGCTTCCAGTTTAATTGCATCAGGAGGAATGCAGGAGGAGACACGACAAGACGAAGGAAGGTCGCAGACGGACTTCTTCAGGAAAATTGTGAGTGCATGCTCCCCCTCCTTCCCCCCAGCTTGGAAACAAGGCTTGGAAAAAAAAAACCTAGAACAGAGGTTTGGGCTCCTTCCAGACGGCAATAAATGAAATGGCTTATCACCCTGCAACTAGCTGGGAGAAAGATTCCCTGTCAAAATGGGAATTTCAAAGGAGGCAGGAAGAAGGGATTTTTACAGCATCTGTCACTTGCAACCACCACAAATGGGGCTGCAACCAGTAAATGAAGCAAATTGGGCAGTAAATTGGGCTTTCCTCCCAGGACTTGGATGGAAGAGATGCTACTTACCCACTCCTTTGCCATCAGCATGGGGAAATGCTCCAAGCCAGCAAAGGGCACCTACTTGGCCCATAACTCCTCCAAGCCAGCAGGAGGGTCCTTGGCACGTAAAACCCCCTAGCCAGCCATCATTGGTTGAGCTGCAACCTGTGAAGCAGGCAACCCCGGGATGGGTCTTAACCCCAGGTCATGGATGGGAGGGATGCCAGTGGGCACCTGCCCTCCCTCAGCAGATGGCACCATGGCAGAAAGCTGGGCAGTGGCCAACCGAGGAATTGACCTCACCACCGGTTCCAGTCTCCCCTGCAAGGCCCAAAAAGGTTCTTACCAGACCTTCCTACAGAGAAGAAATCTCCATGGAAGAAGGGATTACCAAACAGAGGCCTGCATGGTGGATGGCGGGAAAATGTGCGCCTGCAAGGCCCCAAGTGGTTCTTACCCCACCTTCCTACAGAGTAGCAATCACCAACATGGAAGAAGGGATTACCAAAGCCAGGCCTGCAAGATGGGAAGCGGAACAAGGTGCATCTGCAATGCCCCAAAAGGTTCTTACTCCACCTTCCTACAGAGAAGCAATCTCCACCATGGAAGAAGGGTTTACCAAGGGGGCAGCTGCAAGTTGGAGAGCAAGGCAGTGTGATGAAACGGTTCCTGAGTTTAGAGATGTAACTAGGTTCCATTCCTCGTGGGGCCCAATTAAATGCCACCATTGTTGTCAACTTGGCCACAGAGCATCAGAGTGCTTGGCTCCAGCCCCAATGCCACAAATGTGCGCACCAACCACCACGGCGGTAAAGAGAGGGTCCCAGATGCCACCACAGAAGAGTCATCTGGGCCAACAACCTCTGGAAGAGGATCCCCAACTTAAGGTGAGGAAGTGTCCTACCAAGGGGGAGGCCTCGGAAGAGGAAAAGGGCAGACATTCTCCGGAGGAGGATCCCCAACTTAAGGTGACAAAGAGTCCAACTAAGGGGGAGGCCTCGGAGGGGGAAAAGCCTAAACGACCTCTGGAAGAGGATCCCCAACTTATGGTGACGAAGAGTCCTACCAAGGGGGAGGCCTCGGAGGAGGGAATTGCTGAAGAACAAATGTGTGTACCAGTCGCCATGGTGGTAAAGAGAGGGCCCCAGATGCCAGCACAGAAAAGTCATCTGGGCAAACGACCTCTGGAAGAGGATCCCCAGCTTAAGGTGACAAAGAGTCCTACCAAGGGGGAGGCCTCGGAGGAGGGAATTGCCGAAGAACAAACGTGTGTATCAATTGCCACAGTGGTTAAGAGAGGGCCCCAGATGCCCGCACAGAAAAGTCATCTGGGCCAACAGCCTCTGGAAGAGGACCCTCAATTTCAGGTGACGAAGAGTCCTACCAAGGGGGAGGCCTCGGAGGAGGAACAAGGCCAGCCGTGGATGATTGAATCCAAGAGCCTAGAACCTACAGCACCTGCAGCAGAGAGCCCTAAACGGCCATGGGAAGAGGTCGCAATGGACTTCATCATGGAACTCCCAGACAGCAGTGGGCATAAAGTAATTTGGACTGTTATTGATTTGTTTTCTAAGCAGGCACACTTCATTGCTTGCTCAGGAATGCCATCCGCAAACGAATTAGCGAAAATGTTTGTGAAGCACATTTATCGCCTGCACGGAGTACCCAAGAGGATCATTTCAGACCGCGGAGTCCAGTTCACAGCCAAATTCTGGAGAGAGGTCCTGAGATCCATTGGGTCCACACAAGAACTGAGCTCAGAGGTTCATCCCAGCATGAACGGCGCAGCAGAGGGAGCCAAGGCGGTGGTGGAACAATACATCAGGTGTTTTGTGGACTATCAGCACGACAACTGGTCGGACTTGCTACCCTTCGCCGAAGTGGCGTACAACGATGCGGTCCACAGCAGCAGAGGATTAGCGGGTTTCCAGATTACCAGTGGCATGGAAGTTGTTGCCATGCCTGAGTTGCCTAGAGAACCTCCTTCTTTCATGTCTTTGAGTGAATGGATGGACATGCTAAAGAAAGGATGGGAGAATACGAAGAAGGCTCTAGCAGTTGCGGCAGAAGCCTACCAGAAGCAAGATGATCAACGTCGCTCACTCCTAAACCCCTACCATGTGGGGGACAATGTTTTTGTATCTACCAAATACATAAGATTAGAAATGCTTAGCAAGGAATTGGGTCCAAAATTTCTAGGTCCATTCCCAATAGTGAAGATAGTTAACTCAGTTACAGTTCAACTCAGTCTACCCAGAAGTCTAGGGGAAATTGACCCAGAATTTCATTGTAGCTTGTTGAAACCAGTAATTGGGTCTAACAGAAGAGCATCCACCCAAGCTCAATCTCCTCCTTTAGTGATGGAAGGGGAAACACAATCTGAGGTGGAAAAAATTGTAGATTTCAGGCTGAATAGGGGTTGCTTACAGTACTTAGTGCATTGGAAGGGTTACCCTTGGTCTGAAGCTAATTGGGTGAACAGTGGGAACCTAAAAGTGGAGAAGTTAGCAAAGCAATTCAATGGGAAGTTTCCCGAGAAGTCAAGGGGTTCCCCTGGGTGGAGAAGAGGTGGTTAATTTTGTTATGTTTACTCTTATGTTATTCTCTTTGCAGGAAACGTTTTTTCTTTTGAGGAGAGGCCGCCTGTCAGGCCTGTAAATATATTCTTTTTAGGATCTTTGGCCTGCCACACTTTTTAATAATTCTCTATGCTGTTTCATTAGTGTAGTAGTTGGGAGGGGGGGGAATATTTATTTATTTATTTATTTATTTTACCGTGCTTCTAGACCGCCCCCTCTCCCGAAAGGGACTCAGGGCAGTGTACAGTCCATATAAAGAATATATCAAAATACAATAAATAGAAGAATTAAATATGTACAGTTAAATATGGAGGAGGTTAAAAAAGAATTAAAAAGAACTGTACAGAGCCAGTATATATAAATATAGTTTTAAAACCCCTAGGACACACACAAATTAAATTAAAAACAATACCCCTAAAATAACCAGTTAATAGTACGTTTACCAGGAGGAACAGTTGTAATTAAGCCAGGCCTGCTAGTCGGAACAGGTGAGTCTTCAATTTTTGCCGGAAGGAGCGGAGGTCAGTGGTGGTTCTGATGTCGGGGGGGAGGTCATTCCAGAGGGTTGGGCCCATCACAGAGAAGGCCCTACTCCTTGGTGTCGCCCGTTGGCATTGCCTAGTGGACGGCACCAGGAGAAGCCCCTCCCTGTGTGAGCGAATTGGCCGCAGGGATGTATGTGGGAGGATGCCATCCCGCAAGTAACTAGGTCCTGTGCCATGGAGCGCTTTAAAGATGGTAATCAGGACCTTGAAACGCACCCGAAAAACCACAGGTAGCCAGTGCAGCTCGCGCAGGAGAGGTGTTACGTGGGAGTACCTAGTACTCCCCATTACAGCCCGGGGGGCTGCATTCTGAACTAACTGCAGTCTCCTGGCGCGTCCCAAGGGCAGCCCCATGTAGAGAGCGTTGCAGTAGTCCAGGCGGGACGTCACCAGCGCATGAGTGACCGTGCGTAGGGCATCCCGGTCCAGTAGGGGGCGCAATTGGCGCAGCAGGCGAACCTGGTGGAACGCCCCCCTTGCCATGGCTGCCATATGGTCATCCATTGACAGCCGGGCATCAAGGAGGACGCCCAAATTGCGCGCCCGTTCCACAGGGGGCAATTGTTCGCCCCCTATGGCCAGCGATGGAATCAGCTGGCTGAACCGAGGTGCCGGTAGCCACAGCCACTCAGTCTTGGAGGGGTTGAGTTTGAGTCTGTTGTCCCCCATCCAGACCCCGACGGCTTCCAAACACCGGGACATCACTTCGACAGCCTCGTTGGGGTGGTTTGGGGTTGAAATGTACAGCTGAGTATCATCAGCGTACAGGTGGTACTCAACCCCAAAACCACGGATGATCTCACCCAGCGGCTTCACATATGTGTTGAACAGGAGAGGCGAGAGGACCGGCCCCTGTGGCACCCCACAAGTGAGTGGCCTCAGGGTCGACCTCTGCCCCCCTGTCAACACACATTGCTTCCGGTCGGAGAGGTAGGAGCCGAACCACCGCAGAACGGTACCTCCGACTCCCATCCCCTCCAACCGGCGCAATAGGATACCATGGTCGATGGTATCAAAAGCCGCCGAGAGGTCTAATAGGACCAGGATAGAGGAACAGCCTCTATCTCTGGCCCTCCAGAGATCATCGACCAACGCGACCAAGGCTGTCTCCGTGCTGTGCCCGGGTCGGAAGCCGGACTGGCGTGAGTCTAGATAATTGGATTCGTCAAGGTGTCGTGGAAACTGCTGCGCCACCACATTCTCGACAACCTTCGCTAGAAAGGGAAGGTTGGAGACTGGACGATAATTAGCTAGCTCCGTTGGGTCGAGTGAAGGCCTCTTAAGTAAGGGCCTCACCACCGCCTCCTTCAAGGCGGTTGGTAAGGATCCCTCACCCAATGAGGCATTCACCAGGCCCAGAAGCCAGCCTCGGGTCACCTCCCAAGATGCCAGTACCAACCAGGAGGGACACAGGTCCATTAAACATGTGGTGGGTCGCAGCCGTCCACGCAACCTGTCCAAATCCTCGGGGGCAACAGAATCAAACTCCTCCCAGGATGGTCTCACAAGACTCGCTGTTGGCGGCCCGTCCGTTCCACTGAAGGGGGCCCATCCGCTCCGGATCTGAGCGACTTTGTCCTGCAGATATTCCCCAAACTCCTCTGCTCTGCCCTGCAAGGTCGCCCCCTGCATCCTCTGTGATAAGAGGGAGCGGGTCACCCTAAACAGGGCAGCAGGGCGGTTATCAGCGGACGCAATAAGAGCGGCACAATATCTACGTTTGGCCGCTCTCAATGCCACAAGGTAGGTCCGTAAATAGGCTCTTACCTGTGTTCGATCAGATTCGGAGCTTGAGGACCTCCACCTGCTCTCTAGACGTCTCCTATGGCGCTTCATCACCCTCAGCTCCTCGGTATACCAAGGAGCTCGGGTGGGTCGCTGCCGCTGGAGAGGTCGCAAAGGCGCAACCCGGTCTAAGGCCCCAGCCGCCGCCCTATTCCAGGCGGCCGCTAGGTCCTCCGACCGAGCGCGGGTCAGGGCTACAGGTAATGGCCCAAGCTCCGTCTGGAACCTATCCGGCTCCATCAGGTGCTTGGGGCGGTACCAGCTTGGACCGTCTGGTCCCGCCTCCTCGCGGTGGGGGGTAGCGCCAGGGAAGTGCAGCCGGAGACATGAGTGATCTGACCATGACAGGGGTGTAACAGCTAAGTCCCCTATACCCAGATCACTCGTCCACTGCTCAGATACAAAAACAAGGTCCAGTGTGTGGCCACCTTCATGTGTGGGGCCCTGAATTAGTTGGGTCAGGTCCATGGCTGTCATGGAAGCCATGAACTCCCGAGCCACCTCAGATGCTGCTCCCGTTGACGGCAGGTTGAAATCCCCTATAAGCACAAGCTTGGGGATCTCAACCGCCGTCTCCGAGATCAGCTCGAGGAGCTCGGGCAGGGCCGCTGATGTATAGCGAGGAGCCAAGTATACAATCAGCAAACCCCACTGCCTCCCTGGGCCCCATTTCACACCAAGGAACTCACACCCGGGTATCTGAGGAACAGTGAACTCCCTCGGCTCTAGACCTTCCCGTATAACTACCGCCACCCCACCACCCTTACCCAGGGCCCGAGGCTGATGGAATGCACGGAAACCTGGTGGGCACATTTCCACGAGGGGTAAACCACCCTCGTGGCCCAACCAGGTCTCCGTTATCCCTGCAAGGTCCAGCTCCCCCTCAGAGATCAACTCATTAATGAGGGGGGCCTTGTTGGTCACGGACCTTGCATTGCAAAGGATCAGCCGCAGGCCCCGGCTCTGTAGTTCCTGACCACCTAGGTTGCGGGGGTTGGTACAAACGACCGGGCGTAGCCAGCAGCCACGGTCTCCCAACCGACCTTGTGATCTTCTCTTGTCCTCGCATCCCCCCCCTCCCCGCGACCGTTGTAATCAAACAACCCTCTGTTGGAATAACTTGTTCCTTCTCCCCCCCCACCCCGCTCACTTCCTTCCCGGACTCACCTGTTCGTCTGGCACTGGCTCCTCTCCCGGCCTGGTTAACCCACCCCCCCCTCCCTGGAACCCCTTAATAACAATAAAAAACATTTTGATAAAAAGCCCCTCAGCCTCCGTTTCTTCCACCTCTCGGGGTTCGCAAACCCGTCATCAAGGCAGGCCCTTGAGAGAGCCAAGGGCCATACCTGCGAGAGAGGGGCCTCCCGCAGGCGGAGCAGGTCTGACCTCGAATAGATAATTAGTTAAAAGCCCAGTGGGATCAGGGTGTTGATAAAAAGTTGATAGATGATGAGTTGGGGTCTTAGTGGGAGGAAGGAGATGTTAATGTACTTGGATGGAAAAAAGGGGGGGGGGAATGATCGAATATCCCTTGGTTGTATAGAATGGCAAAGATGACCACAAGGTGGGAGACTATTCAAGATGGTTCCATGGCAAAGATGACCAAAAGGTGGGAGACTATTCAAGATGGTTCAAGATGGTTCCAGAGGCTCCCACCCAGCGCTCCAGGGTTCTCCAAAGTTCAGGGTAAAGTTTGGGGTAGAGCTCTCCAGAAATTCACCAAACTTCACAAAGGTCCACAAAGACTCATAGTAGGCATTTGGCGCCCCCCTGCTGGCGTCGACAAGGCCCGGGGGGGGGCATAGGGGCATGGGAGCAGCCAGAATACGTTGGAAAAAACGACAGGAGTCCCTGGCAGTGGCGACCTTTCTTTCCCCTCACCCGCCGCCATAACAGTCTCCAATTAGTCTCTCCCGGCTGACTCACCGCCTCCTAGCCATGTCTTGTTCTCCTCCCCGGTCTTTTGTTCTTATTACCAGAATCTTTTTGCCGCCAGCATCAATGCAATCCTCGCGCCTCGCGCCTCACACCCATCCGTCCTGTTCTGCTGTTCTCCTCCCCGGCGCCTTGTTCTTCTTGCCGTTAGCGTTAGCGCTAGCGCCAGCGCAATCCACAACGCGCTGCACACCGCAACGCGCCACTCTTGCCGCCATTACTGCCCAGCCTTCTCCTCGCTTACAGCCTTCCTTCCGCCTTCCGCCGAACTCCAAACTCCGCCGACCACCCTGGCAGCCCGAAACGAGCTCAAAACAAGCCAGGGTGGACGAGCTATCAGACTCTCGGGCCTCCGATGACATGAGGCCCGGTAGCAGTCCTTAACCCGTCGGGAGCTCCATGGCGTTTTCCGGAGCTCAGGAGGCGACCGCCATCACCGGAAGCTCCTCCTCCTCCTCCTAGAAAGGAGTAGGATTGTAGAATGGATTGTTGACATTCTTTTGTAGAAGCCAAGGTCATCTTTTGTCTCCGCACATCGACACCTGGCCGGAAGATGGGTGTACATGCCAGCGTGGAAGATGATGATTGGAACATGTGATGGATTTGGGGGTGTGGGGAGAGATCATGAACTTTCAACTGGGTGGATTTAGAGGATGTACTTCCAGAGTTGGAATTTTCCATAGCCGTGCTAACATGCCTGCGGAATAAATTGCACCTTTAAGGATGTTTTGCCTTGGACAATGATTTATTTCTGCATGGTATTTAGAACCCTAACACCAGGCTTCCCAGGAGGTGGTTTTTTACGAGACATTGTTTGTGGAATAAAGAGTTCAGTCAATACAGAGAGTGAACTGATGGCTAAACTTTTTGTTGTTGCAATCCAGTCTCTTCTTGAAAGCCTCCAGGGATGAAGCTCCCACAACTTCCGAAGGCAACTTCTGTTCCATCGGTCGATTGTTCTTACTGTCAGAAATTTTCTCATTTCCAGGTTGAATCTCTCCTTGATCAGTTTCCATCCATTATTCCTTGTCTGGCCTTCGGGTGCCTTGGAAAATAGCTTGAACACATCCTCTCTGTGGCAGCCCCTCAAATATTGGAACACTGAGACGATCCAAAATTAAATGCAGGATGATCGTTAAAAGCACTAATCACGTCATTCACCTGCCCTCCCATCTTCTCCTTCCTTAGTGCCAGGCGGACAGGTGTGGTTGGGAGGGGAGTGAGCGGAGCTGGGGAGGGGAGGGAGAATAACGATATTCCATTAGAGGGTCTTTTCATCTCAACGGTCGTAGGGAGGGGTGGGTGCGAGGATAGACGAAGATTCTGTAACCGGTTGGGAGACCGTGTCGTTGGACACGACCGGTCATTTGTCCCAACCCCCGCACCCTAGGTGGCCAGGATCTACAGAGCCAGGGCCTGAGGCTGATGTTGTGCAACGCGAGGTCCGTTGTCAATAAGGCCCCCCTCATTAATGATTTGATCTCGGAGGGGGTGCCGGACCTTGCAGGGATAACGGAGACCTGGCTGGGCCACGAGGGGGGTCTACCCCTCGTGGAAATGTGCCCACCGGGATACCGTGCATTCCATCAGCCGCGGGCCCTGGGTAGGGGTGGCAGGGTAGCGGTGATTATAAGGGAGGGTCTGGAGCCGAGAGAGTTCACTGTGCCGCAGATATCCGGGTGTGAGTCTCTAGGCGTGAAGTGGGGCCCAGGGAAACAGTTGGGCTTGCTGATTGTATACTTGGCTCCTCGCTATGCATCAGCGGCCCTGCCAGAGCTCCTTGAGATGATCGCAGAGATGGCAGTTGAGACCCCCAAGCTACTGGTTATGGGGGATTTCAACCTGGACCTTATTTTTGTCTCTGGCCAGTGGAAGAGTGATCTGGGAATAGGGGAATTAGTTATTACACCCCTGTCATGGTCAGATCACTCACTTCTCCGGCTCGACTTCCCAGGCGCTACCCCACATCGCGGGGAGGCGGAACCAGAATGTCCTAGATGGTTCCGCCCCAGGCGCCTGATGGAACCAGATAGGTTCCAGACGGAGCTTGGGCCACTTCCTGTAGTCCTGACCCGCTCCCGGATGGAGGACCTGGTGGCCGCATGAAGCCCCCTTGCAGGGTAGAGCAGAGGAATATCTGCAGGAAAAAATCGCTCAAATCCGTAGCGAGTGGGTCCCCTTCAGTAGTCTAGAAGGGACATCGGAGGCGAGTCTTGAGGGACCATTCTGGGAGGTGTTTGACTCTGTTACTGCCGATGATATGGACAGGTTGCGTGGGCGACTGCGAGCCACTACATGTTTACTGGACCCGTGTCCCTCCTGGCTTATACTGGCATCCTGGGAGGTCACACAAGGCTGGCTCCAGGAGTTAGTCAACGTTTCCTTGAGAGAGGGGTCCTTGCCGGCCGCCTTGAAAGAGGCGGTGGTGAGGCCCCTATTCAAGAAGCCTTCCCTGGATCCAGCTATGTTAACTAACTATCGTCCTGTCTCCAACCTTTGCTTTCTGGCGAAGGTTGTAGAGAGTGTGGTGGCACAACAGTTCCCACGCCACTTGGAGGAAATTGATTATCTAGACCCGCGCCAGTCCGGTTTCCGGCCCGGTCACAGCACGGAGACGGCCTTGGTCGCGTTGGTGGATGATCTCTGGAGGGCCAGAGATGGGGGTTGCTCCTCCATCCTGGTCCGATTAGACCTCTCAGCTGCTTTCGATACCATCGACCATGGTATCCTATTGCGTCGTCTGGAGGGGTTGGGGGTGAGAGGCACCGTCTTGCGGTGGTTCTCCTCCTACCTCTCCGGCCGAACGCAATGTGTGCTGGCAGGGGAGCAGAGGTCGACCCTGAGGCCACTCACTTGTGGGGTGCCGCAGGGGTCGGTCCTCTCGCCTCTCCTGTTCAACACGTATATGAAGCCACTGGGTGAGATCATTCGTGGTTTTGGGGTTGAGTACCATCTGTACGCTGATGATACTCAGCTGTACATCTCCACCCCGAACCACCCCAACGATGCCATCGAAGTGATGTCCCGGTGCCTGGAGGCCGTACGGGTCTGGATGGGAAGTAACAGACTCAAGCTCAACCCCTCCTAGACGGAGTGGCTGTGGTTACTGGCGCCACGGTTCAACCAGTGGGTTCCATCACTGGCCATCGGGGGTGAACAACTGGCCCCCGTGGAGCGGGCACGCAATTTGGGCGTCCTCCTGGATGCCCGGCTGTCGATGGATGACCATGTGACAGCCGTGGCAAGGGGGGCGTTCCACCAGGTTCGCCTGGTGCGCCAATTGCGTCCCCTATTGGACCGGGACGCCCTTCACACAGTCACCCATGCGCTAGTGACGTCCCGACTGGACTATTGCAATGCTCTCTACATGGGGCTTCCCTTGAGATGCGCCCGAAGGCTGCAGCTGGTCCAGAATGCAACCGCGCGGGCAATCATGGGAAGTACCAGGTACTCCCATATAACACCTCTCCTGCGCGGGCTGCACTGGCTACCTGTGGCTTTTCGGGTGCGTCAAGGTGTTGACGATCATCTTTAAAGCGCTCCATGGCACAGGACCTAGCTATCTGCGGGATCACATCCTACCCCACACATCCCTGCGACCAATTCGCTCTCACAGAGAGGGACTCCTCCGGGTGCCGTCCACTAGGCAATGCCAGCGGGCGGCGCCCAGGAGTAGGGCCTTCTCTGTGATTGGCCCGACCCTCTGGAATGACCTCCCCCCCGACATCAGAACAACCACCGATCTCCGCTCCTTCCGCAAGAAACTTAAGACCCACCTGTTCCACTTAGCTGGCCTGGCCTAACCGTAGCTTTAATCTTTAATCCTTCTGGCCGGTATTTTAAATTTTCGGGGGTAGACTTTTTAGGCTGCTTTTTAATTTTTATTATTGTACGGCTTTATATTTAATCTGTTTTTAAGGGGTATTTAATATTTTCTATTGTGTATATGGTTTTTTAGCTGCTGTCTGTACACCGCCCCGAGTCCCTTCGGGGAGAGGGGGCGGTCTATAAATTCAATAAAATTCAAATTCAAAAATTCAATTCCTTCACAAAATGTTCAAAAAGGGGGGAAAATTCTAAACATTATTCCAGTTTTAAAGAGACAAGGCAAGGCCTTGTCCGCAGGTCACAACTGACTGTACTGAACTTCAGATCTGGTTCCAGGATGTGTGGCTAAGACAAAAATGCAAGCACCGTTTTATTTTATTTTTTTAAGTATTCATTGTTTGTTTCATTTGCCATTCAGCTCACCGTGAGGCTGAATTACATTTTAAAATTTAAAACCATGATTCCCCCCCACCCCACCCCAAGATCACGGGACAGCTCCAGAAAGCTGCCATGTAATCCCAGGATAAAGATGGAGCTGTTTTAAAGAGCTGCAAAGGAGAGCCTATTTAACTTATATGCAGAGCACATCATGAGAAAGGCGGGTCTAGATGTATCAAAAATTGGAATTAAGATTGCCAGGAGAAATATCAACAATCTGAGACATGCCGATGATACCACTCTAATGGCAGAGGAACTAAAAAGCCTTTTGATGTGGTTGAAGGAGAGTGCTAAAGTTGGCATGAAACTCAACATTAAGAAAACTAAGATCAGGGCATCTGGCCCTCTCAATTCCTGGCAAATAGATGGGGAGGAAATGGAGGTAGTGACAGATTGTATTTTCCTGGGCTCCAAGATCACCGTAGATGGGGACTGCGGCCAAGAAATTAAAGGATGCTTGCTCCTGGGGAGGAAAGCTATGGCAAATCTAGACAGCATACTAAAAAGCAGAGACATCACCCTGCCAATAAAAGTGCGTATAGTCAAGGCGATGGTTTTCCCAGTTGCAACGTATGGCTATGAAAGTTGGACCATAAGGAAGGCTGAGCACCAAAGAATGGAGGCCTTTGAACTCTGTTGCTCGAGAAGACTCCTGCGAGTCCCTTGGACTGCAAGGTGATCAAACCGGTCAGTCCTAGAGGAGATCAACCCTGACTGCTCTTTAGAAGGCCAGATCCTGAAGAGGAAACTCAAAGACTTTGGCCACCTAATGAGAAGGAAGGACTCCCAGGAGAAGAGCTGAATGCGGGGAACGATGGAGGACAAAAGAAGAAGAAAGGGATGGCAGAGAATGAGATGGCTGGATGGAGTCACTAAAGAACTAGGCGTGAGCTTCAATGGACTCCAGAGGATGGTAGAGGACAGGAAGGCCTGGAGGAACGTTGCCCATGGGGTCGTGATGGGTCGGACACGACTTCTCAACTAACAACAAAAAAAGGAGAGTGTGCACTGTGAACCAGTTTTCCCCATTCATTCCCAAACATTTCACAACTCGAAAAGCACACAGAACCCTCATTGTTGTGAACATTCCAGTTGTGACACTAAAGTAGAATAAAATATGGATTAACATATATGAATGAAGACGTGGCATAAAAGGAACAGTTAGAAGCTTGCTTAAAGGGACAGGGAAATGTCATCAGCCTTCAACCACAACATGTTCCAGCAAACGTCCCTATGTCAAAAGTCCAAAACCACAAGGTTCAATTAAAGTTCGTTAATGGCACGTAGTCCATACCTGTAACAAAAGGAGAAGTAAGACCCCCATCTCCTTATAAGGCTTTTTCCTCAATGTAACCAATAAGAAATGAGTTAAGTGTTTCCGTGTTATGCTGTCTTTGAGAATGTGTAAGAATGAGTGCTTCGATAATGAAGGTCGTTCAGAAATTCACGTTAGCCATGGGCTAACTTTTCTGAACCAGGCTGCCAAATAAACTTTTCCTGTATCCTGAGAAGTCTAAAGCCTGTCAATTTCTGCAACAACACTATGGCCTTCCAGCTCCTTGGGTCCTTTACTAACAACTCCAAGAACAAGAGGGTTTTTAAATATATATATATAAATAAAAGGAGACTAGGATAGATCTATTTCGAGCTAATTAGCTCTCATCAGCTAGCCATACCCTTACTGGGATTAGAACCCGGGCTGTATATATCTTAGGCAGGAGTCTTAACCACTAAGCCACGGGTTCTCTTCCTTATCAGTTGAGCCAGGGAAATAGGTATGTATTTATGTTACAACCCCTGGTATGACTAAATATGGGAGGAAGGTCACTACTCCCTCTTTCTGTCCTTCGGCCTATCACAAAGACCATGCAGGCAGAAAACCATATTTTTATTTTTACTGTTGCCTTTTTATATTTGTGTTGTAATTGTACTGATAAATAAATAAAGGGAGACTAGGATAGATCTATTTCGAGCTAATTAGCTCTCATCAGCTAGCCATACCCTTACTGGGATTAGAACCCGGGCTGTATATATCTTAGGCAGGAGTCTTAACCACTAAGCCACGGGTTCTCTTCCTTATCAGTTGAGCCAGGGAAATAGGTATGTATTTATGTTACAACCCCTGGTATGACTAAATATGGGAGGAAGGTCACTACTCCCTCTTTCTGTCCTTCGGCTTCATCACAGAAGACCATGCATGCAGAAAACCATATTTTTATTTTTAATGTTGCCTTTTATATTTGTGTTGTCTCCCTTTATTTATTTATCAGTACAAATACAACATATATATATATATAGTTTTTAAAGGGGGAAATAGGAAAGAGCCACCTTAAATGAGCCACCCGTCTTATTTATTTATTTATTTTACACGGCACAAAGGTTAAGAATGATCTCTAGAGGCTCTTGCTCAGCTTTTGCTTTGTATGCCCGGCTTTCAATGGGAGAGTCTGGAGGAGAGGACGAGGGAGGCGCTCTGCACAAGCTCAGGAGCTACATTTTTCATCACGTGCTTCCGCTGGAAATAATAAGGCATCCTTAAAAATATTATTATTATTGGCTGTTAAATAAAACAATGTATATGGTAATTTCCCTTCCTCCAATTTGCAAAAGGCCTTGCACATAGCCGCCGCCGCCCCCCCCCATCCCGGAATCCCACTTTTTTTTCGCACCACGTGACTGGGGGGGGGAAATCTCACCTTTCGAATTCTGCAAATTTTCCCCGCGAGCCTTCCGACTCTCCGCCGCGCCTGCCCTAGCTCTGATTGGCCAGGGAAGTTCTAAGGCTCTCCAAGAAGAGGGCGGTGATTGGCTAGCAAGCTCCAGTCTTCCATTCCCATCCTCCCTTTCTTTGGACGGCCACCAACGAGAGAGAATAGTCCTCCTAGAGCGGCCCCATGTTCACACTCGAACAATAGAGAAGACGACCAGCGTGGCGGAAAGAACTGTCAACGACCTGAATACGGATGCGAAAGTGAGCGGGTTCCGGAGCTGGGACATGGAGTCCGGGCAGCAGCCGGCGTGGCGCAGCCTGGGGCTGCTTGGCCGAAGCTCGGACGGTCCCGGGCTCGGTCCGGCCAACTGTGAGAAGAGGCTGCTGTGGGCCGCTTCGTTGCTCTGTATCTTGCTGGATCTACAGTTGCCAGGTAACCATAGTAACCGGAGACCACCTCCGTTTCCTTTTTGACCTTAGCAACCGAGCTTCCACTGGCCCCGCCCCTTGTTGCCACAGTCGTTTCCTGTCAATCTTTTTTGCTCCCAATACCCCTTTACCTTGACAAGCTCCGCCCTGTCATTCTTCGAGAGGCCCTCCCCTCAGGCAACGTGATTGGCTGGCTTCGCCTGTGCTTTTCCCCCAACCCTCTTCTCTGGGTTTCTTCTATTTAAACCTTAGCATGTTCCTAGTCCTCAGTGATCTCTCTGTCTGAGGGGCACTGTTCCAAGCTGCGCGCATGCGCACGTGGAAAGTAAACACTGCACAGCAGTTTCCAACTGCCGTGCAGTGTCGTTTGCCGGACACGGACTGCAGTCTGCAGAGTGGCCGCACAATTGCGATTGAAACCCCCTCCAGCTAAACAGGAGTCTTGAGGTGCTGCAGGGCAGCAAAGTGACTGGGTTGAGGACTTGAGGTGGCTCGGGCTTCCTGGAGCAACTATTTTTGAGGAAACATTGCCCACAGCTGCCTTCGCACAAGTTTAAGGGGGGGGGGAGGGAGTGATTGGCCGAAACTCACTGAAAGTAAGTTCCCTGTCTTTCTGACCCAAGTGATTAATTCAGCCTTTGAGATAAACTCTATTGTGTGAAAGCAGCCGGCGTCCCTTCCTCTCCAGCATCCGTGCCTCGAGTAACACATAAAAGCCCACTAGGGATGGGGGTGGGGGCTGGTCGCAAACCAAGAACGAGCCAACTAAGCCGAGCAACGAGGTAGAAAGCGATGGCGGGAGGCTCACTGCTACCATTTCTCTCGAGGCTACCCACCTGAAGCTTGAATTGGCAAATCCAGGGCGGCGAGGCAGCAATCCCAAATTCCCACCTAGAGTGGGCACTCCACAGAATCCAAATGCAGGAAGCAGGGTCTGTTTCCTCCTGCATCTCTCTCTTTCAAAGAAAATCTTCCTTGTTCTATCTCTCCTGGCTGCAATCTCAGCTATCTTTGAGTCTCCAGCCGGTCAAGTGATATCACCTGATATTTGATAACTCCTTGGGATTTTCAAAGTCATTGAGAATATTTTTGCTTTTAAGCTAATTAAACTTCCTATCTGTCAGTTTATTTGCAATTTTGTTGGATATTTTGGGTCACTAGTTACTATCACTAGTTATATGCAGAATTGTCTCCCAGAGTTCAGTAGTAGCAGGTTACTAAAACCACCTGTATAGAGAGGAACAAATTGCCACAATTTTTTAAACAATCAGCAAGCATTGTTGAACAGACAGGCAATAAATCCTCGAGTTTACAAATTAATGATGGAAGAAAACTGTTAGATGTGAATGAGACTTTATGCATGGGGATTTTAATCATTTTACTCATTTAAAATAGCAAATTGCATATAATACATTAAAATGAAGTATATCAAGTGAAATTCATTAAAATGAAGTATATCAAACATTTACTATTTTAATATTACCAGTATTAAGTACCATTTATATATTCATTTCAAAGCTCTTTTTTATTTAATCCAAAATGAATTTGAAAAGATAATTGTAGTGAGTTTGCTTTTGAACAAATATTTCTTAATTTATTTGTTCATAATTTTATTCGTTTTAAAATTTTATTAGTTTGATTTGATATAACACTGATTTCGTTGTTGTCTTGGGTGACATCTGTGAAAAAAAGTCAGGTGCTCAGGCATGAAAATGTGCCGCTCAAACACTATACTTTTCTGCTTGTTGTGGAAAGTAAAGACTCTAAGACCAGCTCTTTGCAATGCAAGAAAGTTTATTGCGCAGGTTCAAACAGCTCAAACAGCATAAATTGGTCTGAACCCCGAACAGTTCCCCCTGACATTCTTTTATAGCCATATTGACGTAAGCATATACGTAGACATATATTTGCTAAATTGGTAAAAGGAGAGATGGAAAAATACAGAAAAAGCCAAGAATAAAAATACGTTAAGGAACACTAACATCTGCTAGACAAATACGGAACTATCCCCTGTCCTGGACAGATAACAGGATACAACCCTCATGATCTGTCTGAACATAAAGATAAAAATATAAATGTCTACAGCTAAAAATATAATTGTTATGCCCCATTGATCCCACCCTGCAACTGTCTGCAACTATCTTTTCCTTGACCAGTCTTTGCATTGTTATAATGAACCAAAGTTTGAACCAAAATTCGGGGCCTGTCTTCCCTCCTTCCTTAATCCCCCCTTTGTGACTCATCTGAATTTTCCAGAAGAGTCACATATTCTTCCAACTCTGTTGCAGGTCTTATTTTCTCATATTCTAGCATAGCCATCACCTGTGCAGTTGCCTTTCTTTCTGCTAATAAAGATAGACTATTAGAGATGGTTCTAACAAAAATTGGCAATACACAAGGAAGTATCACACATCCCGCTGCAATCAACCCAATCAAAGCAACTATGGCCTGTAATCCTGGAAGCTTGGGAAACCATCCCCCAAATACCTCCTTCAGATTAAATCCTTTCCATATTTGAGTGGGATTATGTGTAAGTTGTCTAATTTCTGTAGTCAACTGTTTTACCACCTTCCCTGTTTCATCGATTTGTAGGCAGCAATTAGACAAATTAAACTTTCCACACACCCCTCCTTCTTTAGCCAAGAGATAGTCTAGGGCCAATCTATTCTGATACACAGCAGTTCTTATCTTATCAGTGGCTTCCGACAAAATATTAAGTGCTTTGTCTATTCTCACCCCTGCCAGATCCAGAACTGCCTGTAACCGAATGATTCTATTCAACATGTATATAGGGGTGCGGTACCCCCATGATCCATCTTCAGCCCATGTTGCTCTCCCATACGTACACACTATGCGTTCGCTAGTCCACTCCTCGTCCTCCTTATCATAAGCGGAATATTCTTTACAAGGGAAGTCTGAAAACACAGTTTGTACCTCCCTCTTAGCTCTCATTCCTACTTGTTCATATAAGGGGACTCCTAATATTTGTTTTGATTGAATTGGTAATAAAAAGAAGGATGGTTTTATCCAACCTAGGACACATGAACCTGACCAATCAAAGGGGAGTCGTTCATAAGCTAGCTTTCCACATATCCAATACATATCTTTAGGTGCTACCCATTCATCAGCCATTCGAGATGAATTCAGATAACCTAGATATGTTCTATTAAAATATTCAGGTTTGGTGGCATTTCCTGGAGATATCCATACCATTTCTAGCAAAACAGTTTCTTCCTACAAGATTGGTGGTAAGTGTCCAGACAATACCCGTAAGGTGCTCCCTTTTTGTAATATTTCCTGCTTTGGAAAGATTATTATAAATCAATGGATGAGCCTCCAAAGCTTCCCAGGGCCATTGTTCTCCCATATTAGTTCTTCCACACACAAAACAATTCTTGACTGTAAGGGTTTTGGCCACTTCCTCAGCAAGCTCTACAAAAAGATTATTGGCCTTAACACTTATTAAAAGGGGAGTTTCTAATTTTCGTAGATTATCATAAACTGACCATCCCAGGGATTTTACTTCACCTTCAAATACTTTCTCCACTTTTATAGTAAGATACGTTTTGGGATCTGATCCTGTACCATCTATTCCAAATCCATAACTTACTATAGCGGGATGCCTTCGGTCCACTTCTAATTCTACTAAATTTCCACTGCTTCTTCTAAAGGAAGTAATATACTCACAACCTTTATAACCCCCTCCAGTATAATCACAAATACACTCCCATCCAGAGCATTGGGTACTTCCAGCACAGGGGAGCCATTGGTTTGGGTTGCCATAAGCCCAATTCAAGTTAGTGGAACACAAATATTTATGGTTTGCTTGGTAGGCTGTTACCCAAGACCCGTCTCCACAGGTGGAACCCCATCCTTTACTCATGGCGATACATGCATCAAAGCTTATTCTTAAGGGGTCTTTTCCTCTTTCTAACTTTAGAGTATAATTGAGAAAATACAACCTCCCGTCACCTTCAGGTGTATTACGAGTGCCATATTTAGCCAATCCAGCATATACGGTTACATTTAACCGTATAGGAGTACTAGGGTTATAACAAATGATTCTTCCATCATGGTTGCACAAACTATACATGGTTTGGTTATGTATACAATTGACAAGCTGAGGTTTACAATTTCTGGGAGATTGGGTGTGATAGACTAAAGTATTAAGAATGGTTCTCCCTACTTGTGCTTTTGTAATACAAGGAGAACAGGTGTCAGGGGCCTCGGTGGAGTGAGGTGGGGGTCTAGGTATTTTTCTTGGGGTAACATGAGACTTTGGTGCACGTGTTTGTGGGGGAAGTCTCCTTACGTGTGTTTTGGTGGGTGTTTGACGAGGGGGTGGACAGTGATCCAATGAGCCATTGCAATCTTGATAACATAATACCCCTTCTGTCCCATTACATCTTTGGTATATATCTAGACCTCTTCTTCCGGATCGAGCACAAGTGGTTAAATCAAACCTGGTACATGCTTTTGGTTTCTCCAACCGAACGTAAAAGGCCCCATTCTTCAAACATTGAGTACACGGACCTTCCCCCAGTGGCCACTTCTCTCCAACACTCCGCTGTTTCCTTCTTTTCTTTCTCATTCTCCTTCTCATAAGTCCTAAATCTATGCGGCTATGTTGTAAGGTGCATATCCCTTTCCATCCAGGTTTCAACTGATTGATGTGAGTAACTCGTTCCCAACCCCGAAATATTGGATCCCCACAGTCTAATATAATAGGAGGTCTTTCCTCTCGATATGAAGCATAGCTACACATTCCCTTCCTGAGCACATAGCCTACGTACTTACAAAGGAGATGATTTGTGTACTTCCGAGCTAGACAGGCTTCCTTGACTAGTTGATCAAATGCATGGGGGGCTTGACAAGGATGTGGTAAAATTCCATTCCAGCAATCTGGTGTAAAAACAAGAGGTGGATAGCCCTGGCACTGTCCATTGCCTATTACATAAGACTGGACAATACCTGGACGCTCCTCAGGCCTACTCCATTGTCCTAGATTCTGCACACACACAGAATTACCTAACACCCTTGTAAATAAAACACTTACCCCCAACCAACCAATAGCACAAGTGAAACTCATCCTCCGTTGTATCCGGTAAGTCCACTTCTTCCTGATACCTCTGGATGGCTTGATTTACAGTAGGACAAGATTTAAGTGTACAATAAAATGTGTTATCTATTCTATGACCTATGTATGGTGATAATACGTCTTCTATAATTTTTACATCACATTCAACTCTACAATATGAACAAGCAATGCAATCAATACAATGTGCACAGCAACAACACCCACACTTACAATTACAAAACCAACACATATAAACCTATCCTAGTTAATTCTACTATAAGTATCTGCTAAGATATATTTATTATCTATGTATTACTCATCCACTTCTTCACCCTTGTGTCGAAAAGTCAGCTTCCAGGTGTGACTTTAGCAGGGGTTGCTTCTTTCTTCCAAGAATTCGAGCCACGTGACCTGCTGTTGGCCTTCAGAAGTTAAAGAGGGCAAGGGAATCAGAGGATCAATAGGTTTTGGAATACCACAGAACCGCTTATGACAGTAATAGAACAATACAATCACTAGTGATCCTACTACTAATATCCAAAGTTCCCACACCCAGCTTTCAAACATGTGTCCATACCAATCTTCAGCCGTGCTTGGGAACCAGCTTCCGGGTGTGGTCCCGCAGGGCTAGTTTTCCGCTTCTTCAATCTTCTTAAAACAACCTGGTTACACTTAACCTATTTACATACATAATACATATGATTTAAGTACGTTGGAATGTCAGTTTCGTAGGGTTTTGTGGCCCACCGACACGTCCCACCCCACATCAGCAGCTTTAACCCTCGTCCAATGAATCCAGGACTTGGACTCCGCTATCTTCACTGCCAATGGAGACACCATTATAACCACATATGGTCCTTTCCATCTCCCTTCCAGATGTTCCTTTTTCCAATGCCTTATCCACACGTTATCTCCCGGCTTGAATGGGTGACATTTAGTTATCAATGGTGGGGGGGGTTTGCTCCAAAACATAGTCTCGGAGCTTTTCAACTTGCTTATTTAGTTCTCGCACCATTTCCATATTCCAAACACCCCCCTTATGTCCCAAATCAGGCCATCCCACTAAATTCCTAAGGGTTCTATTCATTTTTTTTCAGCCATTGTTTCTGATTTCGGGTGATGCGCACTATGGAACCTCCACTTAATCCCTACCGCGTTAGCCACTGCCTGGTTAATATGATGGACAAACTCAGGCCCATTATCCGATGAGATATGGGACGGAAGTCCAAACCTAGGGATTATTTCCTTAAGGAGCAGCCTAGCCACTTCTCTAACTTGTTTCGTCTTTGTGGGAAAAGCCTCTGGCCACCCGGTATACATATCAACCATAACTAACATTGCTTTATAAAGACCACATCTTGGCATGTCAGTGAAATCAATCATTAAATAATCCATTGGGAAATATGACACCGGGATGGTTCCAGGTGGCAGGAGTGGTCCCTGCCTAGGATTTACCTTAGCACATATAATACACTTGGCCACAACTTTCGCTGCTATTCCAGCCAGTCCATTAATGAAATAATCCCTACTCAGGGCGGTTTCTAAGGCAGTTTTCCCCATATGAGTGGTTTCATGTGATAGCTGGACTAATGTCCATGCTACTGACGACGGCACATATATTCTTTTATCTGGCATCACATACCAACCTTCCTTTATACTAGCATGTAAATCATGAGTGGCCTTAATACACTCCTGTTGAGTATATGTTGGCTTTATTTCTGGTGGAATCACTCCTAGATCCACTGCTACATGAATTGCTAAATCAGGGGTTGGGCCTGCTCGTTTGGCTGCTTCTCTGGCTTCTAAATCCGCTAGTCGATTTCCCTGGGCTATCCTATCGTCCCCCCTCTGGTGGCCTTTACAATGCATAACAGAAACCTTCGCAGGTTTATGTACTGCATCGATGAGGCGACTAATCAAATGTCCATGTTGGACATACTTCCCTGCAGAATCTCGAAAACCTCTTTCCTTATAAACTGCTCCATGAGCATGTAAAATCAGGAAAGCATACTTACTATCAGTCCACACATTCAAAGTTTCTTTCTCTGCTCTTTCTAAAGCACTTATCAATGCCCACAATTCTGCCACCTGACCACTCCACTTCCCTCCTATCGGCCCACTTTCTACAACACCTTCATCATTCACAATCGCATATCCGGCCACACGCTTCCCCTCATGCATGTAACTGGAGCCATCTGTATACCAATAAAGTTTTGCATCTTTCAATGGGATATCAGATAAATCGGGACGAGTCGAATACACTGTCTCTAATACTTGCAAACAATCATGTTCCTTTTCAGTTTCTGTAGGCATTAATGTAGCTGGATTCAGCCTATTGGAAACTACTAACTGTACTTGGGGATTCTCAATCAACATAGCTTGGTACTTAGTCAATCTCTGGTTACTAATCCATAAATGTCCCTTATTATCTAATACTGACTCTACTGCATGTGGGGTGTGCACGTTAATGGAACAGAAAAATGTTAGTTTGTTACAATCCTGTAACAGTTCAGCAATTGCAGCCAAAACCTTCAGGCAGTGCGGCCATCCTTTGGCCACTCCATCCAATTGTTTGGATAGGTAGGCAACAGGTTGTTGCCACCTTCCAAGTTTCTGAGTGAGTACTCCTAAAGCCATATTTTTGCTGGTATCCACATACAAATTAAAAGGTTTCCTCAAATTGGGCAACGCTAAAGCAGGTGCAGAAGTAAGAGCTATTTTAATATCTCTAAAAGCATTTTTCTGTTCTCCTTCCCAGAGGAAAGGATCTACATTTGCTCCCCTAGTAGATGCATATAGAGGTGCTGCTATTAGAGCGAAGTTGGGAATCCAAATTCTACAAAAACTTGCTAAGCCAAGAAATCCCCTAAGTTGTCTCCTATTTTTGGGTTCTGCTATTGTTAAAATAGCTTCTTTTCGTTCTGGTCCTAGCGATCTGCGTCCTTGCTCAATATCATAGCCTAAATATCTCACTTTCTCTTTCACCAACTGTGCTTTCAGCCTGGATACTCTATAACCACAATGTAGTAACAGATTTAACAACCTTTTGGTATTCTCCCAACAAGTATCCTCACATTGTCCTGTCACCAACACATCATCCACATATTGTAAAACCACATCTCCTTCTTGTCTAGGAACAAAATATAACAGATCTTGTTTTTACTGCCACGAATTCCTCCATTTCTCCTGACCCCCCTTCTTCGTCTTCACTCACAGACTCCCCCTCAGCAACTTCTGCTTTTGGTATAACATCTGCAAGCTTCTGCTTCCTATGCACTGCTGGTGCCCCCCCCCCCCTGCTGCCGCAGCAACTTGAGGTTGCTGTGCCAACAACGGTGGGGGGTGACGCGTACAGCGGGGGCCTCACCACATCCTCTTCTTCCACACTCAAAATCTTCTTTTCACTAGCTACATTTTTCTCTGTTTTCTGAAGTTTTGCTATGCTTTCATTACAACAATTGTTACAATTCTTTTTAGATGTTTTACACTTATTTCCCTTTTGTCTGGCAATGCATAACCGCACCATTTCCGCCTGACATTATAAGAGCTCATCCGCCCTCTCTACCACAGTGGTACGCCACTGATCTATATAGGGAAATTGATTGGGATATTTCTCCTCATGTTGGTGAATCAAAAGCCACAACTGATTATAACTTGCTCTCTGAAAGATCCCTGAGTTGAGCACCCCACCCCCAGGTGGGGCCAATGTTTCTCACACAAATATCTTAATCTCTCTTTAGAAATTCCAGGATAGGGCGTTGCATAATGGGTGTAATTAACACAGGACTCGAACCCTTTCAACATGCATTCCAACGGTGTGCTGGGAATGCTCGATGACCCACCCATCTCTAACAACACAACCACCGACCCGTAGTCTCGGAAAAACCACGACCACTAGCGGGAACTGCGGTGGCAACCACCCACACAACCTAACACGGAGTTCTTTAGGGTCGACGCCCCGACTCCAGGAGGGTGATCAGTCCCCCTCTTCTATCTTCAAATGAGATAGGTACTTCACAAAATTAACATATACTCGCCTGAAAAGTCTTCACACACGTCCTGGCCAGGAAAATAGTTCAGACCTTCTTTCTTGCATTCAAGGGTTCTTGGACTAGGTTTTCCAGCACCGTCGATCCCACGGGGAGGTCCCTACCCCCTCCCGGAGAAAACATTCTCCGCGGCGACGTGGAGGTTGGGAGTGGCCTCCCACTGGATTCGAAGGGTGAAACCTGCCCTCAGCGAAACATCGCCTCGCCTAAGAGTCCCATCTGGATGGTGCCATGTTGTTGTGGAAAGTAAAGACTCTAAGACCAGCTCTTTGCAATGCAAGAAAGTTTATTGCGCAGGTTCAAACAGCTCAAACAGCATAAATTGGTCTGAACCCCGAACAGTTCCCCCTGACATTCTTTTATAGCCATATTGACGTAAGCATATACGTAGACATATATTTGCTAAATTGGTAAAAGGAGAGATGGAAAAATACAGAAAAAGCCAAGAATAAAAATACGTTAAGGAACACTAACATCTGCTAGACAAATACGGAACTATCCCCTGTCCTGGACAGATAACAGGATACAACCCTCATGATCTGTCTGAACATAAAGATAAAAATATAAATGTCTACAGCTAAAAATATAATTGTTATGCCCCATTGATCCCACCCTGCAACTGTCTGCAACTATCTTTTCCTTGACCAGTCTTTGCATTGTTATAATGAACCAAAGTTTGAACCAAAATTCGGGGCCTGTCTTCCCTCCTTCCTTATGCTGACACTGAAAAAAAATTTGAGGGAACACTGTTGAGGGGACTGACCTCTGTGAATGGATTCGCTCTATATCAGCGATGGCAAACCTTTTTTGGCTCGCGTGCCACAAGTGGGGGGAGTGCAGGGGGTCATGTGCAGGCGTGGCGCACCCATAATGCAATGCACGAGCCCCCAGTGCGCATGCACGCACTACAGGCGCGACACCCCCCCCATTTTTCCATGCTTTTTTCGCCGTCCCCAGGCTCCAGAGGTTTTATAGGAGCCTGGGGAGGGCGAAAGCAGCCTCCCTCGCCCCCCCCCAAGCCCTCCTGACAAATGGCTCCGCGTGCCGCCTGTGGCACGCGTGCCATAGGTTCGCCATCACTGCTCTATATAATGATCATCCTTATACAAGTAGCCCTTGACTTACCACAGTTCATTTTGTGACTGTTCAAAGCTACAAAGGTACTAAAAAAAGAGACTTATGACCATTTGTCACCCTTACGACCGTTGCCGTATCCCCTTGGCCAGATGATCAAAATTCAGAACAGTTGGCAATGAACTCATATTTATGACCATTGCAGTGTCCCGGTGTCATGTTATAACCTTGAGACAAGTAAAGTCAATGGAGAAATCAGATTCACTTAACAATTGCCGTACTAACTTTAACAACTGCAGTGATTCACTTAAAAGCTGTAGCAAGAAATATCATGAAATGGGGCAAAACTCACTTAGCAAATATTTCACTTAGAAAAAAAAATATGGTCATAAGTCAAGGTCTTATTTAAAAACCCAGGACAGGAGAAAAATAAAGAAATGTTCACTAAACTGAGCTGTACAAAGTCACAACTTAAACCCATCAAAACCTAGGCCATGAGGTATAAGGGGAGACTACCCTTGGTAGAGGGATACCAAGCAGGTAACCGTTTTACAATAAAAAACAGGAAATATTTTATAACTATACAGCTAATTTAGTAAGGTAAAGTTAAATAGAAAAGTTTGAATTAGAAACGTGATCTAAAGTTTCAGTGGACCTCTAAATAGTAGAGTATAGAGTAGTAGAATAGAATGGAATGGAATAGAAATACAATACAATACAATACTTTATTATCACTTTGTTCACTTATTGGCAGACATTAAAAATGAAATTTTGTTAGATACAGCTTTTAAAGGGTCACCACCTCCAATTTTACACTACATAAACATGACAAGATGATAGATAGATAGATAGATAGATAGATAGATAGATAGATAGATAGATAGATAGATGATAGATAGATAGTTAGATAGATTATAAATAGTAGATAGATAGATAGATAGATAGATAGATAGATAGATAGATAGATAGATAAATAGATAAAAAGAAAGAAAAAGAAAGAAAGAAAGAAAGAAAGAAAGAAAGAAAGAAAGAAAGAAAGAAAGAAAGAAAGAAAAGGAGAAAGAAAAAGAAAGAGAAAGAAAGAAAGGTTGTGGAGCAAATGCAGGAGAACATAATATCTAAGGAACAAATGGTGTGAAAAGTGTGTTTACATTACAATATATACAATAGGATTTGGGCACATTTGAGTACTATTTCCTAGCTGCGGCCTTTCAAATCTTGCTCATTTAATCAAAGAAGGAGAGGAGCTCTATGGTTCTCATGAAAGAGCAGCAATCTGCAAACTCAAAAGTCAGTGGTTTTTTCACTCTTTTATTAGCATCCCTCCGAAATCCATATGGCCCTGACCTCACTAATTAATTAATTAAGCCAGGCTCTTTCAAAAGGTAGTGGGGCAGGACAGTGTACAAATCTAATATAGTAATGATATATATGTTAAGCCTGCTTGTGTCCCTAATGTGGCTGCTTTTATTCTCGTATTTTAATAATTGGTTTCTACTATGGGTGAGCCATCCAGAGTCATTTTCAAAGGAAAGGGATTCCTCAGGGAGGGAGGGAGGAAGGAAGGAAATTAGTGAGGTACCATCTTTGTTGTTTGCAAAAGAATTTGTTGTATTGTTGCAGAAAATGACAGGCATTAGACTTCTCAGGATACAGAAGGAGTTTATTTGGCAGCCAGGTTCAGAAAGTTAGCCCATGGCTAACGTTGCGAATTTCTGAACGACCTTCATTATCGAAGCACGCATTCTTATACATTCTCAAAGACAGTGTAACACGGAAACACTTAACTCATTTCTTATTGATTACCTTGAGGAAAAAGCCTTATAAGGAGATGGGGGTCTTACTTCTCCTTTTGTTACAGGTATGGACTACGTGCCATTAACGAACTTTAATTGAACCTTGCGGTTTTGGACTTTTGACATAGGGACATTTGCTGGAACATGTTGTGGTTGAAGGCTGATGACACTTCCCTGTCCCTTTAAGCAAGCTTCTAACTGTCCCTTTTATGCCACGTCTTCATTCTTATATTTTAATCCATATTTTATTCTACTTTAGTATCACCAGCTTGCTAAGAATGCATCAAGGATCTAGGTCAGAGTTTCTCAGCCATTTTTAAGTTGTGTGGACTTCAACTCCCAGAATTCCCCAGCCAGCATGTGAGGACTTCAACTCCCAGAATTCCCTAGCCAAGATGTAAGGACTTCAACTCCCAGAGTTCCCCAGCCAGCATGTGAGGACTTCTGCCTCCAGAAGTTGTGGATGCCCCAACACTGGAAGTCTTTAAGAAGATGTTGGATAGCCATTTGTCTGAAATGGTATAAGGTTTCCTGCCTAGGCAGGGGGTTGGACTAGAAGACCTCCAAGGTCCCTTCCAACTCTGCTATTGTATTTGTATATTGTATTGTATTTGCATTTGTACTTCAGCTCCCAGAATTCCCCAGTCAGCATGTGAAGTCTTTAACTCCCAGAATTCCCCAGCATATCAGGACTTCAACTCCCAGAATTCCCCAGCCAGCATGTGAGGACTTCAATTCCTAGAATTCCCTGGCCAGCATGTGAAGCCTTTAACTCCCAGAGTTCCCCAGCCAGAGCGTGAGGACTTCAACTCCCAGAGTTCCTTAGCGAGGATGTAAGGACTTCAAAATACCCCAGCCAGCATGTGAAGACTTCATTTCCCACAATTCCCCAGCCAACATATGAGGATTTCAACTCCCAGAATTCGCCAGCCAGCATGTGAGGCCTTCAGCTCTCAGAATTCCCTACCGGCATACTCTTGGCAAAGATGTTAAAGTCCAGACATCTTAAAATTGCCATCATTGAAAAGCACTGCCTTAGCTCTTGGTCTCCTGAATGACTTCATCCCTTCCAGGTTTGTTGGCTGCCGGGCAAGCTGAGATTGACAACCATCTAGAAATGGGTCGGAAGCTACTGGCTGCTGGGCAGCTGGCCGAAGCTCTATCACACTACCATTCGGCAGTGGGTGAGTACCAGCCTTGGCATACCATTTCAAGATGCCAGCTGCCTATTGGAAGAAGAGCTGCATTGGCTGATACAGTTACATTAACATTGTGAATACATAATAATGTAGATCAGTGTGTTTTTACAGTGTCGTACTCAGGCTAAGGGATGCCGTGGCTCAGTGGCTAAGATGCTGAGCTTGTCGATCAGAAAGGTCAGCAGTTCGGTGGTTCGAATCCCTAACACCACGTAACGGGGTGAGCTCCCGTTACTTGTCCCAGATTCTGCCAACCTAGCAGTTCAAAAGCACGTAAAAATGCAAGTAGAAAAATAGGAACCACCTTTGGTGGGAAGGTAACAGCATTCCCTGCGCCTTCGCCATTTAGTTAGTCATGCTGGCCACATGACCCTGGAGACATCTTCAGACAATGCTGGCTCTTCGGCTTTTGAAGCAGAAATGAGCACCACCCCCTAGAGTCAGGAACTGCTAGCACATATGTGCGAGGGGAACCTTTACCTTTATCTTCACTTAGGCTTAATAGGAAGAAAGTAAAAAGCTAAACAAAATTGGCCCTACTGCCAGGACCTAGATCAATTCATTTTGAAAATATTTATTTGAACTTCAAGCACTTTTAAAATCTTCTGATGTGAAACACAAGTCTGTCGGGTTTTCCACAAGGGGGAAAATGGTGTTTTTTAAGGCAGGGCCTGCTATGAACGGGCCATGTCTCTTGCACAAAAAACCCAAAATCTTACATAATGCTTCCTTCAAATTCAGATGATTTTCCCCTTTTACAAACTTGATGGACTATTTCTCAGATAAGTAGCAGGACTCCTTTCCTTCAGTAGCTGGTCTCAACATTTTTATTCAGATGTTTAACCTGCCCTTCCTTTGTCACAGGGCACAAATTTCCTTCCCCACCACCCTTTTTTAATCTGTACAATAATGCAGTAGAGCAGGAGTCCACAAACCTTTTAAACAGGAGGCCGATTCACAGTCCCTCAGACTGTTGGGGGCCCGGACTGGTTGGGTAGGCTTGGCTAGGTAGTCATGTGACTGGGTGGGCATCGCTAGGTGGTCATGTGACAGGGTAGGTGTGGCCAATTTAGCAGTCCATTTTGCCTTTGCCCTTGCTGTACTTGCCCCTCCCCTATTCACCCACCGGCTCTGGATCATGTGGCTGTGAAAAACATCCTGAAACACTGTTTTTAAAGTGTTCTTAAACACCTTTAAAACACTGTTTAATAAGCTGGCAGCTGCTTTTCAAGCCAGTAGCAGCCCCTCCCCTACTCACCCACGGCCCTGGATCATGGGGCTGCGCTGACGAGATCACCTCTCAGCTGGCCCTCCCCAGCGCCCTTCGGCCTTACCTTCGGCAGTAGCGGTGTGATCGGAAGTGCAGCTCAACCAGTGGAATAACTAACCAGAAGTGCAGCTGGAGTGGATGCTCGCTGGAAGATAAGCCCAAAGGTGAGGGGTGGGGTGAGGGGCAGGGCTGAATCCCACCACTCCGCGGACCGGATACTTTGCATTGGTGGGCCGTATCTGGCCCGCGGGCCATAGTTTGAGGATCGGTACAGTAGAAAATAGCAATAATGGCAGCTCCAGGATGCTCTGTTGAGGTTCAGTCCAAGGCCGTCTGACCCACCGCTGGCAGCTGCTGCAGGAAGATGCAGCCATTTTGGCATTGTGTCCTTTGCAAAATGACTCCGGGAGGGATTTTGCATACTCAAGCAGGAGCACCCAGTGAGGGACCAACATGCTTTGTTTCCATTGCTGCTTTTCTGGTGTTGTGTGTCACAAATGGAGGCAGAGTTCCAGGTTGATTAGTTTAGAATGCTAGCAAGAGTCCCTGTTCGCCTGCCTTCCTGCTATCGTGTCTCCCCCAAAATAAGACAGGGTCTTATTCTCTTTTGACACCCCACCCCACCCCGAAATAAGCGCATGGCCCTATTTTCGGGGAGGTCTTATATTTTTGCAGTGCAGGAGGCAGTGGTCACCTCATGGCTGCTGCTGTGTTGCAATATTTTTGGGGAGGGCTTGTTTTCGGGGGAGGGCTTATTTTAGCGCATGTGCTCAAAAGCCCGATTGGGCTTATTATCCGGGGAGAGTTTTATTTTCGGGGAAATAGGGTAGATAATGCACTCAGTGACTGCCAATACCCTAAACAGGAATGATCCTTGGCTCCATTTATTGAGAAAGGAATAGTTTTAGTAGAAATCAATTGCCTTGCAATAGTGCATAGCCAGAATTGCACACCAAACTCCCTAAGTTCAACTTTTCCTCCCTTAACTGCCACACACACACACACCCCCTATGATCAATCAGGTTTTAACTAAAATATTTTCAGAACAGGTCACTTCAACTTTGGTATGCAGCTGCCTTCTTCTCCCAGAAGGGTGAGCTTGAAGCAGCATCTCCGGGAGATACAGAAGTTATTTTCGCTTTCCCCCAAGCATTCTTCCTCTTATACACCCTCCCCAGAGTCCATGGTAGACTGTAACGAAGCACATGCAAATGTGAAGTAGCAGCTGACACTGACCCTCTGGCTGATTTCTCTTCCTCCCCTCAGAAATTGATCCCAAAAATTACCTTACCTATTACAAACGGGCCACCATTTACCTGGCTATGGGCAAGTTTAAATCAGCATTGCCGGATCTCTCCAAAGCTATTGAACTCAAGCCGGACTTCCTTGTGGTAAGTTCTTCTTACTTTCACCCTCTGTCCAAGCCAGTGGTGGGTTGCAGGCGGTACGCCCCGGTACGGGCGTACCGGAGCCAGCCCAGAGCACTGGATACCGTTCGGGTACGGTGCTCTGAAGGGCCCACTCGCCCGCCCGAGCTCCTTACCAGTGTTTAAAGGCTTCTGCGCTTACGCACAGGCACATGGCGCATACAGCACCTGCGCAACTCTCCGCAGAGCAGCTGGAGCATCGCGGAGGCGCTAAGATGCATGCATGCGCTGTGTGCATCCATGAGGACGCTGCCGGCCCCGTTCCAACTGTACCAGTTGGAACGGGATTTGCAACCCACCACTGGTCCAAGCTGACATTAAGCAGAAAGGGACTCTTAAGGGAAAATGGAATTATTCTGGTCCCAAAGTGCTGACCTAGTCTTTAAAACAAACAGACAACAAACTGTTCTAATTTGGGGCAGTTAGTCAGTGGCTAAGACACTGAGCTTGTCGATCAGAAAGGTCGGTGGTTCGAATCCCTAGCATCGCGTAACAGAGTGAGCTCCTGTTACTTGTCCCAGGTTCTGCCAACCTAGGAGTTTGAAAGCACGTAAAAATGCAAGTAGAAAAATAGGAACCACCTTTGTTGGGCAGGTAACAGTATTCCGTGTGCCTTCTGTGTTTAGCCACACCAGCCACATGACCATGGAGACGTCTTCGGACAGCGCTGGCTCTTCGGCTTTGAAACGGAGATGAGCACCACACCCTAGAGTCAGGAACGACTAGCACATATGTGCAAGGGGAACCTTTACTTTTAGTTGGCTCTGAAGGATCTGATCTTCTCCATTTCCACAGGCCCGGCTTCAGCGAGGCAATATCCTTCTGAAACAAGGCTACACCCAGGAAGCAAAACAAGACTTTGAAGCCGTGGTAAGGAAAATACCTATTTCAAGAAACTTTTGGAGGAATCACGTTCATCTTTCCTTCCTAGTTGGGTAGGGTTTAAAGACATGCAGGTGTCGTTGTTTTGACTTGTGCATCAGAAACGTCAGGAGGAGGAGGAGCTTCCTGGAGCAATGGCGGTCTGCCTGAGAGCTCCTTAGATCCACGAGCTCTTTTAAGGGAGCAGGAGTGCTGCCGGCCCCCTTTTTACATCATGGGGGCCAGGTGTCCAATAAACAGCCACCCTGGGTCTTTTTATGACCCAAGGGGGTCTCCCAGGGTGGCTTGAAGACCTGGAAATAGCTCGGAGAGTGGACCGGTGAGCTGCCGATGAGAGATGCCGCCCAGAAATGCCGTTTTTGAGACCGGAGGAGTTGAGTTCGCCGTTCTGGGAGCAGAGAGGTTTGGAGGAGCTCGGAAGAATGGGGAAAGGCAAAGAAACGGCGCCTGGAGCGTGCGGGGGCGTGCTGTGGTCGTTTTTGGAGGCTTGTGGCTTGGAGCAAGCCAGGGACTGGAGCAGGAAGGACTGGAGGCCGGTAGGAGCGGCGTTGGGGCTTGTAATGGTTTGGCTGGAGTGCTTAGAACTTGGATGCAGGCCTAGGCAAGACCTAAATGCCGAAGGCCTGTTAGGAGAAGGGCTGCGTTCCAGGAGGCTGCTTGGAGGCCGGGGGGGGGGGGGAGGCTTGCTGGGAACTGGCAGGCTTGTTGGGAACTGGCAGGAGGTTTAACATCAGACTTGGCAGGGGAGTTTTTTACCTCCTGCCAGCCACCTCCTTGACTGTTCCGTTTACCCCCCCCCCCCTGCTGGCTTTTGGACTAACACCTGCCCCTGTTTTTTCATCCGTGCGCGCCCTGGAGGATTTTTACCTTCCTATCTTCATCGGACTGACCATCTGCCCCTGCCCATTATCAAGCAAAAATCCATCTACCCCTCGCCATCCACCATTGACCACCCACTAGCCCCCACTTACTGACCGGCACCTGACCAGCTTATTATCATCACTACCCCCCCCTTCATCTTGGACTGGACGATTCTCTTTGCACCGGAACCCGGCTTTTTCAATTTTATTGGACTATGGCGTATTGACTACACCATCTGCAGCACAGAGCCTAGGCCCTGATGAATTTTTAACAGCATATGTACTCTAGGCTAGACCTAATCCTACTGCGGGAATCCCCCCTCTCGCAGGTGTGGCCCTCCGCCCTTTCAAGGGCCCACCTTGATGACGGATTCATTAATCCCGAGAGGTGGAGGAAGTGGAGACTTAGGGGGTTTTTAGTTAAATGTTTTTTAAATTCTTTTAGGGGTTTAGGGGTTGAGGGGTGGGTGGGTCAGATCAGGAGCGATGACAGAGCCAGGTCACCAGGTGGGGTCTTGAGCAGAAGGAGCAGAGAGGAGGAGGGGGGAGAGGATATCATTCCTATACAGGGCTCCTTGATTCCAACAGTCGTAGGGAGGGGCAGATACGAGGACAGATTAACAACTCGCAGTTGGTTGGGAGACCGTGGGTGCTGGTTACACCCGGTCGCTTGTACCAACCCCCGCGTTCTAGGTGGTCAGGATCTGCAGGCCCAGGGCCTGAGGCTGTTGTTATGCAATGCGAGGTCCGTTGTCAATAAGGCCCCCCTCATTCATGATCTAATTTTGGAGGGGGAGCCGGAGCTCGCGGGAATAACGGAAACCTGGTTGGGCCACGAGGGAGGGTTACCCCTCGTGGAAATGTGCCCACCAGGTTACCAAGCATTTCACCAGCCCCGGGCCCGGGGAAGGGGCGGTGGGGTAGCAGTGATTATCCGGGAGGACTTAGAGCCGAGGGAGTCCACTGTGCCACAGACGTCCGGATGTGAATCCCTTGTTGTGAAATGGGGCCCTGGGAGGCAGTTGGGCCTGCTGATAGTATACCTGGCTCCCCGCCATACATCAGCGACCCTGCCTGAGCTCCTCGAGCTGATCTCATCGGTGGCGGTTGAGACCCCCAAACTTCTAGTGATGGGGGATTTTAACCTGCCGTCGGTGGGAGAAGCATCAGAGGGGGTTCGGGAGTTCATGGCTTCCATGATAGCCATGGACCTGACTCAAATGATTCAAGGCCCGACACACGAGGGAGGTCACACCTTGGACCTTGTTTTTGTCTCTCACCAGTGGTTGAGTGATCTGGGAGGAGTGAATTTAACCATCACTCCTCTGTCATGGTCAGATCACTCACTCCTCCGACTTGACTTCCCTGGTGCTACCCCTCGCTGCGGGGAGGCGGAACCGGAAAACACTAGATGGTTCCGCCCCAGGCGCTTGATGGAACCAGACAGGTTCCAGACGGAGCTTGGGCCACCTCCTGCAGCCCTGACCCGCCCTCGGGTAGAGGACCTGGTGGCCGCGTGGAATAATGCGACTACCGGGGCCTTGAACCGGGTGGCGCCTTTGCGGCCTCTCCGGCGGCAACGATCCACCCTGGCTCCTTGGTTTACCGAGGAGCTAAGGGTGATGCAGCGCCGCAAGAGATGCCTAGAGAGTCGTTGGAGATCCTCCCGATCCGAATTTGACCGAGCACAGGTACGAGCCCATTTAAGGACGTACCTAGTGGCATTGAGAACGGCCAAACGTCAATATTGTGCCGCTCTCATTGCATCCGCAGAGAACCGCCCTGCCGCCCTGTTTCGGGTGTCCAGCTCCCTTCTGTTTCAGAGGCCTCGGGAGGCCCCTCTACAGGGTAGGGCAGAGGAGTTTGGGAAATATCTGCAGGATAAAGTCGCTCAAATCCGGAAGGATTGGGTCCCCTTCAGTGGCCCAGTCGAGACGCCAGTGGCGAGTCTTGAGAAACCTTTTTGGGAGGAGTTTGACTTGGTTGTCATCGAGGATTTGGACAGATTGCGTGGACGACTGCGACCTACCACATGTTTACTGGACCCGTGTCCCTCCTGGCTTGTACTGGCATCCTGGGAGGTTACACGCGACTGGCTCCTGGGCCTAGTGAACGCTTCGTTGGGTGAGGGGTCTCTCCCGGCCGCCTTAAAAGAGGCGGTTGTGAGACCCTTGCTCAAGAAGCCTTCCCTGGACCCTACGGAGCTGGCCAATTATCGTCCTGTCTCCAACCTTCCCTTTTTGGCGAAGGTTGTAGAGTGTGTGGTGGCTTCTCAGTTTCCACGACATCTGGAGGAGAATGATTATCTAGACCCGCGCCAGTCCGGCTTTCGCCCTGGGCACAGCACAGAGACGGCCTTGGTCGCGTTGGTAGATGATCTCTGGAGGGCCAGAGATAGGGGCTGTTCCTCTATCCTGGTCCTATTAGACCTCTCGGCGGCTTTTGATACCATCGACCATGGTATCCTGTTGCGCCGACTGGAGGGGTTGGGGGTCCGGGGCACCGTTTTGCGGTGGTTCGGCTCCTACCTCTCTGGCCGGACGCAACGTGTGTTGGCAGGGGAGCAGAGGTCGACCCTATGCCCCCTTACTTGTGGGGTGCCACAGGGGTCGGTCCTCTCGCCACTCCTGTTCAACACATACATGAAGCCATTGGGTGAGATCATCCGTGGTTTCGGGGTGGGATATCATCTGTACGCTGATGATACTCAGCTGTACATTTCCACCCCGAACCACCCCAACGAGGCCGTCGAAGTGATGTCCCGGTGTGTGGAAGCCGTACGGATCTGGATGGATGACAACCGACTCAGGCTCAACCCTTCCAAGACGGAGTGGCTGTGGGTTCCGGCTCCCCGGTTCAACCAGATAATTCCATCTCTGGCCATTGGGGGCATTCAACTCGCCCCCGTGGAGTGGGAGCGCAATTTGGGCGTCCTCCTAGATGCCAGGCTGTCCATGGATGAACATGTGACAGCCGTGGCCAGGGGGGCGTTCCACCAGGTTTGCCTGGTGCGCCAATTGCGCCTCCTATTGGACCGGGACGCCCTACGCACAGTCACCCATGCGCTGGTGACGTCTCGCCTGGACTACTGTAACGCTCTCTACATGGGGCTTCCCTTGAAATGCACTCGGAGACTGCAGTTGGTCCAGAATGCGGCCGCGCGGGTGATTATGGGGAGTACCAAGTACTCCCATGTGACACCTCTCCTGCGCGAGCTGCACTGGCTTCCTGTGGTCTATCGAGTGCATTTCAAGGTCTTGATTACGATCTTTAAAGCGCTCCATGGCTCAGGACCTAGTTACCTGCGGGATCGTATTCTGCCCCATACATCCCTACGACCCATCCGCTCGCACAGAGAGGGACTTCTCCAGGTGCCGTCCACCAGACAGTGCCATGGGGCAGCGCCTAGGAGCAGAGCCTTCTCTGTGGCGGGCCCAGCCCTGTGGAATGACCTCCCCCCGGATATTAGGACCACTATTGACCTCCGCTCCTTCCGTGTCAAGCTCAAGACCCACCTTTTCCAAATAGCTGGCCTGGCTCAACCATAACTTCGTATCGCTCCTGATGGGTTTTTTAATTTAGTAATTTTATTTAAGGGGATTTTAAAATATGTTTTTAATTGTCTTTCACTTATAAGTCAACTCTCCTCCATGCACATATGTATATGTCTCTGTTCTTTTTGTATATATGTTTGTCTTATGTGTATTTTTATTTGTTTTGATTGTACGCCGCCCCGAGTCCTTCGGGAGAGGGTTGCGGCTAATCAAATAAAAATTATTATTATTATTATTATTCCTCGGTAGCAACAACTTCAGTTAGTAAGCAACGTGGTTAGCTGGCAGCCTGGGTTTCTGGATTAAAATATCTTTTCAAAATACGGAAGCAGGGGTGGGTGACCAAGATTATCAGCCTACTCAATAATCTGGGTGTGTCTCCAGCCACAAATGGACCATGTGTTGGAATCTACCCATCCCATTTTGATGCATCATCCATGATGCCCTGTCATTCTCCTCTTGACATCTCGAGGGGGGGGGGCGGGGCTGGAAGCAAGACTTTTAAATGTTTACTCCTGTGGGATCTTCAGCAGCCTGAAATCCATACGGTGCCCAAACTCCAGTGTTTTCCCTGTAGCGAGAAAGCCCTGGTTTTTAATGGACAGTAATTGCAGACGAAATGTTAACACCCCCAACGAAAGAAGACTCTGAGGCTTGAGTTTCCTCAAAGGTCCATTTTATTTGTTGTTGTTAGTTGCAAAATCGTGTTCGACCCATTGCGACCCCATGGACAACATTCCTCCACGCCTTCCTATCATACTCTGTGGAGTCCATTGAAGCTCATGCTGACTGCTTCAGTGACTCCATCCAGCCACCTCATTCTCTGTCGCCCCCGTCTTCTTTTCCCCTCAATCGTTCCCAGCATTAGGCTTTTCTCCAGTGAGTCCTTCCTTCTCATTTGGTGGCCAAAGTATTTGAGTTTCCTCTTCAGGATCTGGCCTTCTGAAGAGCAGTCAGGGTTGATCTCCTCTAGGACTGACCGGTTTGATCACCTTGCAGTCCAGGGGACTCACAGGAGTCTTCTCCAGCACCAGAGTTCAAAGGCCTCAAGTCTTTGGCGCTCGGCCTTCCTTATGGTCCAACTTTCACAGCCATACATTGCAACTGGGACAACCATAGCCTTGACTATACGCACTTTTGTTGGCAAGGTGATGTCACTGCTTTTTAGTATACTATCTAGATTTGTCATAGCTTTCCTCCTCAGAAACAAGCGTCTTTTATTTTCTTGGCTGCAGTTGCCATCTGCGGTGATCTTGGAGCCCAGGAAAATAAAATATGTCACCACCTCCAATTCTTCCCAATCTATTTGCCAGGAATTGAGAGTGCCAGATGCCATGATCTTAGTTTTCTTAATGTTGAGTTTCAAGCCAACTTTTGCACTCTCCTTCTTCACCCGCATCAAGAGAGTCTTTAGCATCTGGGAAAACCTGAATCTGAAAGCTTCTGGGCCTGAAACTAAGAGCTAGAATGAAGATTGTTTTTCTACCCTACGCATTTCAGACATTTCTTCTTCGATCCCATCCACATTGTGCTACGATTATCGTTTTTTGTTTTACGAGTTTCAATTTGATTCTTTCGCTAGCTACCCAGAGTCTCTGGAGCTGGGTAGAATAGAATGCATTGCTAAATAAAGAAACCGCTGTCCAGATCTGTTTGAACTGAGCATTTTTCTTTAACATATGCCACAAAAGAATGCAAACAATGTGCTTCCTTTTATATGCAATATGTATCATGTAACCTTTATTATTATTATTATTTTTTTAAAAAACCAACACTTTCCCCAGCTCAAGAGCAATCCGGATGATGCAGACGCCCAGAACCAGCTGTCCAGAATCACTGAGCAAGAATTTTCCATGCAAGAAGCTCAGATTGCCTTTCAGAAAAAAAACTATGTGGGAGCAGTCAGTTTTCTGGATCGAGTCATTGAGGTACCTTCTTAATTCATCTTCTCTAAGCAAACGTCATCTAATTTAGTTTAGTTTTTGTTTACTTTATTGCCTTTGCACCTCGTACAATGAAATTAAATGCCACTTTCAGTGTACATCTATATATATAAAAAATGTGTGTGTGTGTGTGTGTGTGTGTGTACCAGCCTAACTCTGGAACACCTCAAGCAATTTCAACCAAACTTGGTACACAGATGACTTACCCTCTGGAGAAAAATACTGTGGGGGTGAGACACCCCTAACATTCCTCGGGGTGTGCGCTCTGTTTAAGATGCAGCCTGTTGTGCCTTTAAATGGCTTCTACTGTACTGCCGTAAAATGGCTTCTACTATACAGCGCTGTGGAGTTGCCTGTCACTGTGTTTATTTGGTTTGCCAGCTGCGCTTACATTCTGAGTTATACGGTGGAATGAACTGACTCTTATCTCTAAGCTTCACTGTGCATATCACACATTCCGCATTCTTTCTTTCACTTCACCTTTCTTTTGTTCGTCTGCCAAGGCAGACAGGAACTCTGCCAAAATATAATCATTAGCTTAGTAAGATTTGTTTTATTTTTTTTACAATAAAATGTTTTTCTTAGAATATATCTCGGGTTTATTTTGCTTATTTAAGAAGTGTGCTTCAAGGAAATGCCACGATTCATACCTCGTTAATTACAGGGCTCAATTTACCCCTGACAAATGGTAGCAGAGGATGGTTGATTTATGGCTTTTCTCCTTGCTTGTTACTTTGAAGATAAGCGCCTAGGCTAATTTAGACAGATGATTTATCTCACGACTGAGGAATGCTGATTTAAATCACTTCTAAGATGCCGAAACAGAAAAAGAAATTTAGAACACATTCCGATGGCTCTAGTCTCTCTGATGAAGAAGCAAAAAGCATCTTACACAGATGTACAACTCTTGAAGCCCCCTTTGCTTCAGCAACTGGATTTGGTGGAGAAACATCCGTGGGAGAAATGTTCTTACACAGGTCTCAAGAAGAAGGCTGCTTCTGAAGGTGACGTGCCAAGACCGAGGTCAGTAACACTCTCTTCTACTTATGTATGCTCCCAAACATTTCTTCAAGAACCTGTAGATTTTGAAACACTTGGTGCAAGACCAAAAATTTCACAACCGGAAAAGCTTTTGTACTCCCACATGGAGAGAGAAAGTTCTCATTCTTCTCGAAGCTCTGAGCAAGCTATAAAAAGCTATCGTGATTACATAGAATTTTTTGAACGTGAATTATTCCAGGCCAAAAGGTTTTTTACATGCTTGAGTCAGATAAGAGGGATTCTCCTGCTTTTCAAATTTCTGAAAACGCCATCTTGGCTCCTTCTTCACAGCCTAAGGCACACCCCCTGGAGGATATTGTGTCAGGCAAATCAGAACAGAGAGCTGTGTACACGTCACAATTGTCACGTGATGTCTTTTGTTCTCCAATTGCACATGCCACGTAGGCAGAAATGTTACAGCCAAAAACTGAAACTGCAGCACCATCTCCTGGCAGAAATAATTTACTACAGAGAGCCGACATGCATGTTAAAATCCAGGAGGAATTACAAACATTGCAACAGACTTTATCAAACATGTCATTTAATTACTCAGATATTCAGGCTGCAATGCAACAAGTGCCTCCACAGGCCCAATTTTCAGCAAGCCATGTTAATATTGCTGCTCAAGCACCGGCCCCAGCTGTAGTACAACAACCACAAGTTCGATTACAGCGACCAAATGTGCAACAGCAAGCATTTTTACCTGCACAGCAAGCTTTTCAAATGCACATTCCTCAACAGGCGTTTTCTGTCGCTCCATTGACTGGTGAGTCAAAATTAAAAATGTCAGGACAGAATTATAAGGCCTGGGTCAGTGAGGTTACAATCTTGCTTCTCAGAGAAGGTACCCATTGTATGGTGTTTAATCCTCCTGCCCAGCCATGGACTCCTGCAATAAGAGACTTAGAGACTAAGGCTTGCACAACATTATTGATGTGCATGGATACTGAACTGCAGGTTACTTTTCTGCCTGATGCAACAGCTCAACAAATTTGGGTCCAATTGGAAAATTGCTACAGGCCCGTTTCAATCGAATCTTCATGTTTGCTCATGTCTGAGTTCCATGGTTCGAGATTGAAACCTGGTGAACAAATTGGTGGACATTTGACCAAACTGAAAGGAATGAGAAAAGAATTGAGAGAAAGAGGCCATTTTATTGATGATGTTCAAATGATCAGCATTATCATTAACTCATTGAATTATGAATGGAAAGATGCCATTGCAAAGATTAACCATATGCCTATTGCTCAACGCACAGTGGACAATGTTTGCAGGCTCTTAATTGAAGAGGGGGCGCTAATGTTAGCCATGCCACATTTGCAAGGACCACCCGCATCAAGAGCTCCAGCGAGACGTCCCTTCCGAGGAAGAGCCTACGCTCCAAGGATGCCAAGATGCTACATCTGTAACCGTGTGGGACATGACACCCCAACGAGTTCCAGCTCCCGTCACATACCAGCCCAGAGGAACAGACTCCAGAGGCAGAGGTAGAGGCGGAAGAAAAGGTCGTCGTGGTCCAAGGCGTGATCCACAAGCTCCACTCGCCACATTGGCCTTAACCAACGATCCACAACCTGATCCAGAGTACGACAAACGGCTTCTGTGGACTTTGGACAGTGGTGCAGCGTTGCATGTTACCTACAGAAAGGAAATTTTCACAGAGATGCACGAGCCTGAACCTGAACTACGTGAACTTTATTCTGTCTCCAATCATCCTTGTAAGGTCATGGGAAAAGGAACTGTTTATAATAATAATAATAATAATAATAATAATAATAATAATAATAATAATAATAATAACAACAACAACAACAATAACAATAACAATAACAATAACAATAACAATAACAATAACAATAATAATAATAATAATAATAATAATAATAATAATAATAATAATAATAATAATAAATAATAATAAATAATAAATATTTATTTCTTAGCCGCACCCTCTCCCGAAGGACTCGGGGCGGCGTACAATAAAACACATAAAATAAATATCTAGACAAGACATACATATAACAAAGACGTATACCAAGACGTGTACAAGGAGGAGGTGGGCTGATGAATAAAAACAATTAAAATCACAATGTTTAAAACCCCTAAATAAATGAATACAATTAAATTACCCAAATAAAAAACCCGTCAGAAGCAATATAGTTAGATCATAGTTGAGCCAGGCCAGCTACTTGGAATAGGTGGGTCTTGAGCTTTACACGGAAGGAGCGGAGGTCAGAGGTATTCCTAATATCCGGAGGGAGGTCATTCAACAGGGCTGGGCCCGCCACAGAGAAGGCTCTACTCCTAGGCGCCGCCCTTCGGCACTGTCTGGTGGACGGCACCTGGAGGAGACCCTCTCTGTGCGAGCGGATTGGTCGCAGGGATGTATGGGGCAGAATACGATCCCGCAAGTAACTAGGTCCTGAGCCATGGAGCGCTTTAAAGATCGTTATCAAAACCTTGAAACGCACCCGATAGACCACAGGAAGCCAGTGCAGCTCGCGCAGGAACGGTGTCACATAGGAGTACCTAGTACTCCCCATAATTACCCGCGCGGCTGCGTTCTGGACCAACTGTAGCCTCCGGGTGCATTTCAAGGGAAGCCCCATGTAGAGAGCATTACAGTAGTCCAAGCGAGACGTCACCAGGGCATGAGTGACTGTGCGTAAGGCGTCCCGGTCCAGTAGGGGGCGCAATTGGCGGACCTGGTGGAACGCCCCCCTTGCCACGGCTGTCACATGGTCATCCATGGACAGCCAGGCATCCAGGAGGATGCCCAAATTGCGCGCCCGCTCCACGGGGGCGAGTTGAATGCCCCCGATGGCCAATGATGGGATTAATTGGCTGAACCGGGGAGCCGGTACCCACAGCCACTCCGTCTTGGAGGGGTTGAGTTTGAGTCGGTTGTCATCCATCCAGACCCGTACGGTTTCCACACACCGGGACATCACTTCGACGGCCTCGTTGGGGTGGTTCGGGGTGGAAATGTACAGCTGAGTATCATCAGCGTACAGATGATATCCCACCCCGAAACCACGGATGATCTCACCCAGCGGCTTCATATATGTGTTGAACAGGAGTGGCGAGAGAACCGACCCCTGTGGTACCCCGCAAGTAAGGGGGCGTAGGGTCGACCTCTCCTCCCCTGCCAACACACGTTGCGTCCGGCCAGAAAGGTAGGAGCCGAACCACCGCAAAACGGTGCCCCGGACCCCCAACCCCTCCAGCCGGCGAAACAGGATACCATGGTCGATGGTATCAAAAGCCGCCGAGAGGTCTAATAGGACCAGGATAGAGGAACAACCCCTATCTCTGGCCCTCCAGAGATCATCCACCAACGCGACCAAGGCCGTCTCCGTGCTGTGACCGGGGCGGAAGCCGGACTGGCGCGGGTCTAGATAATCATTTTCCTCCAGATGTCGTGGAAACTGGTAAGCCACCACACTCTCTACAACCTTCGCCAAAAAGGGAAGGTTGGAGACAGGACGATAATTGGCCAGCTCCAACGGGTCCAGGGAAGGCTTCTTGAGCAAGGGTCTCACCACCGCCTCTTTCAAGGTGGCCGGGAGAGACCCCCTCGCTCAACAAAGCGTTCACTAGGCCCAGGAGCCAGTCTCGTGTAACCTCCCAGGATGCCAGTACAAGCCAGGAGGGGCACGGGTCCAATAAACATGTGGTGGGTCGCAGTCGTCCACGCATTCTGTCCAAATCCTCGATGGCAACCAAGTCAAACTCCTCCCAGGTCGATTCCTCAAGACTAGCCACGGACGTCTCCATTGGACCACTGACAGGGACCCAATCCTTCCGGATTTGAGCGATTTTATCCTGCAGATATTTCCCAAATTCCTCTGCCCTGCCCTGTAGAGGGGCCTCCCGCGGCCTCTGAAACAAGAGGGAGCGGGACACCCGAAACAGGGCAGCAGGGAGGTTCTCTGCGGATGCAATGAGAGTGGCACAATATTGGCGTTTGGCCACTCTCAATGCCACAAGGTACGTCCTTAAATGGGCTCGTGCCTGTGTTATGTTAAAGAGCTCGATGCATTCATCCCTGATGTTTATTACATACCTACAGCAACTAGTAATTTGCTTAGTCAGAGTCACTTGTCTAGAGTGTTAAAGTTCCAGGTTCACCACCTCGAAAAAGCAAGTTACATAGTTAAAAATGGAGATATTGTTGCTGAAACCATGGTAATTGGTGGTGTTTATTACATAAAACCAAAGCCTAAACCACAAACACAGGCAAGTATACAAATGCCAAAAGAGGAGAGCACAGGCCCAGAGAGAGATGTTCCAGTGAGAGATCGTGTAGCTACTCCAAGGCCCCTAAAGCCAACAAACAGAAAATAAGGAAACAGGTTGCTCAGAACAAGCCTGAGTTTCCTCACAAAACTGTTAATGCTGAAAATTCACTAACTGGTAAACCTTTGCATTCCAGGTGTATCCACAAGTGGCATAGAAGATTGGGGCGCACCATATTCCGTGTCCTTAGGAAAATGCCAGAGTTCGCAAAAGGTTTGGATCTAAAGGGGTGTAAGGTGTTTTTGGATTGTGCTGTCTGCACAAAGGCCAAATCCAAAGCAGCAGCCATTCCCAAACACGCTACACGCCTGTCAACATGCATTTTTGATTTGGTACATACTGACATAGTGGGTCCTTTTCCGCCAACACTTGGTGGTAAAAATATTTTCTAACAATTGTTGATAATTACTCTAGATATGGATTTGTATATCCTATGAGAGAGAAATCTGAGACCTTTCAGATCTTTAAAGACTTTGCAGCACTTGTTTCTACCCAATACCAAGTTCGCATCGCCAGAATCCAGAGTGACCGTGGTGCCGAATTCATGTCTCAGCATTTCCAGGACTGGATGCGTAAGAATGGAATTCTTCATCAGACATTCGCTCCATACACACCGGCTCATAACGGAGTCGCAGAACGAAGACAAGGGGTCCTACAAACCATGATGCGTTGTCTCCTTGAAGACACCAACCTCAGTAACCCATACTGGGGTGAAGCTATCAAATATGCAAATTACATTGTCAACCGTACTTGGAGCAGTGTAATAAATCAGACTCCTTTCTTCATGATGTATGGCTACAAGCCCGATCTCAAGAACCTCCATATTTTTGGTTCATACGCTATGGTGAACATTCCCTTAGCTCAAAGAAGAAAAGGAGGTCCAGCAGCAAAGAGACTGAGATTTATGGGTATTGATGATAATTCAAAATGGAGCAAATTTATTGACTCTAAACATGTAATTGTGATTTCCCAATCTGCTAATTTTGAGGAAGATGTTGACTGGTCCAGGATTCATTCCAATGATCCTGGAGTTTATTTTCCTAGAGATGATATTGTAGATGCCATGCAGCCTGATGACCAAGATTCACAGGCAGATATTCCATCCACTAGTTCTTCTCAACCTGATGTTCCGTCTTCGCGAGCCGCGGATGCTGATGCTAGTGACGAATGTGAGGACGAGGACGAAGCAGAAGAAGAATGGACTGTTGTTCCGAGACGTTCCAAGAGGGTCACAAAAGGAATCCCTCCACAGCGATATTCATGGCAACTGACAAAAACACCCTTGCCTTTTATTTGCAATGTTTCACTTCCTCCTGATACGTTTACACAGATCAAGCATCTTCCTGAGTCAGAGCAAGAGAAGTGGTATGAGGCAACACAGGATGAAATGGACAGTTTAACGAAACGTAAGGTATTTACACCTGCAAAACCCCCAGCAAACAAAAAAGTAATTGGCACTCGATGGGTCTACAAAATTAAAAAGAAGCCAAATGGTGAGTCATTGTACAAGGCCAGACTTGTAGTCCAGGGTTTCGCTCAACGTTATCCTGAGGTCTACACAAACACCTACTCACCGACAGTCAGAACTGAGAGTGTAAAAATTGCTTTAACCACTGCAACTATTCTTGGTTTAGAAGTTTTCCAGGTCGATGTTGACACGGCTTATCTACATGCTGACCTAGATGAAGAGATCTACATGAAAGGCCCTCCAGAATTCCGACAGCAAGAAGGGGATACCTGGTTCCTAAACAAAAGTCTTTATGGTCTGAAACAGTCAGGTTTAATGTGGTACTTATGCCTTACTGACAAACTAAATTCAATGGGCTTTATTAAGTCCGAAACTGATGAGTGCGTGTTCACAAAAAGATCTAACAATACATATGAGATAGTTCTTGTTTATGTTGATGATATTTTTTATATTGGTCCAAATAAGAAAATGAGTGAGATTTTTGCTAAAGCTTTGCAGAGGTACTTCACATTGAAATCTTTAGGTCATATTAGCACTTACTTAGGTGTTCAGATTGACAAAACACAGAAGGGGTTTAGTCGTTCACAAGAGGAGAAAATTGACCACATTCTGCATCATTGCAACATGAAGGATGCTAACACAACAAAGACACCCATGCGAACAGCTTTTCACAACTTGACACATGAATCAAGTCCTGAGTTCGAGGATCAAACACTTTATCGTTCAGTCATTGGGTCACTGTTGTACATTAGTAGTTGGACCAGACCCGACATTGCACTTTTTGTTAATCTCTTGTCTCGACACGTAGGTAAGGCAAAACAGTTTCATTGGACATGCATTAAGAAGTTATTGAAATACCTGAAACACACTAAACATATGAAGTTATTGTTAGAACCCACAGATATTGATTATGCAGAATTATGTTGTTATGCAGATTCTGATTCGGCAAGTGATAAGAAATCACGTAAAAGTACTTCAGGTTATATGATGTTCCTAAATGGATGTCCTGTTTACTGACAAGTGAGAAAACAGAATTTTGTTTCTTGTTCATCTACTGAAGCTGAATATGCTTGTGTTTCAGATGCATGTAATTCTCTAACATGGTTTGATGCTTTGGTTACAGATATCTGGACACATCCGATTCGACCGATCACCGTGATGGAAGACAATGAATCCGTGGTTTATATTTCTGAGTCACATTTCACAGGTTCTAGGTCCAGACACATTGACATCCGTTATCAAAACATAAAACAATTAGTTAAACAAGGTTTTGTTAAATTGCAATATGTATCTACACATGATCAAATTGCTGACATGCTCAACAAACCACTTTCAGCAGCTCAACACGAGTATCTGCTTAAGAAGATGTGCCTTATTTGATGATGTACCTGATGTCTGCTCAACTGGCAAAAGAAGGGGTGTCACTGTGTTTATTTCCATTTGTCAGGGGTAAAGCCCTGTAATTAACGAGGTATGAATCGTGGCATTTCCTTGAAGCACACTTCTTAAATAAGCAAAATAAAACCGAGATATATTCTAAGAAAAACATTTTATTGTAAAAAAAATAAAACAAAACTTACTAAGCTAATGATTACATTTTGGCAGAGTTCCTGTCTGCCTTGGCAGACGAACAAAAGAAAGGTGAAGTGAAAGAAAGAATGCGGAATGTGTGATATGCGCAGTGAAGCTTAGAGATAAGAGTCAGTTCATTCCACCGTATAACTCAGAATGTAAGCGCAGCTGGCAAACCAAATAAACGCAGTGACATTGCCATGGTAACTGCTTCACAGTACTCCACAAGGGGGCTTCCTCTGGTAAGGGGGAAAACCCAACATTAGAAATTAAGAAGAGCAGGACCGAATGGCAACGGACTTGTAGTCTGCCGGCGCTCCCTTGGCGGGCTCCGAAAGGAGCACAGGAGACTCGACCAAGGCGTCTCCTGCCGAAAGGCGGCTTGCTGGGACCCCCCACAGAGGCGGCAGCCGGTGGGGGTGTTTTTCCCAGCTTCGCCTAGGCGTCAGGGAGCAGTGGGGGGGCGAATCACGTCGCCTCTTCGCCGGACGGCCCTGGGAGGTTTCAGAACAAAGGAGAAGCGTGGCTGAAGACTGGAGGCGCGTATTTCACCTGGTGCTCTTTGCTTACTTTGAAAGGAAGCTACAGAGGTGCGTGAGTTGGTGCACTCTGGCTTTTGAAATGGAAATTAGAGGGGGGGGTCCTCTATTATCCCCCCCCCCCCTCGGAATAAGCGGCATTTGAAAGGACTCTCTCGGAGAGAGAGAATAATGACTGATTAGTTACTTGGATGAATGGGAATGAGAACAGCTTTTTACAATTGCCAGAAGTGATTTTAAAGTTGATCCTCGCCTTTAAAAAACAGGGAAAGAAAACCTTTTCGTGACTTCTCTCCCTGCGGAAGGGAGGGCCAAGATGGCGCCCGCCCTCTTTCCTTTGTCTACATATGAATGAAACTTGTCCTTTGAAACTGCTCCCAAAGAGAAAGTAAAGAAAAGTGGATTTTTGGTTGTACTCTCCCAGAGGGAAGCTGGCACCTCTTTCTGTGGTTCTTCTGAGCTTTGCTTAGTGGAATTACTTCTTGGATTATCTCTCTATTTGAATTGTGGGTTTCTCTGCATTTATTTGCCTTCTGAGGCCAGCTCCGCTGTGGAATCCTCGGACACCATTTTCCCTGGAAAGGATTTGTATCTCTGAACATAACCAATGGCGGCAAGAAAACCACCGACTGGCAAGGCGCACTCTGCCCCGTCATCTGCTGCTCCCAGTCCCACAACGCAACAGTCTAAGATCACCTCATTGTTGCAGAAAGGAGGGGCTGGAGAGGACACAAAGGAACTATCTGTTACGGAAATGTTTAAAGAACTCATGAAGGGGCAGAATGAAATGAAGAAAGAAATGGCAGAGGTTAAAGAAGAGCTCAGAGACGTTAAAGAACACATTGCTGGGAATAAACAGAGAATTATGGTGTTGGAGGAGAGAGCGGCGGAGATGGGGGAGGAGCTTAAAATAACACGTAAAGGAAACGCAGATGTAGAAAATTTTCTGACAAAAATAGAATTTGAAAGAATGTCTTTTTTTCTTAGATTCCAGAACTTGCCAGAGGAAGAAAATGAAGATCTTAAAGAGATTATGAGTACAATTTTAGCAGATTATATTAAGGGAGACAAGAAACAATTAGGGTGCGATATGGATCTGGCATATAGGATAAACTCAGCATATGCCAGAAGTCATAACGTTCCCAGAGAGGTACATGTAAAATTTGTCAGGAGATCCACAAGGGATGAGGTGCTCGCGACCCAAAGGGAGAGACCATTGAAATACAAAGAGGAACAGGTCACCATTCTTAAACAGATCCCCCAAAAAATAAGAGAGAGAAGGAGGAAATTCTCCCCCTTATCAAAAAAATTATATAACATGGGGGTCTGGTTTAAATGGTTATTACCAGAGGGGATGATGGTCTTCTGGGAGGGAAATAGGATCAGAATTAATACAATTCAAGAGGCGGAAGCCTTTATTAAAAAGAATCTTTCCCCCCCAGAGGAGGAACTTAGTGGGAGTAGGGAAAAGGACAGCAAGACGCAAGACAAGGAGGGGGTGGGGGGCGCTGAGGCCCTCCCAAGAGGCAGGGAAGAAGAAGCAATATCGAAAAGGCTTAGATCACAAAAATGAACGTATTTGGAATAATTGTAATTGTTGATACTACAAAAGTAACAGAGAAAAAATAGTAGAGCACATGTTTGATAATAATGGTTAAACTTGTTCTGATGCTTTCTTTTATATTTTAGCTCTAAGATTGTTAAATTTGTGAGTTTCTAGGGGAGATTCTCGCCACCAGTATGGAAGCTGCAAAAAATTTTCTTGTACTCCCTTTTACCCTTCCCTATATATTTCAAAACCAATAAAAATTTTGCAACAACAACAAAAAAAGAAATTAAGAAGAGCAGACTATTGACCGCAAGGCCCTGCAGGCAATATTTAAAATTTTTTTTTTTTCCAAAAATGGGTAATGTTTCCCAAGTGGTGGGTTCTCTGATGGCTTTGTCCAGCCGCTCAACTTCAGATTGATTGTATGGTTCTAGAATGGTGGCATTGTGGCTCAGAGTATAAGACGCACCAAAGTTTTGAAGAGGCAAATTTTAAAAAAAAAGTTTTTGCAGTCTGCAAACCTCCCAAAAATGGCCTGTTTTTCGTGAAAAGAGGCCTGTCCCCCCCCCAAAGGGCACAAATAGCCCTTAGGAGGCTTGTAGAGTGCTCTGGGGGGGGGGTGCAAAAACGAGCAAAAAATGGCCCGTTTTTTGCAAAAACAGGCCCGTTTTTTGCCCCCCCAAAAAAGGACATGGGCAGCCTTTAGGAAGCTTATAGAGTGCTCTTGGGGGCTAGGGGGGCAAAATTGAGCAAAAAACGGCCCATTTTTTGCTCATTTCTGCCCTCCCCAGCCCCCCAGGAGCACTCTGAAAGCCTCCTACAGGCTCTGCACAGCCATTTTGGTGAAGGGGGCGGAGTTTTGGGAGGCAAAGAATGCTGTATTCAGTGTATAAGATGCACCCAGATTTTTGAGGGAAAAAGGTGCGTCTTATACTCCGAAAATACGGTATGTGGTTAGGAAGACAGCATAAAATCTAGTCTAGATAAAAGAAGGACTTAGAGGTGACATGATAGCAGTCTTCCAATATTTGAGGGGCTGCCACAAAGAAGAGGGAGTCAAACTATTCTCTGAAGCACCTGAAGGCAGGACAAGAAGCAATGGATAGAAACTAATCAAGGAGAGAAGCAACCTAGAACTAAGGAGAAATATCCTGACAGAACAATTAATCAGTGGAGTGGTTTGCCACAGAAGTTGTGGGTGCTCCATCACTGGAGGCTTCTAAGAAGAGACCGGACAGCCATTTGTCTGGAATGGTACAGGGTCTCTAGCTTGAGCAGGGGATTGGACTAGAACAGGTTGTCAAAATCAAGGGGTGCTTAGATCTGGCACGTGGGGCTGCCTTGGAAATAGTCACAATATAATTCTTTATTAGAATCGAATTCTTTATTGGCCAAGTGTGATTGGACACCCAAGGAATTTGTCTTTGGTGCATATGCTCTCAGTGTACATAAAAAGAAAAGATACAAAATGTTTTATAGATGGCACCTGGCACCAACAAGGTTAGCTAAAATATCAACAAATACCTCCCCAAAATGTTGGAAATGCGAATCGATACATGGAACGTATTACCATTTATGGTGGACCTGTGAGGAGGCTAAATTTTTTTGGAAAAAGATCAAAAATTGGCTGGAGGCAATAACGGGAGTTAAAATAGAATGGAAACTGGAAATCTTTTTATTAGGAATAATGTCTGCGAAATACAAAAAAGAAATCCAGTATTTAATACTACATATAACTACAGCGGCAAGGATTGCCTTTGCCCAGAAATGGAAAAACAAACTAACTCCAAGTGAAAATGAAATATTAAGAAAGGTTATGGACTGTGCTGAAATGGACAAACTAACTAAAGAAATTCAGGGAAAAGAAGAATCAGAATTCTACCAGATATGGGATAAATGGTATAGGTCAATGATGGCGAACCTTTTTTGGCTCGCGTGCCACAAGTGGGGGGAGCGCAGGGGGGTCGAGTGCGGGCGTGCCGCACCCATAATGCAACGCGCGACCCCCCAGTGTGCACGCGCACACAACGCGCGACCCCCCCCCCCATTTTTACATGTTTTTTTTGCCCTCCCCAGGCTCCAGGGGCTTTATAGGAGCCTGGGGAGGGCGAAAAGAGCCTCCCCCGACCCCCCGGAGGCCCTCCGGAGGCTTCAGGGACTGTCCGGAGGCTTCCCTGAAGCCTTCGGAGCGCTTAAAACCACCCTCCGAGCAAACCGGAAATGACTTCCGGGTTGCTCGGAGGGTCGTTTTATGCGCTCCGAAGGCATCAGGGAAGCCTCGGACGGTCCCTGAAGCCTTCGGAACGCTTAAAACGACCCTCCGAGCAACCCGGAAGTCACTTCCGGTTTGCTCAGAGGGTGGTTTTAAGCGTTCCGAAGGATTCAGGGACGGTCCCTGAAGCCTCCGGGGGGGGGCGGGGGAGGCTCTTTTCGCCCTCCCCAGGCTCCTATAAAGCCTCTGGAGCCTGGGGAAGGCGAAAAATAGCTTTTAAAAAGGTGAACTCAGCTAACAGGGCAACGCCTCGCGTGCCCTGACAAATGGCTCTGCGTGCCACTTGTGGCACGCGTGCCATAGGTTCGCCATCACGGGTATAGGTGGATGGAGGAAAGAAACAAGAATCAATGAAGGAATGTAACAAAACTCAAAAATAATAGTTATGAGTAAAATAAGAAAGTTAAGAATGGTGAAACTCAAATAAAATACAATTGAATGGGAAATAATATAAGGTGAATGCTATCGATTGATAATTGCTACTAGAAAGAACAGGAAGCTCCTGTTTGTATTGTACTGTGTAAATGTGTTGTACGTCTAAGTTTTGTGTGTGTGTATTTTATATGTTTGTTAATAAAATATTTTTTTTAAAAAAGAAAAGATACAAATATAGCAAAGAACCGACCCGCAGTGCCTCTGCTAGTTGCACGTGGCTCCCCCACTTCCCCACCCCCTCGCGCTCCGTTTTGGCTGGCAGGGAGCTATCAAAACAAACTAAAAGAAGAAATGTTTTCCCTTTCGCGTTTGAGCATGCAAGAAGGGGCAGGAAAGGAGAAAGGGAAAGAGGAAAGACACAGAAAAAGAAGGAAAGATGGGAAGAGAGCAAGGAGGGAAGAAGAAGGAAAAGGGAAGGAAGAAGAAATTAGAACGAAGAGGGAAAGAAAAAGAAGGGAAGGAAGGAGATTGTAATGACCGAGGAAGGGTCTTGGGGAAACCCTGCCTTACCACTTGGCCACCACAGGTGCCCCTCCCAAACACAAGTCCCATGTCATGCCTACCATAACCACGCCCCCCACCACACTAGCCCTTTGAGGTCAAACACAACCCTGATGCAGCCCTCAATGAAATTGATTTTGACACCCCTGGACTAGAAGACCTTCAAGGTTACTTCCAGCAATAATGTTGATGTCACTACAATTAGGCTGAGCCAAACCATCCCCCCGCCGGCTTTCTTTCAGATCTCTCCGTGGGATCCAGAACCCAAAGAGCTGCACTCCGAGTGCTACCTCCATCTTGGGGACTACAATAAGGCCATCATGGACTTGAAGCCCACCACTAAGCTGCGGAATGACAACAGGGCCGCCTTCCTTAAGCTCAGCAAGCTCTATTACAACTTGGGAGAACACGAGGAGTCCTTAACGTAAGTGTGCCATGTAAATCCGATGCTCTTTGTGTGCGTGCGCGGACTTTTGGTATACTTGGGTAGCAGGTGGGCAATACACAGACATTCCTACAGATGAGAAGGTGATCAGGAAAATATTACCGGGTTTCCCCCAAAAAAGAAAGGGTCTTATTTTCTTTTGACTCCCCCAAAATAAGCATTTGGCCTTACTTTTGGGGAGGTCTTGTTATTTTTGAGGTGCAGAAGGCAGCGAGCGTAGTCACCTCATGGCTGCTGCTATGTTGCAATATTTTCCGGGAGGGCTTATTTTCAGGGGAGGGCTTATTTCAGCACATGCGCTCAAAAGACCAATTGGGCTTATTATTTGGGGAGGTCTTCTTTTCAGGGAAACAGGGTAGAATGTGCAGAAATGAATAGATTAACACTTGCAATGAAATAGAAGGAGCAGACTGAGTATTATAGTATATGGGAACTATTCTCCCGAAGGTTAGAGAACCAATATGGAAGTTAAAAATGAAAGTAGATTAGTGAAATATAGAAATATATATTAATAGAATTAAATAATTTAAGAAGAGGATTGTTACAGTATCAGATATGTTATGTATAGCAGTATTCAGTCATGAGCAGATAAATAATGAGTATGGTTGTAAATTTTAATTTTTTTAATACAATTTTTATTTGTTTTTGAACAAGGACAAACAAACATAAAAATAAAAATGCCATCTTCCATTACAAATTGTAAAAAGTGTGTCAGTTGCTTACACTATTTCCATGCATCTCTTCCATAGTCACCACCTGCTTTTCATATCAAATCGCATATTTTAAATTCACCTATATTCATGTATACCACAATTATTATAGGTCAACCTTAATTTGACTATAATTCAGTATTCAGTCATGAGCAGATAAATAATGAGTATGGTTGTAAATTTTAATTGTTATTGCACCAGTAATTTGTACCCAGATGACACACTGTTTAATGGAAGATGGATTGTTTGTATTAAAAAAATTTTTTTTTTTAAAAAGACCACCGACAACCTCTTCTAGCCCCCCCCCCCCCCCCCCCGGCATCCCAAAGTTGGACTGCTGGGATTCAGGAAAAAAGTTGTGACATGCAAACAGTAGCAGTTTTGCCTCCAATTTCCATTTTTCCAATGAGTAACAGGGTAGTCCTCGACTTACGACTAAACATTTCTGTTGCTAAGCAAGGCAGTTGTTAAGTGAGTTTTGCCCCCATTTTACAACATTATTTCCCAGCATTGTTAAGTGAATTGTGTGGTTATTAAGCGATGTCCACTGACTCACCTCACTTGAGGGCGTCATCCCCGGCCTCCTTTTCGCTGGCAGAGGCCTTCAGGCTTCAGGCTGCTGGCTGCAGAAGAAATGGGCTGAGGTGTGCGAGGCCTGGCTGCAACTATCCGAAGCTAAGCAGTAGGGCAACTCAATACACACCTCAATCCCCACCTCAATCCCCACCCTTGCACCTTGGAGTGTGCGGGGTCTTAATTAGGGCTTATTTTGGGGGGTTAGCCTTATTATAGGGCTTATATTGGGCACACATATTCCCCTGCACTTGCGTGCTAGTCGTTTATGGCTCTAGGGGGCGGTGCTCATCTCCGTTTCAAAGCCGAAGAGCCAGCACTGTCCGAAGACATCTCCGTAGTCATGTGACCGGCATGTTACCTTCCCACGAAAAGGTGGTCCCTATTTTTCTACTTGCATTTTTTACATGCTTTCGAACTGCTAGGTTGGCAGAAGCTGGGACAAGTAATGGGAGCTCACTACGTTATGCGGCGCTAGGGATTCAAACCACTGAACTGCCGACATTTCTGATCGACAAGCTCAGCGTCTTAGCCACTGAGTCACCGCATCCCTGAGAGATAGATAGATAGATGTAAAAAGTTAATTATGCATATAGCCACATATATGATAACACAGAAAAACAACATAGTCTAGTTCGGATGTATAAATGTACATGGCGATGATTGAGTCTGTTCAGAAAAAGTGGTTTGCAAGCCACCATAGCATTTTATTAGCCCTTCAAGGAAGGCCAGGTCAAGAAAAAAAAAACAGGTATGAAAGCCGAAATTCCCAGAATGCTTTTGGTTGATGTAGGGTAGAAAAACAGCCCCTTCAAAGCCTATCAAGAGTTTTTCCTTTTTTTTTCCCTCCACTCCGCTTGTATGCCAAATAAACTCAAGGTGGGGTCATCTTGATTTTGTTCTCCTCCTCATGCTCAGACTGACTCATCCTTTCTGAAACTTTCCCTTTGATGGCGGGGTTTATTTCTTCCCTGTTCTCAAGGCCAAGTCTGCATTCCTTTACCCACGTCAAACCCAACTTAGGGAAGTCACATGGTGGCTTCACAGAATTTGGGAGCCCAAGTCAGTGTACCATAAACGAGCTGGTTTTCCTTCCCAGACATACCCGTAGTTTTATTTATTTATTTAAATATATTTTATTTGTCATTTTTCCTTTAACAGACGTACATTGTATTGTATTGGACAGTGTATTGTCTAGGTCAATGTAATTTTTCACAAAGCTGTTGTAGCCCAGCAGGTTCTGGTTCAGCTGATGTTGGACTCAGATAGTGAGGGATCATTTGAGTCTGCCCTGGATGATGTAGAAGACCCTGTGCAGGTTGCAGATTCAGAGCAGGGATCAGAGGGGCTGGTTGGCCACCAGGAGGTGCCTGAGGCATGGAGCAGTGGAGAAGATCAAAGGGAGTCAGTTCCTGATGCTAGAGTGAGAAGGGCTGAGAAACGAAAGCAGCAGCTTCGTAGGCAGGCTCACAGACGATAATTAGCACAGGTGGTTGTAGATTGGCCCCTCCCAAGAGGGCTTATAGGTGAGGCGTTGGGAGGGGACATTTGCAGGAAACAACCGTTCAAAATTAGCAGTGAAGAAAGTCGATGTCTTAGAGCCATGTCTGAATATCTGGTTTGTTTCTTGCATTCTGAGTTATCTGGGCCTTCGGCCAAAAGATTTGTTATCTTGCAATGAAACAGTGGCAAACAGCCAAGCCTGTGTTTTGGCTTGTTCACAGGCGTGGAGAGGGGGGGTCAGAACACAAAGCTAATCATAATAATACAATTAAATAATATTGCAGATGATACCAAGCTGGCAGGAATAGCCAACACTCCAGAAGATAGGCTTAAGATACAGAAGGATCTTGACAAACTTGAACATTGGGCACTATCTAATAAAATGAAATTCAATGGTGAAAAGAGTAAGGTTCTACATTTAGGCAAGAAAAAGGAAATGCACAGGTACAGTATAGGTGGTACCTTGCTCAACAGTAGTAACTGTGAAAGGGATCTTGGAGTCCTAGTGGACAACCATTTAAATATGAGCCAGCAGTGTTCAGCAGCTGCCAAAAAAGCCAACACAGTCCTAGGCTGCATCAACAGAGGGATAGAATCAAGATCACGCGAAGTGTTAATACCACTTTATAATGCCTTGGTAAGGCCACACTTGGAATACTGCATTCAGTTCTGGTCGCCACGATGTAAAAAAGATGTGGAGACTCTAGAAAGAGTGCAGACAAGAGCAACAAAGATGATTAGGGGACTGGAGACTAAAACATATGAAGAACGGTTGCAGGAATTGGGTATGTCTAGTTTGATGAAAAGAAGGACTAGAGGAGACATGATAGCAGTGTTCCAATATCTCAGGGGTTGCCACAAAGAAGAGGGAGTCAAGCTATTCTCCAAAGCACCTGAGGGTAGAACAAGAAGCAATAGGTGGAAACGAATCAAGGAGAGAAGGAACATAGAACTGAGGAGAAACTTCTTGACAGTTAGAACAATTAATCAGTGGAACAGCTTGCCTCCAGAAGTTGTGAATGCCCCAACACTGAAAGTCTTTAAGAAGATGTTGGATAGCCATTTGTCTGAAATGGTATAGGGTTTCCTGCCTAGGCAGGGGGTTGGACGAGAAGAACCCAAGGGTCCCTTCCAACTCTGCTATTGTATTGTATGTTGTAAATATGAGTCCTGCCCCTGCCTATTTTTGGAGAATAGCTAATAGCCTGCAGAGTATCAGCTAGTTGTAGATGGAGCTGAGGAACAGGAGTCGACTTGGGAGTAAGGCCACAGGTGGACGATGAATGGCCCCTCCCAGAGGGAATAAAAGAGCAGCGAAAGGGGAGTGGAGTTTGCAGAGACAATTAGTTTGCTTAATTGGTTAGTGACTCTCTGAGACTCCTTGCCACGTTGTGCAGATATTGTCCTGACAGCTCTCCAAGCCAGAGAATGTAATTTCCTGACAGCTAGAACAATTAATCAGTGGAACAGAAATTGCCTCCAGAAGTTGTGAATGCCCCAACACTGGAAGTCTTTAAGAAGATGTTGGATAGCCATTTGTCTGAAATGGTATAGGGTTTCCTGCTTAGGCAGGGGGTTGGACTAGAAGACCTCCAAGGTCCCTTCCAGCTCTGCTATTGTGTTGTATTGTATAGCCATACATATTTTCTGGACAGTGTATTTTCTGGGTCAATGTACTTTTTGCACAATGCTAATCATAATAATACAATTAAATATACATAATCATAGTCTTCCAAATTCTAATCTTAATATGCATGTTGTAATTATAGTGAACTAACCTGGAGTTGCCTGGGCATTTATTTTTCCTAATCCTGTGTTAGATAGGAAAGGGAATGAATGATATCTATAGTGTTGCACAACACCACTGCCCGCTCGCGCATGCGTGCATGACACACACACACCCCGGGCATCCCGTTTTGGGCCTAGTAGGCCTCCCTGCAGCCCCCTGGGAGCAAGACCTGGCCGTTGGGGGGCTTGCACTGCCCCTGTTGTGCTCCCTCTAATGCCCGCGCATGCGTGGCAGAGACCCAAAAGTCAGCTGGCCAATGGGAGGCACACATGCATGCACGATAGAGCTAAGCTGGGTTCTGCGTGCCACCTGGGTGCCAGGACACACGCACACACACACACCTCGAGTGGTGATAAGGGTGTGTTACCCCCACAGTATATTTTCTCTTTTGTCACATTCTCATCGTACGCCAAATAGTAATTGTGCAATTTTGGTTATTTAGGGTATTGTGTGTGTTTTAACATTGTGAACTGCCCAGAGTCATGTAGGGGGCAATAAAATAATAAAATATAATACAATAAAATATAATAAAAGCTTCCCAATGGAATAAAAGCACCTGAGGGCAGGACAAGAAGCAATGGGTGGAAACTTGTCGGTTTCCTGCCTAAGCAGGGGGTTGGACTAGAAGACCTCCAAGGTCCCTTCCAACTTCTCTTCTGTTCTATTCTATTCTAGAAATAACTTGGAATGAAGGACAAATTTCCTGACAGTGAGAACAATGAATCAGTGGAGCGACTTGCCTCCAGAAGTTGTGAATGCTCCAACACTGGAAGTTTTTAACCATTTGTCTGAAATGGTATAGGGGAGCGGTCAGCAACCCGTGGCTCTGGAGCCGCATGTGGCTCTTTCATCCCTCTGTTGCGGCTCCCTGTCGCCAGGCAGCACCACAATTTTGAGAGGAGCTTCCAGGTTTTTTTTGGGGGGGGGGAGCAGGGTGTGCCAGGAGGAGACTATGGCAAGGGATGGGTTTTCCGGTCAGCTCCACAATTGATAAGGCTTTCGGTTAGGACAGGTAGAGGAAAAAAGATGCCGTGCTAGGAGGAGACTCTATGGTGGGGGAACCGGACTTTTGGTTAGCAGAGGGGGGCTTCCGGTTAGGACCTTTGTGGCTCTTTGAGTGTTTAAGGTTGCCAACCCCTGGTATAGGGTTTCCTGCCTAAGCAGGGGTTTGGACTAGAAGACTTCCAAGGTCCCTTCCAACTTCTATTCTCTGCCTCAGTTTCCCTGCTTGGAAGGCTTCAAACATCTCCCTCTTTTCAATTCTCGCTCTCAACATTTTTCCACACACAGCCAAGTGCGGGAGTGCTTGAAGCTGGATCAAGATGACAAAGACTGCTTTTCCCACTACAAGCAAGTGAAGAAGCTCACCAAGCAGCTGGAATCGGCTGAGGAGCACATCAAAGCTCAGAGGTGATCTTCCCATCCAGGGTTTTCTGTTTGCTCGGGTGCCCATATCTAAGCTGACTTTGGCCTTAACCGTTGTTGAGATTTCTCCAGCCACCTTCGTGCCCCACCTTACCTACCTTTAACATTCTCACATAGGTTGCATGGCACAAGCACCGTGGATTAAAATCATTGGGCATGCTGATAAGGATATGAAGCAATCCTTTCTGTATTCTGAACCAGGCTTCCCAAGAGCATGAAGCAAACTCCTGGTCCTGACAAAAACCCCTTTTATTAATTGACTGTGAATTCTGCTTGGAGAGCTGCCAGGCCGATATCTGCAAAACCTGGCAAGGAGTCTCGGAGAGTCACGAACCAATTAAGCGACCTAATTGTCTCCTGCAAACTCCACTCCCCTTTCGCTCCTCTTTTATTTCCTCTGGGAGGGGCTGTTCATCGTCCACCTGTGGCCTTACTCCCAAGTCCACCCTTGTTCCTTAGCTGTTCCCTTCGTCTAGCAACTCTGTGCATGCGCACACTGGGAACAGGCTCCAGCTGTTCTTCTGCCTCACTGATGTTTGACTCTGAAGGCAGCTGATAAATGGCATAGGGCTCTGGCCCCCTCTCTGCCTCCGACACAGAACCCTCATCAGAGCCTTCCCCAGACTCCAGGACTGGCCCATCTTCCTCCCCAACCTCCTCACTGTCCCTGAATCTGTTGCCAGCTTTGCTGTCCGCTGACGACCCGTAACATTCTGATTGAATCCCAGAAACAGGATCAAGGGATATAGAGGTCTGCTTTTGATGATACCTATTTCCCAAATCGTGCCTGTGGCCCTGCTGAGGTCCATTTTCACTGGCAGATGCGCCACAGGCCGGCCCTCCGCTGTTTCCAGGACAGCCCCGTGGGCCAGATCTAAGCATCTCATGGGCTGGATGCGGCCTGTGAGCCTTGAGTTTGACAATCCTGGTCTAAAGTACTATTCTGACCTAGGCTTCCCCAAAAAGCACGAGGCAGAGTCCTGGTCCCAACAAAACCTCTTTTATTAAAAGAATGTGAATTCCTCTCATTCACATTCAGCAAAGGCCTGGCAAACAGTCTTTCAAAGGAATATTTATGACTGCAGACCTTATCTATCTTGGAAAGCTGCCCTGTAAATATTTTCCAACTGAGGTGCTGTGCAAGGAAAGACTGGCACAGAGTCTCTGAGATTCACGGACAGATCTTCACACTCCTGAAACGAATCTAATGACCGACCAAACAAATTGTTTCCTGCAAAAGCCCACTCCCCTTTCGCTCCTCTTATTTCCTATGGGAGGAGCCAATCACATTCAACCTGTGACTTTACTCCCAAGTCAACCCTGATTTCTGAGTTGTTCTTCTGGCAGCTCTGCGCATGCGCACACTGGGAACAGGCTCTAGTTGTTCCTCTGCCTCACTGCTGTCTAGCTCTGTAGGCACCTGATCACTGCCAGACAGCCTCTGCCCCGTCTCTGCCTCTGACACAGAGCCCTCGTCCGAGCCTTCCCCAGCCTCCAAGACTAGTCCATGCTCCTCCCCAACCTCCTCACTCTCTGACTCTGCTGCCAGCTTCACTATGGCGTGGTATATAAATCTAAATGTTCTTGCTATATCATTGTTCACTATCTGTGTCCCCTATCCAATCTTGTTTCTTCTTTGCTGCTCTCTAATAACAGATATGCAGATGCCATCGAGAAGTACAAAGCCACCATGAAAACAGAACCCAACGTAGAGATCTACACCATCAAAGCCAAAGGACGGATTTGCCACTGTTTATCCAAGGTAGAGGCTGAACCAGGGGGAATTCGTTTGAAATGAATCTGGGTTTGGGTCCCTGTCGATTAGCCATCCTCTTTGGGAAGCTGCCTGTGTTGGTATAATGTGACCAGAGGCCGAAAGAAGTGCAAATGCTTTGCTTAATCTCATAAAGTTGTAATGGGGATCGGTGCTTACTTCCTGGGTCTACTATCAGGCCTCCGTCTGTCTGGTTCTATTGCTCACCTATCTGAGATTTTGCTTTCTTTCTGTATGGCAGGGATGTCAAACTCAAGGCCCGCGGGGTGCTTAGATCTGGCCTGTACGACTGCCCCGAAAATAGTGAAGGATTGGCCCGTGGGCCAGAACTGGCCCACGAGGTACTTAGATCTGGCCTGTAGGACTGCCCTGAAAAAAATTTTCCTCAAAAAAGAGGCTGAAAATCTGGGGGTGTCTTATACATCGAATACAGCATTTTTTGCTTCCCGAAACCCCGCCCCTTCTCCAAAATGGCTGTGCATACCCTTATGGAGACTTTCAGAGAACTCCTGGGGGCTGGGGAGGGCAGAAATAAGCAAATATTGGACCATTTTTTGTCCCCCCAGCAGCACTCCCTAAGCCTCCTTAAGGCAATCCGTGCAATTTGTTTGACAAAATATGGGCCCGTTTTCACAAAAAACGGGCTGTTTTTTGTTTGTTTCCCCCCCCCCCACTCCCCAGGAGCACTCTGCAAGCCCACCCAAGGCTATTCATGCCTTTTTTTTTTGAAGAAAAACAGGCCCATTTTCCTGAAAAACGGGCCGTTTTGGGGAGGTTTGCAGAGTGCAAAAACTTTTTTTTCTTTTTGGAAAGCTCTTTAACCAGTTGATGAGAATTACATTGATCAAGTGATGTGCCAGCAGAAATAAACTCTTAAGGTGCTGCAGATTATCAGCGATTTCCTTCTCCAGTACATGGATAAATACACCTGGAAACATCTACCTACCTACCTACTTTCTCTCTCTCCCTACCTATCTACTGTATCTCTTTCTATTTCTCTCTCTCTATCTCTCTACCTACCTACACACATACACACTCACTCTCTCCCTACCTATCTACTGTATTTCTCTATTTCTCTCTATCCCTGTATCTACCTACCTACACACTCTCTCCCTACCTATCTACTGTATTTCTCTCTATCTCTTTCTATTTCTATCTCTCTCTCTCTCTACCTACCTGCCTACATTCTCTCTCTCTCTCCCTACCTACCTATTGCATTTCTCTCTCTCTCTCTCTCTCTCTCTCTCTTTCTCTCACTCTCTCTATCCCTTTATCTACCTACCTACCTATCTACCTAACTACTCTCTCTTTCTCTCCCTACCTACCTACTGTATTTCTCTCTCTTTCTTTCTCTCCCTCTCTATCCCTTTATCTACCTACCTACTTTTTTAAAAAAATTGCCTCTTCAAAACCTTGGTGCGTCTTATACTCCGGTGCATCTTATACTCTGAAAAATATGGTAGATCTGGCCTGTACGACTGCCCTGAAAATAGTGAAGGATTGGCCCATGGGCCGGAACTGACCCGTGTGGTACTTAGATCTGGACTGTAGGACTGCCCTGAAAATAGTGAAGGACTGGCCCGTGGGCTGAATCTGGCCCACGGGGTACTTAGATCTGGCCTGTACGACTGCCCTGAAAATAGTGAAGGACTGGCCCTTGGGCCGGATCTGGCCTGCGAGGTACTTAGATCTGGCCTGTAGGACTGCCCTGAAAATAGTGAAGGATTGGCCGGAACTGCCCCGTGGGGTACTTAGATCTGGACTGTAAGACTGGCCCTTGGGCCGGATCTGGCCTGCGAGGTACTTAGATCTGGTCTGTAGTGAAGCACTGGCCCACGGTGCCTCTGCCAGTGAAAACAGAGCCCGGGGGTTACACCCATTTTCGCTGGCAGAGAGCTGCAGGAGGCCGTCCCAACCGAAAACGGAGGCCGGAGTGGGGTGCCCAGGCCACCACCGCTGCCCCGGACATGAGTGACATATCGAGCTGGACATGCCTACCCTGGACATGCCCACCGGGACATGCCTCCCCAGCCCCCCAAAGTCAAACACAACCCTCAATGAAATCAAGTTTGACACCCCTGCTGTATAGCAATAGTAGTAGTACTTAAACTTATATACCACTTCACAATGCTTTATAGTCCTTTCTAAGCAATTTACATATTCAGCCTATTGCCCCCCCCCCAAAAAAAAACCAATCTGGGTCCTCATTTTTACCCACCTCGGAAGGATGGAAGGATGAGTCAACCTTGAGCCTGGTGAGAATCTAACTGCTGGCAGTGGGCAGAGTTTGCCTGCAGTACTGCATTCTAACCTCTGCGCCCTGGGGGAGCGTGGTTCTTGATCTGCATCCTTTGGCCAAGCTGATCATCTCCAGATGTTTTGGAGAACCATACCGTTCAGAGCGAATAGAAATCTGGGTCAATATAGAAAAGATGTGGAGACTCTAGAAAGAGTGCAGAGAAGAGCAACAAAGATGATTAGGGGACTGGAGACTAAAACATATGAAGAACGGTTGCAGGAACTGGGTATGTCTAGCTTAATAGAAAGAAGGACTAGGGGAGACATGATAGCAGTGTTCCAATATCTCAGGGGTTGCCACAAAGAAGAGGGAGTCAAACTATTGTCAGGGCAGCCTCCATCAGTAACCAAGAAAGAAACCACTCAACTCCATATTTCAGAATTAAGAGTAATTTTATTGGTTATGAGTAGATAGCAGCTAGCAAAGCAAGATCTGAGGCAAAAGCGCACGTAATCATAGATATCAATATGTGACCCAACTCCCTCCCCCTAGTAGCCCCATCCCTCAGTCCAATCTGCACACCCCACAGGTGTCACGTGGGCTGCATCTTCAAAAAACATCATCAGGTTGGTATGCCGGACGGTTGGCCTTGGCGGCAATTCCACTATCTGCAGCATGCGCAGTAGATGGTGAGAAAACCACTCCCTTCTTCATTCACTCCTGTGCTGAAGCTTCCCCTCCCAAATACCATGTTATCCCCCCCCTCCCCGTTTCAATGGCAGCCGAAAACAAGCAGCAAAGCAGAGGCTGACACTATTCTCCAAAGCACCTGAGGGCAGAACAAGAAGCAATGGGTGGAAACTAATTAAGGAGAAGCACTTAGAACTGAGGAGAAACTTCCTGACAGTGAGAACAATCGATCAGTGGAACAGCTTGCCTCCAGAAGTTGTGAATGCCCCAACACTGGAAGTCTTTAAGAAGATGTTGGATAGCCATTTGTCTGAAACGGTATAGGGTTTCTTGCCTAGGCAGGGGGTTGGACTAGAAGACCTCCAAGGTCCCTTCCAACTCTGCTATCATAACCCAAAGGCATCTGCAAGACTCTGAAATTGTAAAAAGATGCCCTGGAAAGGTTTTTCAAGATGTTTTGCCTGAGAATTCTCATGATCCTTCCCCAACTAGCTGGAAGAAACGACACAGGATGGGTTTAGTTGTCAAATCATCTTGGCCCATTCGAAAGCCATTAAAAAACATTTTTTTCCCTCTCAGCTCTGGCGACAGGATGATGGGATTCCTTCTCATTTTGAGAAGGTTAACAATTGCAAGTTCCTAGTGACTTAGGGAGTATTTCTTGATATCCTGGTGGAACTGGTTGTTTTAGCTTATTTGGGGGATTCATTGTACAGGTAGTCCTCACCTTATGACAGGTTGCTTAGTGATCATTAGACCTTATGACCTACCTGAAAAAGGGGACTTATCACCCAGATCTGAGTTCTGATGGTTGTGCCTCCCCCTCCCTTGGTCACACAACCACTGCGGCATCCCGCAGTGCCCCACCCCCATTTTACGGCAGTTTTGCTGAAAACTGGCCGTTACTTCCAGCAAAACCATACCCACAATGGGTTTGCACTTACAACCGTTTGTTCAAAAAAAAACCTTGGGGTTCGCCCTTAATAACTGTCGTGTTTGCTTACCGACCGGGTGTTCACGTTTGGGACCACTCCATAGGCTTAATGACCATCACAAAAATGTAAAAAATAGAAGTTAATCACCGTAAAAGGCAGACTCCATTCTGGTCATAACTCAAAGGAATGTCCAGAATCACAGTATCCCATATGGAAAGCCTTAGCCATATATTTAAAAACGATCAAGTACCGTATTTTTCGCTCCACAAGATGCACTTTCTTCAGGATGATGGATGAAATAAACCTAAAAGATGTTTGGAGAGATAGGAATCCTACTAAAAAACAATACACCTTCTACTCAAACAGACATTTATCATTCTCTAGAATTGATATGATTTGGGCTTCAACGGACATATCTAGCAGTGCACAAGAAGTGGAAATTGAGTCGAATACTTGGGCGGACCACAATCCAAGGACAATAGGATGGAGACAACAAAGAATAAGATCTAGATGGACACTAAATAATATGATATTGAAAGAGAAAGAATTTGTAAAGAAAATGGAAAAAGAATTGACTTTCTTTTTTAAAGAAAACAAAAAAGAAGATACGTCCTTACAGAATCTCTGGGATACAATGAAGGCCTTTTCTAGAGGTTTGATAATAGACTATGCAAGAAAGAGAAATTTAAAGAAAAGACAAGTGTCTAAGGACCTAGAAAAAGACTATAGTATACTGGAAAAAGAACTACAGAAATCTCCACAAAAGAAAGAGATTAAAATAAAAATGGATACAATAAAACACAAAATGGACCTACTGGAAAAGGAGGACTTGGCTCAAAAAATCAGAGGCGCTAAACAGAACTACTTTGAAAATGCAAATAAACCAGGCAGATGGCTGGCATATAAACTGAGAAAAGAAAGAGAGATCAAGAAAATACAACAACTAAGAGATGAACAAGGACAATTGCACTATGGAAATATGGAAAAGAAGAAAATTATACAAGACTACTACGCTAAGTTGTATGAACAAGAGAATATAAAAGAGGAAGAAGTGAAACAATATTTACAAAATGCCAAACTCCCCCAAATACCAAGTGATACTAGAACTATATTAGAAGATAAAATAACAATGATGGAGTTAACTGAAGCCCTTAAAAGACAAAATAATGGGAAGGCCCCGGGATCGGATGGCCTTCCTGTGGAATTCTATAGAACACTAGAGAAATCCTTGGCCATTCCCCTACTAGAAGTTATGAATGAAGTAATGACTGAAAGCAAAATACCTAACTCATGGCTGGAGGCATATATTACATTGCTACCCAAAGAGGAGGCAGACCATACGGAAATTAAGAATTATAGACCTATCTCCTTGTTGAATTCAGACTACAAGTTATTTGCTTCTATATTGGCGGAGAGACTGAAAAAATATTTAAATGAGTTTATTCATCCGGACCAAAATGGCTTTCTACCAAAGAGGCAAATTAGAGATAATATAAGAACAATTTTGGATACCTTGGAATATTATGAGGCCCACTCTGGGAAGCAAATGGCTTTGATGTTCCTGGATGAGCAGAAAGCTTTTGATAATGTGAATTGGATATTTATGATACAACAAATGGAACAAATGAACTTTGGTAAGAACTTTATTCAAGCCATACAAACGATATACCACAAGCAAACAGCTAAGATAATGATAAATGGAGAACTGACGGATCCCATCGAAATAAAAAGAGGCACGAGACAAGGCTGTCCACTATCACCACTGCTTTTTGTTTTAACATTAGAAGTACTAAACAGAAAGATTAGAGAAGAGGAAGAAATAAAGGGAATGACTATCAAAAAGGAAGAATATAAGCTGCAAGCATTTGCAGATGATCTAGTCTTTATTCTTGAGGAGCCACTTCAATCTGCACCTAAATTGATAGGAAAAATTGAGGCGTATGGAGAAGTTGCAGGTTTGAAAATAAATAAAGACAAAACAAAGATTTTGACAAAAAATATACCCTCAAAACAAAAAGAAGAATTGGCGGAAACTTTCGAAATGCAAATTACAAACAAAGTTAAATATTTGGGGATTTACCTAACAGCCAGATGCAGCACTCTTAAAGAAGATAATTATCTTAGATTGAAGCAACAAATTGCAATAGATCTGGCGAAATGGGAGAATCTTCAATTATCAATGATTGGGAGAATCTCAACAATCAAAATGAATATCCTACCTAGAATTCTATATTTGTTCCAGACCATTCCAATTAAGTTGGGGAAAGACTACTTTGAAGATTTAAATAAAATGGTGTTGAAATTCATATGGCAGGGGAAAAAAGCAAGAATAAAATGCAAATTGTTACAAGATGCTAAATCAAGAGGAGGGTGGGGTCTACCCGACTGGGAGTTATATTATCAGGCAGCTAGCCTGATGTGGATTAAGGAATGGATAATGCTAAGAAATGCTAGGCTTTTGAATCTAGAGGGTCACGACCTGTTGTTGGGATGGCAAGCATATTTATGGTATAAGGGAACTAAAACACATGGTTATTTCAGAAGGCATTTTATAAGAGAGGCTCTGTTATTAAATTGGGAGAAGGTTAAGAGGTTGCACTACTTGAAAATTCCAGTCTGGATATCAACTATTGAAGCCTTTTCATACTCAATAATATATAAAAGGGAAGAAACAGTTAGATATGCTGAATTATTGAATACAGAGGGTGAACTCAAATCCATACAAGAATTGAAACAGGAAGGTATTGAACTCAATTGGTACTCATATGTGCAAATACATTCTAGATACAATGAAGATCGAAAAAATGAGGGCTTTTATGATAAAATGACTGAATTAGATAAAATCTTAACAGGTAACGATGAAAAAGTAATTCAAAAATTTTATGCCTATTTATTAGAGGTGAAATTATATGAAGAACAAGTTAAAGGAACTATGTTAGCTTGGGGAAAAAACTTTGGACATGGGATTGATTTAGAAAAATGGCAAAAATTGTGGACTCAAAACTATAAAATGACAATGTCAACTGCATATAAAGAGAATTTGTATAAGATGTTTTATAGGTGGCACTTATCCCCATCGAGAATAGCAAGAATGTCTAAGAATAAATCCGAAAAATGCTGGAAATGTCAACATACGCCGGGCACATTCTACCACATGTGGTGGACTTGTTCTGAAGCTAAAAGATACTAGACTAAAATACACATGTGGTTGGAGAAAATGATACATAAACATATAGACTTAAAACCAGAACTCTTTTTATTGGGAATAATACCAGAAATATACAACAAGGACTTGAAATATTTGATTATAAATGTGTTAACAGCTGCTAGAATTGTATTTGCCAAAAACTGGAAAAATGAGAAATTACCAACAGAGGAAGAAATTATTCGGAAAATAATGGACTGTGCTGAAATGAGTAAACTTACATTTGAAATTAGAGAACTAGAGGATGAGCAATTTTATAAATTATGGGATTTGTTTTATCAATGGCTGGATAAAAAAACCTGGAAATGAAACTTTTTTTTTCTCTTTATCTTATCTTATATGTAATAATAATAGAAAGCTATATTTAATGTTGTGAAAGTTTTTTTTTCTTTTTTTATATGTTAATTTTTTATTATGAAATAGATTACTTACTTATACGATATATGAAGAATAATAATGTACTTAATGCATAAGAGTGAGATGATTTAAATTGTTAGGTATAATTGTAGGTGGTGACTATTTTATAATATAAAATGGAATAATGATGTAATGAACAATGGATATATATATATAAATTGAAACACTTAATGACTACATGGATTGATAATTAATAATGGAAAATTATATTTGGAGTTATGGATGATTGAAAATTTTATGGTTAACTGAAAGTAGAAATGTGTAATATGAATTAATGGGAATCTTTTGACTTAATCCTTATTCTTATTTCTTAGAGATTGGTGATATGATAATTTTATAAAGACTTATTGTTACCTAGTAGATAATTATGGATGTAAGGAAATAAGGGCTGTCACAAATGAAAGAATACTAATGGTAATTTGAACAAACAATGCTCAGTGAAATATTTAATTATGTTTAATGGATAACCAGTGACTTTATTCTTAATTGTAAAAACCGCTGAACAAAAACTTGTAACCAAACGACATGCTTGATGAAATTGTTTTTCTTTTTTTTTCTCCTTGCTCTTGTTCTGTATGTGTTGTTTTGTCCTTTTTAAAGAAAAATAAATAAAAAAAATTTTTTTAAAAAAAGATGCACTTTTTTGTCTCCCAAAAGTGGGTGGAAATGTCTGTGCGTCATATGGAGCATATACTGCTGAAGCCCCACCCACCGGCCTCTGCGCAACCCATTTTCGGTCTCCACGCATCCCATTTTTGGCCTCTGTGCGCCCCGTTTTTGGCCTCCATGCAGGACTTTTGTGGAGGCCAAAAATGGGCCGTACAGAGGCCAAAAATGGGGCACACAGAGGCCAAAAATGGCTTGCACGGATGCCGAAAACGGGATGCATGGAGGCTGAAAACAGAATGCACGGAGGGGGGAAATTGGGCACGCAGAAGCCGAAAACGGGTGTGCTTCTTATGGTCAGGTACATCTTATGGAGCAACAAATACGGTAAATAGAATTAACCTGACGGTGTGTTATTAGAACCCCATAGTGAGATGACGGGGTAGATTGGAACAAATGACTAGGTCCAGGAAGGGATGTGTAAATGTGTTAATCAACAAAAGATCACCACACTTGTACCTCCTGTTAAATTGATATTTACTGACAAAAGAAATGAAGGGAGACTAATATAGATCTATTTCAAGCTACTTAGCTCTCGTTCAGCTAGACATACCCTTCTGGGATTCGAACCTGGGCTAAACACTAGCCTGCAATGGATCTGTACTAGTCTCCCTTTATTTCTTTATTCGTTAAAATATAAATGCAACACACACAAAAATAGTTTGTCGCAAAAGCGACTGCCTGCGAAGGCTCCTGGGCTGGGGCCAAAAGGCGAAAGCAGAAGCTGTATGCTCCGTTCTATATTTGGGTAGACCAGGTTGCCCTGATTTAAAAAAAAAACCACTTTACTCCCTGTTGCAGAGCAAACGGACTGCTGAAGCAATAGATCTCTGCAGCGAAGCCCATCAGCTTGATCCCAGAAATATCTTCATCCTGCGTGACTGAGCAGAGGCCTTCAACCTTAACGAAGAATTTGAGAAAGGTCAGTATCCGAGAAAGCTCATGGCCGCTACAGTGGGAGCCTCATCCGATTCATTTCTTCCTCCTTCCATCCCGGGGTTAATGACTTCACTTATTTTTTCCTTCCGTTCAGCCGTGTTTTATTCTCAGAAACTGCCTACACCAGGTGTGTCAAACTCAATTTCATTAAGGGCCATATTAGGGTTGTGTTTGACCTCGGAGGGCCGGGGGGGGGGGCATGCCTGGGGGTGGGGGCGTAGGCATGGTCGGGGGTGATGGTGGGCATGACACGGGACTTGTGTCAGGGGCGGCACCTGTGGTGGCCAAGTGCTAAGGCAGGACTTCCCTGAGACCAACCATATCTCATTATTATTTATTTATTATTATTTATTTATTTATTCACATTTCTAAACCGCCCCCTCTCCCAAAAAGGGACTCGGGGCGGTGTACAGTCCACAATAAATCACAGATAAAATAGAAATATAAATAGGGCTATAAATATATGTATGTATGTGGAGGAGGTTAAAATTAAGAGTCCTGTACAGAGGCTAAAAGCCCTAAAAACAATTAAAACTAAAACATTACCCTTAAAATAACCAGATGGGAATATACTACCAGGAGTTCATAGATGTAACATTTATAATCATGCCAGGCCAGCTAGTCGGAACAGGTGAGTCTTCAATTTTTGACGGAAGGAGCGGAAGTCCGAGGTGGTTCTAATGTCGGGGGGGAGGTCATTCCATTATAATCTTCCTTCCTTCTCTTCTTTTTCCTTCCCTCTTCATTCTTCTTTCTTCTTCTCTTCTTTCCTTCTTTTTCCTTCCTTGCTCTCTTCCCATCTTCCCATCTTTTTCTTTGTCTTTCCTCTTTCCCTTTCTCCTTTCCTACCACTTCTTGCATGCTCCAATGGAAAACAGGAAACATTTCTCCTTTTGTTTTGTTTTTAGCTTCTTTTGATAGTCATTGCCAGCGAATATGTGTCCGGGGGTGGGGGGGGGTGGGGTGTTGACCTCCACCTGCAGCCCATTTTGGCTGGCAGAGTACTGCAGGAGGCTGTCCAGGCTAAAAACGGACCAGGGAGGGGTGTGTGCCCCATTTTTGCTAGCAGAGACACCGCAGGCCAGTCCTTTGCTATTTCCAGGCTGGCCGCGCAGGCCACATCTAAGGCTGGATCCGGCCCACAGGCCTTGAGTTGACACCCCTGGCCTAGATGAGTCCCTGCTGTTTTCTTGGCAAGGATTTCCCCGAAGTGATGCCCCACAGTCTCCTTCTTCCTTCCTTGGAGTGTACAATTAGTCCAAGGTCACCCAACTGGCTTCGTGCCTTAAGCAGGACTAGAACTCCCAGTTCCTAGCCTGCTGTCTTAACCGCTACGCCAAACTGGTTTTCTGGCCTTTTACATTTACGTTTCTTGGCAAACGTTCTCGTCCCAATCAGACCACTTTCTGATCGCAAAATACAGAAGCCACACGAAGCAAGCCCGCTTGTTCATTTCCAGCCCGCCTAAAAATCTCATCCACAGGCAATAAAATGCGATTCCAAACACCTCAAACCTGGGAGTATTTTTTTTTAAAACCCAACACTTCATTATCAGCAGGGAGAAAAATGGAACCAAACACAGAACAATTCCCCAAATGGAATCTCAAGATCATGTGAAGTGTTAATACCACTTTATAGTACCCTGGTAAGGCCACACTTGGAATATTGCATCCAGTTTTGGTCGCCATGATATAAAAAAGATGTTGAGACTCAAGAAAACAGGGCAGAGAAGAACAATAAAGATGTTTAGGGGACTGGAGGCTGAAATGTATAAAGAACGGTTGCTGGAACTGGGTATGTGTAGTCTCATGAAAAGAAGAACTAGGGGTGACATAATAGCAGTGTTCCAATATCTCAGGGGCTGCCACAAAGAAGAGGGAGTCAAGCTATTCTCCAAAGCACCTGAGGGTAGGACAAGAAGCAATGGGTGGAAAATAATCAAGGAGAAAAGCAACTTAGAACTGTGGAGAAACTTCCTGACAGTTAGAACAATCGATCAGTGGAACAGCTTGCCTCCAGAAGTTGTGAATGCCCCAACACTGGAAGTCTTTAAAAAGATGTTGGATAGCCATTTGTCTGAAACGGTATAGGGTTTCCTGCCTAGGCAGGGGGTTGGACTAGAAGACCTCCAAGGTCCCTTCCAACTCTGTTATTCTATTCTATTCTTCTGTTATATTGTGCTACAATTGTACACCTAATTCTACTTCAGACATTTTTAAATGTAGTTAGGTAGTTAACACTGTGTCTAAAGAGACTCTAGAAAGAGTGCAGAGAAGAGCAAGAGAGATGATTAGGGGACTGGAGACTAAAACATATGAAGAACGGTTGCAGTAACTGGGTATGTCTAGTTTGATGAAAAGAAGGACTAGGGGAGACATGATAGCAGTCTTCCAATATCTCGGGTTGCCACAAAGAAGAGGGAGTCCAGCTATTCTCCAAAGCACCTGAGGGTAGAACAAGAAGCAATAGGTGGAAACGAATCAAGGAGAGAAGCAACATAGAACTGAGGAGAAACTTCTTGACAGTTAGAGCAATTAATCAGTGGAACAGCTTGCCTCCAGAAGTTGTGAATGCCCCAACACTGAAAGTCTTTAAGAAGATGTTGGATAGCCATTTGTCTGAAATGGTATAGGGCAGCGATGGCGAACCTTTTTTGGCTCGCGTGCCACAAATGGGGGGAGCGCAGGGGGGTGCTGCACCCATAATGCAATGCGCGACACCCCCCCCAGTGCGCCCCCCAGTGCGCATGCGCGCACAACGAGCGACACCCCCATTTTTACATGCTTTTTTCACCTCACTGATGTCTGACTCTGAAGGCAGCTGATAACTGGCAAATGGCTCTGGCCCCCTCTCTTCCTCTGACACAGAGCCCTCATCAGAGTCTTCCCCAGCCTCTAGGACTAGCCCATGTTCCTCCCCAACCTCCTCGCTATCCGAATCTGCTGCCAGTTCTGCTGCCCACTGGCGGCCCACAACATTTATTTTATCCAGTTTAATGGAAATATGCACCTAGGGCGAAAAATGGCTTTTAAAAAGGTGAACTCCGCTGGCCAGCGCGCGCATGTGCGCTGGCCAACTGACAGGGCAGCGCCTCACGTGCCCTGACAAATGGCTCCGCGTGCCACTTGTGGCACGCGTGCCATAGGTTCGCCATCACTGGTATAGGGTTTCCTGCCTAGGCAGGGGGTTGGACGAGAAGAACCCAAGGGTCCCTTCCAACTCTGCTATTGTATTATATGTTGTAAATATGAGTCCTGCCCCTGCCTATTTTTGGAGAATAGCTAATAGCCTGCAGAGTATCAGCTAGTTGTAGATGGAGGGTGCATATTTCCATTAAACTGGATAAAATAAATGTTGTGGGCCACCAGTGGGCAGCAGAACTGGCAGCAGATTCGGATAGCGAGGAGGTTGGGGAGGAACTTGGGCTAGTCCTAGAGGCTGGGGAAGACTCTGATGAGGGCTCTGTGTCAGAGGAAGAGAGGGGGCCAGAGCCATTTGCCAGTTATCAGCTGCCTTCAGAGTCAGACATCAGTGAGGCAGAAGAACAGCTGGAGCCTGTTCCCAGTGTGCGCATGTGCAGAGTTGCCAGATGAAGGGAACAGCTGAGGAACAGGAGTCGACTTGGGAGTTAGGCCACAGGTGGACGATGAATGGCCCCTCCCAGAGGGAATAAAAGAGGAGCAAAAGGGGAGTGGAGTTTGCAGAGACAATTAGTTTGCTTAATTGGTTAGTGACTCTCTGAGACTCCTTGCCACGTTTTGCAGATATCGTCCTGACAGCTCTCCAAACCAGAGAAGGTCCGTGACTGTAAATCCTCCCTTGAAAGACTTTGCTGGGTGTGAATGAGCAGAATTCACTGTAAATTAATAAAAGGGGTTTTTGCCGGGACAAGAAGTTTGTTTCATGCTCTTGGGAAGTCTTGGTCAGAACAATAAAAGTCTTTGACCGAAGAGTCAAAGCTGGCAGGGGAGGAAGCTTCCACATTGAAAGAATTAAAACTAGCTTTCTTTTTTAAAATCTCCAGCGATTGGAGATTATCAAGAAGCGAAAGAATTTGATGCTGAAAATGAGGAATTAAAAGACGGGCTCGAGAGGGCGCAGAAACTGCTGAAACAGTCCAAGAAGAGGAACTATTACAAAATTCTCGGAATTCAGAGGTAAGCAGGTTCATCTCTGGTATCCGGCGTCTTTCACAATCCAGGATTAAAACTGCTGAGAGGAATTCCCCTGTAATAGAACATTAAAAGCTGCACTGTAATATAACCATGAAGGTTGAAGTCCTGGTTTAATGATTTTGGGAAGCCAGAAAAGCTGCTGCACTTTTGTCACCTCAAAGTTTCTTTCTACAAGGGAAAAAATAATAATCTCTTGACATTAACAAGGCTATCTGGCCTGAACGAACAGCACATTCAGCCAAGCCATAATTGGTAGGTTCAAGGTAAAAAGATAAAGCTTCCCCTCGCACATATGTGCTAGTCATCCCCGACTCTAAGGGGTGCTCATCTCCGTTTCAAAGCCGAAGAGCCAGCACTGTCTGAAGACGTCTCCGTGGTCATGTGGCCAGCATGACTAAATGCCAAAGGTGCATGGAACACTGTTACCTTCCTACCAAAGGTGGTTCCTATTTTTCTACTTGCATTTTTACGTGCTTTCAAACTGCTAGGTTGGCAGAAGCCGGGAAAAGTAATGGGAGCTCACTCCGTTCCGCGGCGCTAGGGATTCGAACTGCTGACCTTTCTGATTGCGTCTTAGCCACTGAGCCACCGCGTCCCACTTTGTAGGTTCAAACATAGACCCAAAGAAATGGACCACATTATGATTTAGAATTGTGGAGTCCCGTGAGAACTTCTCAAATACTTCTGAACTAAAAGTAAAGATTTCCCCTGTCCAGTTGTGTTAGAATTTAAGGGGCGGTGCTCATCTCTGTTTCTTAGCCGAGAGAGCCAGCATTGTCTGAAGACACTTCTGTGGTCATGTGGTAGCATGAATATACGCCGACATGCATAGAACTTCCCACCGAAGTGGTACCTATTTATCTACTTGCATTTGCTGCTTTCGAACTGCTAAGTGGGCAGGAGCTCAACCCATCGCGTGGCACTCGGGTCTTGAACCTTGGCTGTCAGCTTTTTACAAGTTCAGCATCTTTAGCCACTGATCCATTGCACCTGCCTCCACTGCTGAACTGCAATTCCCCAAATCCTCTATTTGTGACCCTGCTGGCTGCTGGGAATTGTAGATCACAACTTCTGGAAGCACCCTAAATTCCCCATCTTGGATTATCTTTATATATTAAGTGAGAAGGGGGGGAAATAACACCGCCTGGGTTCTACACTCATTATGGCAATGTTCTTAAAAATAATAGTACCTATGTGTATGGATATAAATCTCCAATAATTATAGCATTGTGGACATACTATTGACAAAAGGAGTAATTTCGGTTGCTGCTTTTTATTGTACCTCCTGCAATCTGCCATTCTCCCTGCCCTTCATATTCATGTGGTGGCCCAGACTCAGACGATGAGGAGGTTAGGGAGGAACTTGGCCCAGTTCTGGAGTGTGGGGAAGGCTCTGATGGATGCTCTGTGTCCGATGCAGAGATAGAGCCAGGGCCCTCCAACATTTCCCAGCCACCTGAGAGGCAGGCTGCCTTTGGAGGCTGATATGAGTGAGGAGGAAGAACAGTTGGGGCCTGTTCCAGATGCACTTATGCGCAGAGCAGTTAGAAGAGGTGAACAACGGAGGACAAGGAGTCGACTTGAGAAGCAAAGCACATGTAGACACTGAATGGCCCCTCCCTGGCTGGGGAATAAATAGAAGGAATGGGGAGTGATTATCGCAGGAGACAACAGTTCGTATTTCTGAAGATCTTGCTCATGTTGTTTCGTGCCACAAAGTCTGCTTGCCAGAACTTAATTTTATAGTTTTCATCTGGGAGCTCACAGCCTTCTTGCAGTTATCGCAAGGAACAGATAAGGTCTGTCACTGCAGTTAACTCCTTGAAGGACTATTGCCTGGACATTTTGGTGGGTGAAGGCAATTAATTCACAAGAGGTAAATAAAGAGGGGTTTTTGGTGACCAGGAGTCTCTTTCTTGCTTCTGCTAAGGCTGGGTCAGAACAATTCCCACCAGCAGAAAAATGACAAATTGAGCTTCCCTTGGGTATTAGTCATAACATGGAGCTAATTTTTGGCCCCCAAGAGATGATGCTTCAGATCGTCCTATCCTAAACAGGCCTCTTTCTCCTGCCCCACTCCCCTCCCCAGGAACGCCAACAAGCAGGAGATCATCAAAGCATACCGAAAACTGGCTCAGCAGTGGCACCCCGACAATTTCCAGTCGGAAGATGAGAAAAAGGAAGCCAAGAAAAAATTCATTGATATTGCAGCCGCTAAAGAGGTCCTGACAGATCCAGGTAACATGCATGAGCTTATCGGTTCTGACAGGTTCTGGAAAACCGGTAGTGGAAATTTTGAGTAGTTCAGAGAACGGGCAAATACCACCTCCGGCTGGCCCCAGAGTGGGGTGAGAATGGAGATTTTGCAATATCCTTCCCCCAGGAGTGGGGAGGGATGGGGATTTTGCAGTATCCTCCCCCTGCCACACCTACCAAGCAACGCCCACAGAACCGGTAGGCATGGGCAGGGGGCATGGCCAGCCCGACATCTCTCATGTCGGGGGCGCCTGTGGCAGCCCGAGCGCTCTGCCAGCGAAAACGAGCTCCCGAGCTCTGTTTTTGTCGGCGCCAGCCTCCTGCTACTCTCTGCCAGCAAAAATGGAGCTCGGGAGGGCCGCACACAGCTCTCCTGAACTCCATTTTCACTGGTAGAGGCCCACAGGCCAGTCCTTCGCTGTTTCTTGGGTGGCCCGGTGGGCTAGATCTAAGCACCCCCACGGGTCAGATTTGTCCCATGGCCCTTGAGTTTGACATCCCTGATGTAGCCTTACAACAAAGTAGAATCTGCTCGGATTTCCTGTCTGGTTTTCCTGTGACAGCTGACGATAACAAACTAAGACCATCTCCTGGCAACTGGTCTTCCCACTCACCCCTAACATCTTCTCAGTTGGTTGTTGTTGGGTGCTCCATCACTGGAGGTTTCTAAGGAGTGATGTTTTGTGGCTCGTCAGCGGAGCTGGTGGCAGACTCAGACAGTGAGGAGGTTGGGGAGGAACTTGGGCTAGTCCTGGAGTCTGGGGAAGGATCTGATGAGTTATCTGCCTTGTAGGCAGAGATGGGGCCAGGGCCGTCTGACAGTTTTCAGCTGCCTTCGGAGTCAGAGATAAGTGGGGCAGAAGAACAGCTGGAGCCTGTTCCTGATGTGCGCATGCGCAGAGCTGCCAGGAGAACGGAACAGTTAAGGAATAAGGGCCGACTCGGGAGTAAAGGCGTAGGTGGATGATGAAGAGCCCCTCCCATAGGGAATAAAGAGAAGCAAAGGGGACAATTAGTTCAATTCATTAGGGCGAAGATCTGTTCCTGACTTCTTGCCAAGTAATTGCTGCTACAGCGTGGCGTTTGGAAGATATCAGCCTGGCAACTCTCCAAGCCTCATAAAGGTCTGTGGTTGTGAAATCTCTTGAAAGGCTGTTGGCTGGGACTTTGCTGGAAAGGAATTCCCTTTCAGCTAAATAAAAGAAGTTTTATCGGGACGAGGAGTCTGCTTCACGATCTTGGGAAGCCTAGGTCAGAACACGATTAGACAACCACTTGTCTGAAATGGCGTAGGGTCTCCTGCTTGAGCAGGGTTGGGGAGTTGGACTAGAAGACCCCCAAGGTCCCTTTTTCAATTCTGTTATTCTCTTTTATTTCCCTCCCTGCCTTCCAGAAATGCGACAGAAATTCGACTCCGGCGAGGATCCTTTAGATCCGGAGAATCAGCAAGGAGGATCGGGACATCAGCACCAATGGGCATCCGAATTTAACCCCTTCGGCTCTGGGAACTTTCATTTTAAGTTTCATTTTAATTAATCTGCCTGAGGCCCCCCCAAAGACCAATGCAACACCTTGGCCAGCGAGTTGATGCACAAAGAGGACCGTAACAACTCCTAAGCAAATGGAACCGGGGGGGGGGGGGGGGGGGGAGGGAGGGAGGTTAGTTTCCTTAATTTATATATTCAAGTATCCCTTTTCAGATGACTGGAAGTTTTGCTCCTCGGGGTAGTAATCAGGACCACGAGGAAGTTGGCGAGCTATCACTTCTAAACTGCAATTCCTACGAAACAGTGACTGGGAAAAGGGGATAGACGATGCATGCAGAGCCTTAATCCCGTCAGTGAATCCCGCCTTTCTTAGGGATACATTCTAAGTTAGGTTGAGCTCCATCGTTGCAGTCCATCTAAGCATCTCGAAAGTTTTTTGCACCTGCAAGACCCAAGGAAACTCTGCCATTCCTACGATCCGCCGTCCTTTGCCACGGAAACCGTTCATTTTTAAATCCCAGCAAAGGGAAGGTTTGTTCTCTTTTTTTTTCTTTCCATTTTCTCTCTCTCTCTTTTTAAAAGGAAAGCATGCCATTTTGAGTTCACCTTCCCAAAGGAAAGCTTGGCCGGACACGTTTGACCTTTGAGGCCATGGGACGGTTTCCGTAACTGATGCTGATGGGAGAAAAAGCCAGCTGGCTCCTGCCAAGAATTGTGTTTTTGTGCCATCTCTCCGGTAGGGGAAGGAGTTGGGGGGGGGGGGGGAGAGATAAACTTTTTGGGGGCAAGGTCTATTTGACCTTGGAAGGAAAAACCCCTGTGTGAGACTGGAAAAAGGGAAGAAAAATAAGGTTGGTTTGGTTGCTTTGAGCCTTTCTGGATGGTATTCTTTATGGGTGGATGTTGGTTTTGCACATTTGACTGCTCCTTCTTCCAAATACTGGAGGAGGACACGAAGAACAGTATGGATTCGGAGACAAAAATTGATACCCTCCCCTCTGTCCCAGAATTTAATATTTTTCAGGCATAATCCGACGGATTCAATAAATCGAGCACTAGTGCTACAGTATACTTTAGTGGTGCCTTTTTCCCAAAACCTAAATGATCTATGGTTGGCCTCGTAACCTACGAAGAATAACTGTCGAGCTCTATGTTGTCCCTTCAGTCTTACTTGTGAGGGAATATGCACCCATGCCAGAGCTCCAAATGTGTGAAGATAGCTTAAATCAGGTTTTCTGCCATGCCAACGAGTGAATGGCAATTCACCAGTTGTTGTATTTACCACATTATTTAAAACATGGTTACTACACATCATAGCTTTACCCCACAGTGTTTCAGGAAATCCTGAATCAACTAACATACTTCGAGCCATGGCTTGTAATGTTTGCCCCCTTCGTTCTATAAACGAGTTATGTTGTGGCCTATAAGGAGCAGAACGTTTATGCTCAATACCAGCTGATCTCAACATTGTTTGAAATTTACAGTTTGTACACTCAGTTCCATTATCGGTTACAACAGTAATCACCTTAGATTTCATTTTTCTTTCAGCAAATCTTAGCCAATTAAAGAAATGTTGAAACGTTTCTGTCTTGTCTTTCAGTAAATAGCAGAAACCATATCTTGAATAATGATCCATGATACTCAAAACATAACAGGCACCTCCCAAACTGGGTTTCATAGGTCCAATTAGATCAGCAAAAACAACTTCCAGAGGTTCCTTTGTTTTAAAACCATTCCGTCTGTTTGCTGGAGTAACCTTGCTTTTCTCCTGACTACACACATTGCAATGTAAGTATTTACTGCAAGGTTTTAACTTTACTCCTTCTGACAATTTAACAGTTTGTTGCAGCATCTTGAAATTAATGTGCCCCATACACCTATGTAGTAAATGTATGCATTCATCATGTGGTTTCACATTATCATACACTGAGTTAGCTGTATGGGCATCAGATATAACATATAAACCATTTGTTAATTTGGCAGTAACCCTACTACCTTCCTTTTCAATGATAGGTATCTCCCCTAAAGGTTACTACGTAGCCAATATTAACTAGAGCCCTTACTGATAATAAATTAAATTTCAGTTTAGGTACATACAACATGGATAAAGTTGTTCTCTTTCCATCCTTCTTCTTGACTCTTCCAACAGTCGTGCAGTTATGTCAGTCAATGTTAGTTCATTTCGGGTTAGGACCTCAAGGGAAGATACAAAATCATCATAACTCTCATCCAGTGAGGACAGAATGATGTAGACTTGATGTAACTGTGAGAAAATAAGTTCTTTTTCATGTAGCTCTTGGAAAACTGCTTTTATAAAGTTTAAATGAGCTAACATATCTCCACCTTTCAGAAGACGTGCCCTAAACAGTTTGCGGGTAAGATGTATATGTGCACCAACAGTGTCACGTACATAAATCTTCTTCAAATTCTCCCAACATCTGGCAGCAGAATTCTCCCCACAAATATGAACTAATTGTTGGTCAGTCAGTGTTAGACCAATTATACACAATGCTCATTCGTTGCATCGTTGAAACTCTGCTATCTTCTTTGCATCATCCTTGTCATCTGGATCCCAAGAAGTTACGTCCGGTGGATTCTGTACAGCATCCCATAATCCCTCACTGCGCAGGAGTAGGCTGCATTTCATAGACCAGGAAACATAGTTTGTTCCATCCAACCGGGTTATCAGTGATAGGCTTGCTGATGGGGCGTGTGCCATCTTCTCCATGATAGTAACAATCACAAACTAAACAGCTGTCTGTATACGGTATTGCTTATCGACACCAACTCTCTTTTAGCTATGTCTGGTACAACCTGGGCCCATAACCAGTGTTAGGTAAGCTCCCCGTTAGAAGAGCGAGTGTGCAGAGAAGCGTAATGAGAGTGGTGTTGGAGAACACACAAACCAGCATACAGGGGCACTGCAGTTTAAATAGGTTTTTACTTATGTGGAAAATAGAGGTATTCAGAGTTCAATTTACAAACGGTTCAGTTAGTCAGTTATCCATCGAACACAGTCCAGTATCATATAATCAGTTCAGCACACAAAGCAGCTAACAGTAGCAAAACTCACAGTAACTCACGATAGCAGTATTCACCAATCAGCATCTAACAAACAGAGAGCTAATAGTCATTCTGGCTCCCTCTTATGGCTGCTTGAGGTAACAGCAACCAATCACATTACAGCAGTACTTAAAGCTACAGTACTACCATCATGGTTTATATATTGCAACTGTTAGCTTACATTCTTAACACATGTGATTCACTTAACGACTGCAGTGGTTCACTTTAGAACCATGGCCAAAACAGTTGTAAAATCAGGTTCAAATCTCTGAGCAGCTACCTTGGCTTAGCAATGAATCCTGGCCCCAAATATGGTCCTAAGTCAGTGACAAGATATAAATTTACATCCTGGCTTGTGTTTCAGAATTCAAGGCTGTGTTGTCTCTTCTGATCTTCCCATAACAAACCCAAGTATAGATTGGGCAGACCAGTTTCAGATTGAACTGGTCAGTGTGACAGATCTAAAGCCAGACGGGTCTTCTCTAGCTAATGATAGACTAGAACTTGGGTCTCGCCACTCCTAGTTCAAATCCTCAACCAGGACAGTTTACGTGTGAACGAGAAGTATGTGGATTTAGTAAAATACTTTTACGAACACTGGATTGCAAGAGCTGTGGTTAGAAATGCAGTAAGTATTGCAGACTAACTCTGAACCCGCCAGGAGTTCAATTTAAGGCTAATTCAGACTTCCATCCTTCCAAAGTCGGTAAAACGAGAATCCAGATTGTTGGGAGCAATAGGCTGGCTTTGTAAACCACTTAGTGCTGTCAAGCACTCTGATTAGTGCTTAGTGCTGTCAAACGCTATAAATGCTCTAAGTGTGATATGGCTGGGCTCAAACCAGAGATGAGGTTGAAATGCACGTGTGCTCCACTGTGCAACCCCACCCAGCTGGTTAGATCAGGGGTGTCAAACTCAATTTCATTGAGGGCCACATGCAGGTGTGAGATTCAGCCTGTTCGGACTGGTTAGGGCAAACCAGATGCTAATTTTACATCTGGTTCATCGAACTAGTAGTTGCAAGGACTGGCTGGCCCCACCCACTCCATCCCACACCTCCCAGGAGTCTCCAGGCGGCCCATTTTGCATGCCAGGTAAGTGCAGGGCCAGTGAGGAGGCTCTGGGAGGGCGAAAAATGGGCCTCCCGGAAGTTCCAGAACTCCGCACGTGGGCCAGTCCTTCGTTATTTCCAGGGTGGCCCCATGGGCCAGATCTGGCCCCCGAGCCTTGAGTTTGTCACCCCTTGTTTGCATCATTTAATTCAGTAAGATTAATTCGCTGGCCTCCCCTCCCACCCTTTCCCACTTTCCATGTTGAAATTCCAAAGATGACAACTCACATTGGGTACTTCAGTCGCAAACAGTGTGTCTTTATATAAAACAGGTCACAGACATGTTTACTTCTTTCTTTTTTAAAAAAAACATAGGACAATAAACTTGAGTTGTACACCTCGGCAGCCAGGAAGGAGAAGCTTGTGGTTCCAAGAATGTGACACAATTCAAAATGTCCTCAATGTCATTCCCACTCTTGGGCAGAGAGGGAGGAAGCCAAGTCACTATTTGCTCAGGGCCTCCATTCGATCAATACTTCGCCCAAAAGTAAATCCCTAAAAACTCCTGTTCAGCTTCCTTAACTTTCTCGTGCAATAATAATTGAAAGGCTGAATCCTATAAACCAGCGTTTCTCAAGCTCTGCAGTTGAAGATGGGTGGACTTCAATTCCCAGAATCCCTCTGGGTAGGGAATTCTGGGAGGTGGAAGTCCCCATGTCTTAAGTTGTAAGGGTTGAGAAACCAAAGCTGATGAAGTATTTGAAAGTCTGTCAGATCTTGGAATGGGAAGGAGCCCCTCTTTCTGTTGGCTGTACCAGGGGTGCCTTGAACAGGGGTATCAACACTCAATTTCATTGAGGGCCGCATCAGGGCTGTGGTTGACTTTGGGAGGTCCCAGGGGCTTGGCTAACTGGGTGGGTATGGCCAGCTTGACACCACTCCCCAAACTGCCTGCATGTTTCTCTTCAAACTGGGTAGTCCAGGCCGAAGCAATGCCAGCGTCTCAAATTTTCTAGGACGGACCCACGTGCTGGATCCAACCACTTCGCGGGCCGGATCTGACCCACGGGCCTTGTGTTAGACACCCCTCTTCTTGAAGAAACAGAAAGCAATTACCCAGGTCCATTTTCTTCTACCGTTTCCCCGAGAATAAGACCTCCCCGGATAATAAGCCCAATCAGGCTTTTGAGCACATGCGCTAAAATAAGCCCTCCCCAAAATTAAGCCCTCCCTTGGAACACAGCAGCAGCCATGAGATGACCACGCTCGCCGCCTCCTGCACCTCAAAAATAATAAGACCTCCCCGAAAATAAGGCCAAGCGCTTATTTTGGGGTCAAAAGAAAATAAGACCCTGTCTTATTTTAGGGGAAACACGGTAAAGATCTCAAACCAGCTCTCTAGAGGCATGATGGAAGCAGATTGCCCGCTGTTAAACTCCATCCTGAACACTGCTTTGGGGAGAGGTGGGTTGCCAGAATATCCCTAGCTTGAAGCTCTCCAACACAGGACAGTCAATTAGCAGAAGACGGTGAATCAGAATAAGCCTTAGCCCAATGCGTCTCAACCCTGGCCACCTGAAGATGTGTGGACTTTCAACTCCCAGAATTCCCCAGTCAACTATTCTGGGAACCGAAGTGCACACGACATAAAAGTTGCTAAGGGTTGTGAACAAGGCATGCTTTTTTTCGGTTTCACACATACACACACTCACGCACAATGTAGCATCTCCAGCAGTTAGGAGTGTTGACTGGAGGGAAACATGTATTATACACCCTATTGGGAGGTTCAATCTCCACACTATATTAGGGATATCCTAGCACAGTGATGGCTGAGCTTTGTGTCGTCGTGCCTGCTGAGAGCACACGCATGACAGCATGCCCTGATAATGCAACGCACATGCGACACCAGTCCGTGTGCCCCGCCATCCTGCGCATGTGCGCGACCCCCCCCATGCCCACTTTGGGCCTAGTAGGCCTCCCTGCAGCCTCCTGGGACCAAAAGCAGGCTGCATTGGTATACCGCACCCCCGTGTTCCTCTCCTGCCTCCCCATGCATGTCCGCATGACCCCCCCCCTCCCTGGGCATGCGTGCGTGTCTCCCACATGCGTGGCAGAGGCCTGAAAATCAGCTGGCCGGTGGGAGGCACACACACGTGCAGTGGAGCTCAGCTATGGCAATGGTTCATGGGCTTGTAGAGAGGGCTCTGCTTGCCACCTGTGCCGTTGGTTCGCCATCATGGTCCTAGCATTTTGAACTATGAATATGTCTCCAGTTGTGATGTCCACCCAGTGTGGATCAGTTGTCCCCCACACACACTTATGTCCCCTTGAGTGACAAACCACAGGAGGTGATTTAACTTGAGTTTCAGTCCCCCTCATTGGCCACATCGATTCTTCTGAACAACCGGCATCAAAAAATCTGAGAAGCAATCTCCATTCTTGCTGAATACCTATATAGATACATATATAGATGTATATTAAAAGTCCATTATACACTTCTTGGCAATAAATAAATTTGCCCAATGTGGCATTAGCCAGGATCAGATCCAGAAACATGCCTTCCATCCATCTCTAGATTCAGGGTCATCCTCATGACGTAAGAAAGTCCAAACCGAAGGATTAAAAAAAAGTTCTCCCTTGGTACGGGTGTTCTTTAGAAGCGTCTTTGTGGCCTTCTGGGTTCCCAGGGAAGCATCCAAAAACGATGGGATGTTCCTGATCCACCATCTCTCAGGTTAGACATAGGCATTCTTACCATACTGGCTGTTACTGCTAGCGTTGGACTGTTTGCGGGGATGAGAGACTGAGGGGTTGTGAGCCGATGTGCCACCTTTCGGGGCTTTGTAGGGATACGTGTAGCTAGGAGTAGAAGAGGAAAGAGGTCAGTGTTTGGATTCAATAAGATTTCAGAGAATTACAGGGGGTTCGTGACTTACAATGTCTTCATTTAGTGACCATTCAAAGTTACAACAGCACTGACAGGGGTGGGATTGAAAAATGTTAAGCATCGGTTCTCTGCCCGGTTGCTGGTTGGGGGTGGCCTAGTTGGCTTTCTGCACTAAGGTGGGGGAGGGTGTTTTTGCCCTGCCCAGGCTCCGGAGGCTTTCCTCGAACCTCCAGGGAGCTGAAAACGGCCTTCCCCAAGCTCCAGAGGTCGGAAACAGGCCCATTTCTTGACTTCTGGTACAGTGGTGGGTTACAACTGGTACACCCTGGTACGGGAGTAGCGGTGCCTGCTGGGAGCACCGGTACGGTGCTCCGGAGGGCCCGCCCACCCATCCGCACACCTTACTGGTATTTGAAGTTTTCGGGGCTTCCACACACGCGCATGCAGCGTACAGCGCCTGCGCAACACTCCACCAAGCAGCTGGAGCATCGCAGGCGGTAAGTACTCATGCGCGCGCTGTGCGGGTTCATGTGGTGGGCGCCCGGCCCCCTTGCACCGCACCAGTTGCAACAGGATCCGGAACCCACCATTGTTTTGGTAGTCCTGTTTTTCGCCCTCCCCAGGCTCCGGAGGGCCTCTGGAGACCGGAAACGAGCCTGTTTCCGGACTTCCGGTACTTCTGGTAGGCCCGTTTTTCACCCTCCCTAGGCTCTAGAACCTTTCCTTGAGGCTCCGGGAGGGCGAAAACGGCCTCCCCTGGGTTCCTGAGGCCAGAAATGGGCTCATTTGTGGACTGCCGGTACTTCCAGTAGGCCCATTTTTCACCCTCCCCAGGCTCTAGAACCTTTCCTTGAGGCTCCGGGAGGGTATAAATGGCCTCCCCTGGGTTCCTGAGGCCAGAAATGGGCTTTTTTGTGGACTGCCGGTACTTCCGGTAGGCCCATTTTTCACCCTCCCCAGGCTCTGGAGGCTTTCTTCAAGCCTCCAGGAGGGTGAAAACGGCCTCCCCCAGGCTATGGAGGCTGGAAATGAGCCCTTCCGGTAGGCCCGTTTTTCTTTCTTTCTTTTTTTTTGTAATAATTTTTTATTGTTTTTGTCTTTTTATCACATATTACAATCTTTATATCAACAGTTTGTATACATCGTCGTATCTGTGTATGTTTTCCTCTCTTTACCATATATTACAATCCTTATGTCATCTTATCTATACATTTTTATGATATTTAACATATTTACCTATTTTTATATACAGTTCTATGTTTGTTTATGTATATTGTTTTCGGCTTAATTGTTTTTCTTATTATCCAACCATTCATACCACTTATTCCAAATTTCGTAGTATTCCGATTCTTCTTTGTCCTTTAATTTTTGAGTTAGTTTGTCCATCTCTGCGCACTCCAAGGTTTTTTTTATCACTAATTCGTCTGGCGGTGTATTATTTTGCTTCCAGCATTGAGCAAAGGCAATTCTAGCTATAGTTAATATATGTGTTAGTAGATATTTAATTTTTTTTGTATAGTTCCCTTTAATTATTCCTAGTAGAAAGGTTTCAGGTTTATACTTTATTTGTTCCCCCGTAATTTCTTGTGCCCACTTCCAGATTCTTTTCCAGTATTTTTGCGATTGCGGGCAGGTCCACCACATGTGGTAGTATGTCCCTTGTTCTTTTTTGCATTTCCAACATATTGGTTTCAGTGTTGGGTACATTTTTGCTAATCTTGTTGGTGGTAGGTGCCAATGATAAAACATTTTATATATATTTTCTTTCAGTGTTGCTGATCTCGTTAATTTATAATTTATATTCCAATTTTTTCCCCAATCCGCTAGATCTATATTATAACCAAAATTTTTGGCCCATGCTATCATACATCCTTTAACTATTTCTTCTTCTAAGTTTATTTCTAACAAATATTTATACATTTTCGTTATAAATTTGTTTTCTGGGCCAATTAAGATTTTGTCTATTTGTTGCAATTCCATATATATTCCATATTCTTTTATATCTTTTTTATATCTTGATTGTAATTGGAGGAGGTAGGCCCGTTTTTCACTCTCCCAGAGTTTCCACGTGGGCCCTGCATTTATCTGGCATCCAAAACGGGCCACATGGAGACTCCTGGGATGGGAGGGGTGGGCAGGGTCAGCCAGTCCTTTCAAGTACTGGTTTGGCGAACCAGCTTAAAATTAACATCCAGTTCGCACGAACCAGTCAGAACTGGCTGAATCCCACCCCTGAACACTGAAAAAAGGGACTTGTGACCGCTTTTCATACTGATGGTTGTTGCAGCATCCCCATGCTCACATGATCAAAATTCAGTCCGTTTGGCAACTGACTCATATTTATGACCATTGCAGTGTCCCGGGGTCGAGTGATCTCTTTTTGCTACCTTCTAACAAGGAAAAGTGTTGTGGCCTGTCAGCCACCAGCCCTTTAGCAGCCAAATCAGAGGAGGAGAAGGTGTGGGAGCCAGGGTCAGCATCAAGGCAACCTGAGAACTCCAAGGAGGAAGAGGGAATGGAGCTGTTGGAGTGAGACAGAGGCGGAGCGTGGGCTGCCTGTCAGCCCTCAGGTGGAGAGTCAACAGCTTCCAGGGCTGGAGGTGGCTGATGAGGAAGAGGAGGAACAGCTGGATCCAGTGCCTGACGCAAGGATGTGCAAAAGGCAGAGGAGAGGAGAGCAGTGGAAATCCATAGGCCAGTCCTTGGGACGGAAGAGTCACTGCTGCTAGTGAAGTCCCACCCTAGCTCTGGGATTAAAAGGCAGAGGGCATAGGTGAATAGATGTGGCAGACAATTATTCATCTCCCGGCCAGCTGGGCTTGTTAGCCTGTGGTGAGAGAGAAACTTTTTGCTGGGGCTACCAGCACTCCTAATAAAGTAATCTTCGAGTTAACTTCAGAAGATTTGTCGTGTTTGCATCAGAACAAAAAGTCAACGGGGAAGCACTAACTTAACTCTAGTGATTCACTTAACAAACTGCGACAAGAGAGGTGGTAAGTTGGGGCAAAATCCACTTAACCACAGAAATGTTGAGCTCGACTGTGGTCATAAATCAAGGACTACCTGTATTTGGCACACCAGCGCTGCTCTCTCTCTCACCTGTTGTCCTGGGATGAGTTGGTCCGACAGGAGCTGAACAGAAAGCAGCCTCCAATGATCACCAGCAAGGAAGCACTCCAGCCTAAATATAGGGCAGGCCCAATTTCGTATCTGAATAAACAAAAGGGGTGTAACTGATTGGTGGACTGGTTGATTGACTGATGCATTGACAGTTCACTTTTCTGGATCTATGCAAGGGGTTTTAACCCCTCTCTATCAGGAAGGGTGGGCTGAGTCAGAAGGATTGGCTCAAAAGTCCCCTAGCGAGCAACAACCAATTAAATATGAGCCATCAGTGTGCAGCGGTAGCCAAAAAAGCCAATGCAATTCTAAATTGCATTAACAGAGGAATACACTATAAAGCCTTAGTAAAACCACGCCCAGCGTACTGCATCCAGTTTTGGTCACCAGACTATAAAAAAAGATGTTGAGACGCTAGAAAAAGGGCAGAGAAGAGCAACCAGGATGATCAGGGGACTGGAGGCTAAAATATAAGATGAACAGTTGCAGGAACTGGGCCTGGCTAGTCTAGTGAAGAGAAGGACCACGGGAGACACTATAGCAGTCTTCCAATATTTGAGACGCTGCCACAGAGAGGAAGAGATCAAGCTATTTTCCAAAGCACCTGAAGGCCAGACAAGGAATAATGGATGGAAAGTGATAAAGGAGAGATTCAACCTGGAAATAAAAATAACTTTTCTGACAGAGAGCAATCAACCAATGGAACAAAAGTTGCCTTCAGAAGTTGTGGGATCTTCAACACTGGAAGCTTTCAAGAAGAGGCTAGACTGCCATCTGTCAGAAATGGTATAGGGTCTCCTGCTTACAAGGTCTCTTCCAACTCTGTTAATCTATAATCTTAATTGGTCCATCCCATCAGAAAAAAAAGAATTCCAACAATCTGTTTCAATCTGCTGCAGCTGGAGTAAGAAATTGTTAAAATTCTTCATACTTCCCTACTTTATAAATCACCATTACGGTGGAACCGGTGGGTGTTAGAAAATTTTACTACTAACAGAGATACAAAAGTGGGCGGTAGGTACAAAAAAGGTTGCCTACCCCTGCTATAGGGCATTGCATGCCAAAACAACTAGGCATAAATTTAGTTTTTTCTCCAATGCCATCACTCTGCTGAACACCTAACTCCTACAGTACTGTCTTGGGCCTAAAGATATTTACCCATGTAGTAAGGCTGTATTCCTATTATCCTTCTCATCTTCTCATCTTTCCCATCTTTCCTACTACCTTCTCCTGTTGGTATATTATGATGTATCAATTGTTTGCCTCTTTTGATTTATGATTGTATCTTATGATTTATGATCTGTGACTTATTACTTTGTTGTTTGTATTTATACTGAGAGCTGATGCACCAGAGACAAATTCCTTGTGTGTCCAATCAAACTTGGCCAATGAACTATTCTATTCTATTCTATTCTATTCTATTCTATTCTATTCTATTCTATTCTATTCTATTCTATTCTATTCTATTCTATTCTTTGTAGTAGAGCTTTTCTAATTAAATGTTTTTGGAAATAGCTATGAATATTGTATTTCTCATCCCAGATAAAGGCGTGCCAACCCAATTCCAAATTATAACCTTCTATTGTTAATAATCTTCTGTTTTTGAGAGACTTCCGGTGGCACTGTAGGCATTGAAGGACGTTCCTTTGGGAACGCCAGCCTCATGATCGCATTTAAGCTGCTAGAACAGCATAAATCAGCTGTCAAGCGGCTTGAAAACTCCCCCCTCGGGAAAAGAGGGGGAGGAGAGCAGTCGGACAAGGGTAGAGCTCTCCATAGACCCCCAGGAGCAATTCTGGGGCTTGAAGGGTGAGAGCCCCCCAGCAGCCTGACAAGGTTCCGCATCTCGGGACGCTTCTGCTGCAGCAGAAACAAAACGCCACGACCACCCCTGCAATCAATGTTTTAATCTACAATTGAATAAGAAGCAGGCAGAGCAAAGACAGGAGCAATTATAATTGCAAGTATAAACTTTAACTCCGACGCAGTATCACTTCCTTCTGTGAAGATTGAGGAGAACAAAGGGTAATAAAGATGGCGTCTGCAAGTCAAAGGGTGTGATCAAAGCGAAACTTAAAAGGAAAGTATTTGTTAAGTGTTTGTTAACGTCGTTAAAAGACTCAAGAGCTCAGGATTAAAGAAAACAGTTTTGGTTTACTGTTCTGACCCCCCTTCTTCCATCGCCAACACAGAACACACTCCGGACCAAAACTACTTCAACAGGATTTATTGCACAGACAGACAGACAGATCCTTGGCAGCAATCCACCACGACTAGGCTCTCAGAACCCTCCGGCACTGAGACACGATAGCAGCTATCCAGCATGCCAAGCTCACTATTATTATTATTATTATTATTATTATTATTATTATTATTATTATTATTATTATTTATTAGCGCTTATAGACCGCCCCCTCTCCCGAAAGGGACTCGGGGCGGTGTACAGTCCGTATCAAAATACAACAAATTAAAACATAATAAATAGATACATAAATACGTATATGAGAGGAGGATAAAAAATATGCCAAACTGTACAGCTAAATAAATAAATCAGAATATACAAAATTTAAAATCCCAATATCATATAAGATTAAATTTAAAAGAGACAATCCCTCTAAAAACCAGTAAAAAATGTGTATGCCAGGAGGTAGACGTTATAAATTATGCCAGACCAGCCAGTCGGAACAGGTGTGTCTTCAGTTTCTGTCGGAAGGAGCGGAGGTCAGTAGTGGTTCTAATGTCGGGGGGGAGGTCATTCCAGAGGGTTGGGCCCATCACAGAGAAGGCCCTACTCCTCGGTGTCGCCCGTTGGCATTGCCTAGTGGACGGCACCAGGAGAAGGCCCTCCCTGTGAGAGCGGGGAACTTTCCCAATAGTTCCTACGTTGACTTCTGCAAAGGGCGTATGCACAATCAGTTCTTTTATAGCCTGAAGAGGAGTCTACTTATCAGCAGCTGAGAGCAATTACCGCCGGTAGCTGCGCCCTTGCTCCTTGCGCCTGTGGGCACGGCGGTAACGAGCATCTAAGAACTCCCTGCTGATGTCTGAGTCACTGTCCCGTGACTCCTCCCCGCTGCTCCAAGACATGGCATCAGGAGCCCCCTTGAAACGCAGAACCTGCGTTTCAAGGTTCTGATTACGATCTTTAAAGCGCTCCATGGCACAGGACCTAGTTACCTGCGGGATCGCATCCTGCCCCATACATCCCTGCGACCAATCCGCTTGCACAGAGAGGGACTTCTCCAGGTGCCGTCCACTAAACAGTGTCGGGGGGCGACGCCTAGGAGCAGAGCCTTCTCTGTGATGGGCCCAGCCCTGTGGAATGACCTCCCCCTTGACATCAGGATTACCTCCGATCTCCGCTCCTTCCATGTAAAGCTCAAGACCCACCTTTTTCAATTAGCTGGCCTGGCTCAACCATAGTTTTATCCCATTCCTCCTGACAGTCTTTTTAAATTTGTAATTTTAACTGAGGGTATTTTAATTGTTAATTTTAATTCTATTACTACTGCTGTATGTATTTAACGATTGTTACCTCCTCCGTGTACGTGTATGTGTATGTATGTATGTGTATATGTATTTGTATGTATATGTATATATGTATGGGTTTTTATTGTACGCCGCCCCGAGTCCTTTTGGAGAGGGAGCGGCTAACAAATTAAATTTATTCTATTCTATTCTATTCCTTTGGCTCTCACCGCTGCTCCATGCCTCAGGCGCCTCCTGGTGGCCGACCAGACTCTCCGATCGCTGCTCAGAGTCAGAACCCTGCCCAGGGTCCTCCACATCCTCCAGAGCCGACTCATAGGGACCCTCGCTGTCGGAGTCTGGTGGCAGCTCCAACGGCTCCTGCTGGGCCACAACACTATCCCTCACCGCAGGGCCCTTCCCCCGGGTCTGATGCTCGGGATGCGGCCTAGAGGGAAATTGCGCATGCTAGGCCTGCACCAGAGCAGGGGCATGCACAGCCGTCGCATCGGTCCAGGTCCCCCCGTCCGATCCCTTGTCCTTCCAGTCAACCAAATACTGGAACCGTCCCTTGAGCCATCTCGAGTCACGGATCCGGGTCACTCTGTGCGATGGCTGTGTGTCCACCTCACGCAAAGACGGCTGGGGCGAAGAGGGACATCGGCGGGGACAAGCCGACCGTTCAGGGATCAGGAGCGAGCGATGGAACACTGGGTGCACTCGCATCAAGCGCGGGAGGGTCAGGCGATAGGCCACCGGGTTGATAACGGCCTCCACGGGGAATGGCCCAAGATACCGGTGGTCCAACTTCCTCATCGGCCGGCGGGACGGAAGGTGCCGCGTGGACAGCCACACACGATCTCCCACAGCCAATTCTGGCACCGCACATCGAGACTTATCCACTACCCGCTTGTAGTCCTCCTTTGCCTGATTCAGATAGCGGTGCACCACTTGGTGGACCGCCTGGAGCTCAGAGAGGAAGTCCTGCGCTGTGGGGACCGGAGAGTCCACTGGGGTGAGAGGGAAAAAGCGAGGGTGGTACCCGATGTTTGCCATGAAAGGCGTTGTCGTGTGGAGGTGTGCTGCGAGTTGTTAAATGCAAACTCCACCACGGCCAGGTACTCCGCCCAATTGTTCTGCTGCTGGTTCACGAAGCAGCGCAGATATTGTTCCAGAATCCCAATCACCTTCTCCGTCCCCCCATCAGTTTCGGGATGGTGCGCCGAGGATAAACAAACCTGGACATCTAGAGCCGCCATCAGCCCTTTCCAGAACTGGGCTGTGAACTGTGTCCCACGATCTGATACGACCCGGTCAGGCAGGCCGTGTAGCTGGAACACGTGCTGGATGAACATGCGGGCGGTGGCGCGGGCTGTTGGCAATCTCCGGCAGGGGATGAAATGTGCCATCTTGGTGAGCATGTCCACCACCACAAGGACCGTGGTAAAACCTGACAACGGAGGCAGTTCCATCAAGAAGTCCATGGACACAGCCCCCCAGGGTCTGTCCGGGGTCGGCAATGGCTGCAACAAGCCTAGAGGAGCTCCCGTTGCTGACTTGGCCTGTTGACACTGCACACACGACGTGACGTACGTCTGCACGTCGTGTCGCAAGCGGGGCCACCAGAAAGTACGGGAAACCAGGTGCAATGTTTTGAAAAGGCCAAAATGTCCTGCTGCTGGAGTGACATGACACTGGGAGAGAACCAGTCCACGGAGGGGCCCTGCAGGCCCGATACCTCAAAAGGTCCTTGTCAAAGGTTCACGGGGATGTCGGCCCTACCTCTGCCCGCCGTCGTTCTACCCACTCGTCGTTCCGCTGCGCATCCCGTATCAGAGACCGTAAATCCACGGGTTCCTGAACTGTAGTGAAGGACTCGACGGGTAGAACCGTCCGGGGTGGAAGTGAGTCTGCAGGGTCCGAGTACTCCGGCTTTCTAGACAGGGCATCCGCCCTTTGATTCAATGCACTGGGGATGTACGTTACTTTGAAATGGAACCGGGCAAAAAACAGAGACCACCTGATCTGGCGTTGGTTCAGCTTACGCGCTGTCGTCAAGAACTCCAAATTCCGATGGTCCGTCCGGACCTCGACCTGATGCCTGGCCACCTCCAGGTGATGTCTCCAGGCCTCGAACGCCACCTTGATAGCCAACAACTCCTTCTCCCAGATGGTATACCGTATTTTTCGCCCTATAAGATGCTCCGGAATATAAGACGCACCCAATTTTAAAGGAGGAAAATCTAGAAAAAAAAGATTCTGAACCAAATACTGTAGTAAAATATTTTATATCAACTGTATAAAGTTAACAGCAGTTTAAGAACAATTTTACGTCCCCCATTTTTAGATGACCCAGGCAATGTTCCCTCTAATTTTTTTTTCAGTGTGAGCAGAAAAGTATAGCATTTGAGCGGCACATTTTTATGCCTGAGCAGCACCTGAATTTTTTTCACAGGTGTCACCTAAGACAACAACAAAATCAGTATTATTTGAAACTCAAAGTTATGTTTATTCAAGGTACCCGCTTAATTAAAAGTGTTATATAGTATCACTTAACAACGCTCCTGCTTAGTAACCAAAATGTTGGGTCAGGAACTCTGGCATTGAAGCATGCAAGTCTTAAAGCTGTCAAGTTACAAGATCCTTGCATCCCTAACCCTTTAGGAAAAAAACCCCCAAGGGGTCTTCAAACCTGACAGCTTTAAGACTTGTGGACTTCAACTCCCAGAATTCCTCCTCCAGTCATGTTGGCTCAGGAACTCTTGCATTGAAGCATGCAAGTCTTAAAGCTGTCAAGTTGCAAGACCCTTGCACCCCTAACCCTTTAGAAAAAAAAACCCAGGGTCTTCAAACCTGACAGCTTGAAGACTTGTGGACTTCAACTCCCAGAGTTCCTCCTCCAGTCATGTTGGCTCAGGAACTCTGGCATTGAAGCATGCAAGTCTTAAAGCTGTCAAGTTGCAAGACCCTTGCACCCTTAACCCTTAAAAAAAAACCCAAGGTCTTCAAACCTGACAGCTTGAAGACTTGTGGACTTCAACTCCCAGAATTCCTCCTCCAGTCATGTTGCGGCGACGTCATCTGCGTGGATCTGCTCCATCTTCGGTTTTTTTCACAGGGGGCAGGGCTGCTGCTGAAGATGCCGACAACGAGCCCTTGCCAGAATAACAGCTGCCTCCTCTTCCTCCTCCAACAGCACCACCACACTTGGAGTGAAGCCGCCAAAGCTCCCGCTGGCGCCCCCGCCCATGGCAGCAGCGGCGGCGCATCCCCCATGAGGCTTTTTTCCCCCTGCTGCCCTCCTCTGCCTTCCTACTGGCTCCCGCCCATGGCAGCGGCGCCGGCGCCTCCCCCTCTGTTCAGAGCATCTGAGCTGAGCCCCGTTACCCCTGCCCCCTCCTCCTCTGCTGTTCTCAAAAGCACGGCGGAGGAGGAGGGGGCAGCAGGGTAACGCGCTGCCCAGCTCAGATGCTCTGAGTGGAGGGGGACGCGCCGCCGCTGCTGCCATGGGCGGGAGCCAGTAGGAAGGCGGTGGAGGGCAGCAGGGGGAAAAAAGCCTCATGGCTTCTCAAAAGCATGCCGGAGGAGGAGGGGGCAGCAGGGTAACGCGCTGCCCAGCTCAGATGCTCCGAGTGGAGGGGGACGCGCCGCTGCTGCTGCCATGGGCAGGGGCGCCAGCGGGAGCTTTGGCGGCTTCACTCCAAATGTGCCGCCGCTGCCATGGGCAGGAGCTTTGGCAGGAGCTTTGGCGGCTTCACTTCTCACTTCTCGCGCGTCCCCCTCCGCTCGGAGCATCTGAGCTGGGCAGCGCGTTACCCTGCTGCCCCCTCCTCCTCCGCCATGCTTTTGAGAAGCCATGAGGCTTTTTTTCCCCCTGCTGCCCTCTGCCGCCTTCCTACTGGCTCCCGCGGCTCATGGCACCCCAAAAGCACAGCAGAGGAGGAGGGGGCAGGGGTAACGGGGCTCAGCTCAGATGCTCCGAACAGAGGGGGAGGCGCCGCCACCGCTGCCACGGGCGGGAGCCAGTAGGAAGGCGGCGGAGGGCAGCAGGGGGAAAAAAAGCCTCATGGCTTCTCAAAAGCACGGGGAAGGAGGAGGGGGCAGCAGGGTAACGCGCTGCCCAGCTCAGATGCTCCGAGTGGAGGGGGACGCGCCGACGCTGCTGCCATGGGCGGGGGCACCAGCGGGAGCTTTGGCGGCTTCACTCCAAATGTGCCGCCGCTCCCGCTTTGGCGGCTTCACTTCTCACTGTCAGGAAATCTGCCGCAGCGTCGGGCAGCAAATGTGGTGCTGTTAGAGGAGGAGGCAGCAGCAGATATTCCAGTAGCGGCAGGGGCTTTGAGGGTTTATTTTAGCTGCAGCGCCGGGCGCAAGCAGCTAGGATTGGCCGCCCACAAAGGACCTCTCCGGGCTTGCTTTGCTGAACTAGAGTCAGTCACCCTGCACTCACCAAAACAAGTCCGGGGAGGTCCTTTGCGGGCGGCCAGTTCTAGCCGACTGCAAAGGACCTCCCCAGCCTCCGGCGCCTGTGACAGTACAAAACACCGCGCGGCAGTTGGAAACTGCTGCACAGTGTTTTGTTGCCGCGCACCTTAGAGGGAACAGTGGACCCAGGTGGCTACATTCGGCTTATAAGACACACTCAGATTTTCACCCTCTTTTTTGGAGTAAAAAAGTGCGTCTTATAGGGCGAAAAATACGGTAATTGCGCTCGGAAGGATTGAGTTTCCAAGAGTAGTAAGTGCAAGGGAAAAGGGTACCATCAGGGGCATGAGCCTGCAATAACACCGCCCCCACCGCGATGTCAGACGCGTCCGCCTCTACTACAAATGGGCGATGGGGATCAGGGTGCTTCAGGATGGGCTCCCTCATAAAAGCGCGCTTCAGGGCCACGAACGCCTGTTGTTCCGTGGGCCCCCAGCGAAAAGGCACTTTCTTTTGCAGGAGCCGAGTGAGGGGCGCGGTCAAGAAAGCAAAGCTGGGGATGAAGGTCCGGTAATAGTTGGCAAACCCGAGGAGTCGCTGAACATCCTTCATACGTCGAGGAGGTTGCCAACTACGTAACGCCTCCACCTTGCCTGGCTCCATCGCAATTCCTTCAGGGGAGATACGGTGCCCCAGGAACTCGATGGTAGTCTGCCAGAACTGACACTTCTCCAGCTTGGCAAATAAGCGATGTTCTCAGAGTTGCTGCAAGACCAGACGCAAGTGATGTTGATGATCCCTCCGGGACGTGGAGTAGATCAAGATGTCGTCCAGTTAAATGACAACAAACTGATCCAAAAGGTCCGGGAAGATGTCATTCATGAAGTGTTGGAAGACAGCCGGGGCACTGGTCAACCCGAACGGCATGACCGTGTACTCGAAATGTCCGTACCGGGTGCCAAAGGCCGTCTTCCATTCGTCCCCCGCCCTGACTCGGACCAGGTTGTAAGCCCCATGCAAGTCCAGTTTCATGAACACCGTTGCCTCCCAGAGCCGCTCCAACCACTCAGGAATCAGGGGCAGCGGGTAACGGTTACGTACCGTGATGGCATTCAGGCGCCGGTAATCGCAACAAAGTCTCAGATCCCCTGTCTTCTTTTTTACGAACAAAACTGGGGCAGACAAGGGCGAGGACGAAGGCCGGATAAACCCCTGGGCGAGGTTCTTGTCAATAAAGTCCTGCAATGCGGCCAACTCCGGCTCAGACATGGAGTACAAACGACCCGTCGGGAGTTTTGCATTGGGTACCAGGTCAATGGGACAGTCATAAGGCCGGTGCGGCGGCAGTTGGTCCGCCTCCTGTTCGCTAAAGACATCCGCGAACTCTGCTAAATCCAGCGGCACGGTCACCTCGGGCGAACTGGGTACCTGGGCTGCACAAACCTGACGGGTGTGGTTGACGCATTGCAGGGATGGGAACGTGATCAAGTTCTGCGACCAGTAGATTTGAGGGTCGTGCGCCTGCAGCCAAGCCAAGCCCAACACCACGGGGAAATGCAGGCCCGAAGCCACGTAAAATTGGATGGCCTCCTCATGCTCCCCGAGGATCAGGCGCAAAGGCTTCATGGCGGCCTTGATAGGCCCAGACAGAAGCACCCGACCGTCAATGGTCTCAACATGCATTGGTGGGTCCACCGGACACAGAGGGACGTTGTATTTAGTAGCAAACGCCGAATCTATAAAGTTCGTGGTAGCCCCAGAATCGACCAAGGCATTTTTTTAAAAAAAGGAAAAAAAGATGCAAATATGGAAGAATGGTAGAAAGGTATTGATAATTTTGTCTAATAATGATGGGAATATGGGAAAAGATTTGGGTAAGAAATGAAAAATTTAGGCAAGATTAAAACTTGATAGAGAATTTTTATAAGATGTTTTATAGACGGTCTTTAGATCTTAAAAAGTTAGCTTGTGTGTATCCCAATTTATAATTTAAATGTTGGAAATGTGATTGTGTTGATGCTATGTATAATTATGTATGGTGGACTTGTAAAGAAGCTAAAGCATTTTGGACAAAAATATGGTGGATTATTTAAAATATTCTCAAAAAGAGGATAAAGTTCACTCTTCAGTTTTTTTTTGCTAGGTATAATTACAGACTGTACAATTATAGAGACTAATTTGATTCTGAATTTGATAATGGCAACAAGATTGCTGGAAGAAGGAAGAATTGCTTACTATTCAAGATTGGACGTTAAAAGTAGTTAATTTACCAGAGACAGCTAAAATTTCAGCATATTGGAAAGACTATTCAGAGGAGAAACAAGTTGGAATGGAGAAGATGGATTGACTATATTCAAATAAACATTGGACTAAGGAACTTCAATTAGCTTATGAATGAATAAGGAATGTTATAGTTTATCCAAATTTGGCTTAATAAAAGGGGAGTTAAAGTAAGATGTTATAGTTAGTTAGCTTATGTTAGTGTATGATTGTTAAATGTTTATACCCTGTATTTTGCTCTGGGAAGTTGGGGGGAGGGAGGGTTGGAGGGGTGGCAGGGTTGGGGTGGAGGGAGGGAAGGGGAAGAGGAAATATCTGTAAATTCTACTAAAACTTTTCAATAAAAAAATAATAATCTTCTGTTTTTTAAATTGATCCAGTCCTTTATCCAGGTGAGAGCTGCTGCTTGGTAATAAAGCTCCCAATCGGGAAGTCCAAATCCTCCTCTTTCTCTACTGTCTTGTAACAATTTTAATTTAATTCTTGGTTTTTTCCCTGACCAAATAAACTGTGCAATTAATTTGTTTAAATCTATGAAAAAAAATTCCCTTGGCTAATCTGCACCACTTGAAATAAAAATAAAAAATTTGGTAGTATATTCATTTTAATGATGGCAATTCTTCCCATTAAGGATATTTGTAGTTTCCTCCAATTTTCCAGATCTTTCTTAATTTTCTGAATCGTTTTAACATAATTATCTTCTTTAATTGTTGAGCATTTCCCTGTCAGCCAAATTCCTAGGTACTTTACTTTTTTTGCTATTTGCATTCCCATGTTTTCCTCTAATTCTTGCTCTTGTTTTTTAGTAAAATTCTTCATAATGATCTTTGTTTTGTTCTTATTAATTTTAAGTCCCGCTACCTTACCGAATTTGTTCTATTTTTTGGATTAATTTAATTCCTGATTTTAATGGATTCTCTAATATGAATACCATATCGTCCACAAATGCATGTGTTTTATATTCCTCTTTTTAAATTTTTAATCCCTTTATTCCTTGATTGTTTCTAATTTCTGTTAGTAGAACTTCCAGTGATAGTATAAATAGTAAAGGTGATAATGGACAACCCTGTCTCACTCCTTTCCATATCTTAACTTCTTCTGTAGTGTCACTGTTTATTATTTTTGCTGTCTGGGCTGAATAAATTGATTCTATCATTTTTATAAATTTTTCTCCAAATCTCATCATTTTTAACTGTGTGATAATGAAATGCCAATTCAAGTTATCAAAGGCCTTCTGGGCATCTAAAAAGGCCCGTGCAACTTGTTTTCCCGGATTCTCTTCATAATATTCCAGTGTATTTATAATTATCCTCATATTGTTTTTTAACTGACGCTTTGGTAAGAAGCCGTTTTGATCTGTGTGGATAATTTCATTTAATATTTTTTTCATTCGCTCTGCCATTATTGATGTAAATATTTTATAATCTGCGTTTAGTAAAGAAATTGGTCTGTAATTTTTTATTTGTTGATGGTCCGAATCCTCTTTGGGTATCAATGTTATATATGCTTCCCTCCATGATTTTGGTAACTTTGCTTCTGTAAGTGCTTAATTAAATAAGTCTAAAATCACTGTTTCTCTAGGACAGAACTTTCAACCTTCTGATTGGGAGGTGAGCATTTTCATCACCCGGCTGCTCAAAGGCAGGCTATCAATAAAATATAAATCTATAAAATATAAATCAATAAATCTATCCTGCCATTTTCTTTTTTCAACCTTAGACCCCCAGGTTACTCTGAGAGAGAAAAAGAATACGGATCCACGTGTTGGATACTTATTTTGTCCCAACAAAGAGTGGGTTAAAAAAATCCCAGGTGATATTGAAGGCGTACCATGAAACGGTCACCATCCCGCAGAGACCTGAATAGGAAAAATAAAAAGATATGTGGGGTGAGAAATAGTTTTTGGGTGAACCCTGGAGTGGATGGACGTGATTTGCTATTTTGAAAACCCGATAGCTGGAGGACCAAGGGATCATCCAAAGAGAAGGACAACGCCTTCATTTAGAATGGAATGGAATGGAATGGAATAGAATAGATTGGCCAAGTGTGATTGGGCATACAAGCAGAGGTGGTATTCAGCAGAAAAAATTCATTGATATTGTAGCCACTAAAGAGGTCCTGACAGATTCAGGTAACATGCATGAGCTTATCGCCGCCTTCTCCTTTACTCTAGAAGGGGGCCTTTGGGGGCAAAGCAGAGGTAAAATTCAGCAGGTTCTGACAGGTTCTGGAGTAGAGGTAGCGGAAATTTTGAGTAGTTCAGAGAACCAGTAAATACCACCTCTGGCTGGCCCCGCCCCATCTATTCTCTGCCTCCTGAGTCCCAGCTGATCAGGAGGAAATGGGGATTTTGCAGTAAGCTTCCCCTGGAGTGGGGAGGGAATAGGGATTTTACAGTATCCTTCCCCTGCCCCGCCCACCAAGCCACACCACGCCCACCAAGCCACGCCCACAGAACCAATAGTAAAAATTTTTGAATCCCACCACTGCAGACAAGGAATTTGTCTTTGCTGCATATGCTGTCAGTGTACATAAAGAAAAATAAAATAGAATATATTCATCAAGAATCATAAGTTACAACACTTAGTGATAGTCAAAGGTTATTAATAAGAAATCAAATAATACCAGGAAACAAGTAAAACAATATAAATTGTAAAGATACAAGCAACATGGTTATAGTCATAAGTGGGAAGAGATAGGTACTAGGAAGGATGAGAAGAATAATAGTGATACAATCTTAGTAATATTTTGAAAGTGGTGAGGGAATTATTTGTTTAGCAGAGTGTTGGCGTTCTGGAAAAAACTGTCCTTGTGTCTAGTTGTTCTGGTGTGTAGTGCCCTATAGCGTCATTTTGAAGATAGAAGTTGAAAGATTTTATGCCCAGGATGCGAGGGGTCTGTAGATATTTTCGCAGCCCTCTCTTTGATTCATACATTATACAGGTCTTCAATGTAAGGCAGATTTGTAGCGATTGTTTTTTCTGCAGTTGTAATTATCCGTTGAAGTCTGTGTCTGCCTTGTTTGGTTGCAGAGCCAAACCAGATAGTTATAGAGGTGCAGATAACAGACTCAATATGAAGAATATGAAGACTATGGAACAAGACTCACAAATGTGCAGCTATGCAAACTGAATCAAGTAATACACAAATTGAATCAAGGAATAAGGAACCACAAGAAGTCTTGTGGCAATGAGACAACACTCTATATACTTTCTGAAATCTCAACATCTTTTTTTTATCATGGGGTAACCAAAACTGGATGCAAAAATCATCGTCTGGATGATTAAATGCCTGAAGAATGGCTACAGGATTTGGGTTTGGCTAGTCTAAAGAAAAGAAGAATTAGGGGTGACATGCAATGTTCCCTCTAATTTTTTTTCAATGTGAGCAGAAAAGTATAGTGTTTGAGCGGCACATTTTCATGCCTGAGCACCTGAATTTTTTTCACAGATGTCACCTAAGACAACAACGAAATCAGTATTATTTGAAACTCAAAGTTACGTTTCTTCAAGGTACCCGCTTAATTAAAAGTGTTATATAATATCAGTATCACTTAACAATGCTCCTGCTTAGCAACCAAAATGTTGGCTCAGAAACTCTGGCATTTGAAGCACACAAGTCTTAAAGCTGTCAAGTTACAAGACCCTTGCACCCCTAACCCTTTAGAAAAAAAACTCCAGGGCTGTTCAAACTTGACAGCTTTTAAGACTTGTGGACTTCAATTCCCAGAATTCCTCCTCCAGTCCTGTTGGCTCAGGAACTCTGGCATTTGAAGCATGGAAGTCTTAAAGCTGTCAAGTTACAAGACCCTTCCACCCCTAACCCTTTAGAAAAAAAATGCAGAGGTCTTCAAACCTGACAGCTTTAAGACTTGTGGACTTCAACTCCCAGAATTCCTCCACCAGTCATGTTTCAGCGACGTCATCTGCGTGGATCTGCTCCATCTTCGGCTTTTTTCACTGGGGGCAGGGCTGCTGCTGAAGATGCCGATCAGCTGCTACCTCCTCCTCCTCCAACAGCACCACCAGATTTGCACTTGAGCTCAGCGCCACGTTACCCCTGCCCCCTCCTTCTCCGCCGTGCTTTTGAGGAGCCATGAGGCTTTTTTCCCCCCGCTCCCCCCCGCCTTCCTACTGGCTCCCGCAGCCTCATGGCTCCTCAAAAGCACGGCGGAGGAGGAGGGGGCAGGGGTAACGCGGCGCTGAGCTCAGGTGCTCCGAGCGGAGGGGAGGTGGCGCTGCCACGCGCGGGGGTGCCGGCTGGAGCTTTGGTGGTTTCAATTCAGCCGCAGCGCCGGGCGCCAAATCCGGCAGTGCTGTTAGAGGAGGAGGAGGTGGCAGCAGTTCTTCCGGTGGCGGCGGGGGCTTTGGGGCTTCACAACTACCCTCAGTCACCCCGTGCTCCTCAAATCAAGTCCGGGGAAGTCCTTTGCGGGCAGCCCGTTCTAGCTGCCTGCAAAGGACCTCCCCAGCTTCCGGAGCCTGTGGCAGTAGAAATCACTGCGTGACAGTTGAAAACTGCCGCGTGGTGTTTTCTTGCCACGTGCGCGGCCGCGCAGCCGCGCACCTTAGAGGGAACATTGGTGACATGATAGCAGTATTTCAGTATTTGAGAGGCTGCAACAAAGAAGAGGGGGTCAAATTATTCTCCAAAGCATCAGACAAGAAACAATGGGTGGAAACTAATCAAAGAGAGAAGCAACCTGGAATTAAGGAAAAACTTCCTAACAGGGAGAACAATTAACCAGTAGAACAGATGGCCGCCAGAGGTTGTGGGTGCTTCATCACTGGAGGTTTTAAGAAGAGACTGGACAGTCACTTGTCTGAAATGGTATAGGGTCTCCTGCTTGATCAGGGGGATGGACTGGAAGACCTCCGAGGTCCCTTCCAATACATTCTATTCTATTCTATTCTATTCTATTCTATTCTATTCTATTCTATTCTATTCTATTCTATTCTATTCTATTCTATTCTATTCTATTCCATTCCATTCCATTCCATTCCATTCCATATTTTCTATTCTATTCCATCCCCTTCTATTCCATTCCATATTTTCTATTCTATTCTATTCTATTCTATTCTATTCTATTCTATTCTATTCTATTCCATTCCATTCCATTCCATTCCATTCCATTCCATTCCATTCCATATTTTCTATTCTTTTCTATTCTTTTCTGTTCTATTCTATTCCATTCCATATTTTCTATTCTATTCTATTTCATTCCATTCCATTCCATATTTTCTATTATTTTCTATTCCATTCCATTCCATTCCATATTTTCTATTATTTTCTATTCCATTCCATTCCATTCCATATTTTCTATTCTTTTCTATTCTATTCCATTCCATTCCATATTTTCTATTCCATTCTACCTTTCCATCTGGCTTCCAAGAAGCAAAACCAAAGGGGGAAAGTTAGATTCGCTTAACTGCAGTGATTTTTTTAACAACAGTGGCAAAAAGGTCATAAAATGGGATGCCACTCACTGAAACCCAGTCTTGCTTAGCAACAGAAATGTTGGGCTCAATTATGGTCATAAGTCGAGGAACAGCCAGATGTCATAATCCTACCCAATGAGAACAGCCAGGATAAGTAGAGGTAGGCCTTGACTTACAACAGTTCGTTTAGTGACCATTCAAAATTACAGAAGCACTGCAAAAAGTGGCTTATAACCGTTTTCCACACTTACAAACTTTGCAGCATCCTGTGGTCACGTGATCAAAATTTAGCCGCTTAGCAACTGGTTCATATTTAGGATGGTTGCGGTGTCCCAGGGTCAGGTGATCCCCTTTAGCGACCTTCTGGCCAGCAAAGTCAATAGGGAAGCCAGATTCACTTAACAACCATGTTACTAACTTAACCTATGCAATGATTCACTTAACAGCTGTGTGGCAGGAAAAGTCGTAAAACAGGGCAAAACCGCACCACAAATGTTTCCCTTAGTGACATTCATGAGTCAAGAACTACCTGAAGAAAAGAAAGCTTACCAGCCAGGATGAACAAGCTGCCTCCAACGACTGCCAACTTGGCTTTCACATTGGGGTTGTTTTCGGCTACTTTGGTGCACTGTAAGCCCAACATGCTGGTCACAATCGCTAAGAAACCCAGGACCAATGCAGTAATCATGATTTATTTATTTATTTATTTATTTATTTATTTATTTATTTATTTATTTATTTATTTATTTATTTATTTATTATTTTATTAAATTTGTTAGTCGCTCCCTCTCCACAAAGGGACTCGGGGCGGCGTACAATAAATAAAACACATATTATAAAAAATTACACATTGTACACATTGTACAGAGGAGGTATAAAACACAATACAATATTATAATAACATATAAATATTAAAATAAGTTAAATTAAAACCCCAATAGAGATTATAAGTTTAAAAATTGCCAGGGGGAATAAAATGGAACTATGGTTGAGCCAGGCCTGCTAGTTGAAAAAGGTGGGTCTTGAGTTTTGAACGGAAGGAGCGGAGGTCGGTGGTAATCCTAATATCCGGGGGGAGGTCATTCCAGAGGGCTGGGATGGTCATTCATGAGGGCCTGTGAAGCTTGCAGATATGCTAGAGAGGAGACAAAAAGGGAGATGAGTGAGTGCAGCTGTTTCCACTGGCTTTCAAAAAGTAACATGTTTTTATTTTTATAGGATGGATGGATGGATGATAGGTTAGTAGGTGGGTGGGTGGGTGGGTGGGTGGATGGATGGATGGATAGATAGATAGATAGATAGATAGATAGATAGATAGATAGATAGATAGATAGGTAGATTATAAATAGAAAGATAGATGGATGGATGGATGGATGGATAGATGGATAGATAGATTATAAATAGAAATATAGATAATAAATAATAATAATAATAAATTTTATTTCTAGACCGCACCCTTTCCTTGGCAGGACTCGGGGCGGTGTACAGTCATGTTAAAACCATATACAAATACATAGACAGAAACGTAGACGTAGACATAGACATAGACGTAGACGTAGACGGAGGAGGTAAAAAATATACTGTACAATTCTTAATTAAAATACAAATACAATTAAAATTCCCTTAAAAAATTCCCCAATAAAATGTTTAAAATGTTTGCCAGGAGGTGGAAGATGGAACTATCAATCGGCTAAGCCAGCTAGTCGGAACAGGTGAGTCTTGAGCTTCTGTCGGAAGGAGCGGAGGTCATTAGTAGTTCTAATATCGGGAGGGAGGTCATTCCAGAGGGTTGGGCCCATCACAGAGAAGGCTCTACTCCTAGGCGCCACCCGCTGGCACTGCTTGGCGGATGGCACCTGGAGGAGTCCCTCCCTGTGAGAGCGGATAGGTCGTAGAGATGTATGAGGTGAGATGCGGTCCCGCAGGTAACTAGGTCCCATGCCATGGAGCGCTTTGAAGATAGTAACCAAGACCTTGAAACGCACCCAAAAACCACAGGCAGCCAGTGCAGCTCGCGCAGGAATGGTGTTATATGGGAGTATCTTGATCCTCCCATGATAACCCGCGCGGCTGCATTCTGAACTAGCTGTAGTCTTCGGGTGCATCTCAAGGGGAGCCCCATGTAGAGAGCATTACAGTAGTCCAGGCGAGACGTCACCAGCGCATGAGTGACTGTGCATAGGGCGTCCCGATCCAATAGGGGGCGCAATTGACGCACCAGGCGAACCTGGTGGAACGCCCCCCTCGCCACGGCTGTCAGATGGTCATCCATTGACAGCCTGGCATCAAGGAGGATGCCCAGATTGCGCGCCCGTTCCACGGGGGGCAATAATTCGCCCCCTATGGCCAGTGATGGCATCAACTGGTTAAATCGGGGCGCCGGTAGCCACAGCCACTCAGTCTTGGAAGGGTTGAGCTTAAGTCTGTTGTCCCCCATCCAGACCCGCACGGCTTCCAAACACCGGGACAACATTTCGACGGCCTCGTTGGGGTGGTTTGGGGTGGAAATGTACAGCTGTGTATCATCAGCGTACAGATGGTATCCCACCCCAAAACCACGGATGATCTCACCCAGCGGCTTCATGTATGTGTTGAACAGGAGGGGCGAGAGGACCAAACCCTGAGGCACCCCACAAGTGAGTGGCCTCAGGGTCGACCTCTGCTCCCCTGCCAACACACACTGCGTCCGGTCGGAGAGATAGGAGCGGAACCACCGCAGAACGGTGCCCCCCACGCCCATCTCTACCAGCCGGCGCAATAAGATACCATGGTCGATGGTATCGAAAGCCGCTGATAGATCTAATAGGACCAGGATAGAGGAACAACCCCTATCTCTGGCCCTCCATAGATCATCTACCAACGCGACCAAGGCCGTCTCCGTGCTGTGACCGGGTCGAAAGATAGATAGATAGATAGATAGATAGATAGATAGATAGATAGATAGATAGATAGATAGATAGACAGACGGATAGACGGATGGATGGATGATAGGTAGGAGGTAGGTAGATGATAGGTAGGTAGTTAGATAGATGATAAATAGATAGATAGATAGAGTATAAATAGATGATAGATAGGTAGATGATAGATGATAGATAGATAGATAGATAGATAGATAGATAGATAGATAGATAGATAGATAGGTAGGTAGGTAGGTAGGTAGGTAGGTAGGTAGGTAGGTAGGTAGGTAGGTAGGTAGATGTTAGATAGATTATAAATAGATGATAGATAGATAGATAGATAGATAGATAGATAGATAGATAGATAGATAGATAGATGATAGATAGATAGATAGATATAGATAGCTAGATTATAAATAGATGATAAATGGATAGATTATAAATAAATGACATAGATAGATAGATAGATAGATAGATAGATAGATAGATAGATAGATAGATAGATGATAGATAGATAGATAGATAGATAGATAGATAGATAGATTATAAATAGATGATAGATTATAAATTAATGTCAGACAGACAGACAGATAGATAGATGATTGATATATGGATGGATGAACGAACAGATAGATAGATGATTGATAGATAGATGATAGATATGTGCAACTGATAAAAAAAGGAAGCAATGCATACAAGCTTAACATACCATTAGTATACTACTTTATATACTAAGCAAAACGAGTGTTACATGAATATTTATTTATAATAATTAAGATTTCAAGTGGTGTTTTTCAAACCCAGCAGCTTTAAGATGTGTGGACTTCAATTCCCAGAATTCTCCAGACAGAATAACAGACTTGGAAGGGACCCTGTAGGTCAGCTAGTCCAGCCTCCCCTCCCGCCCAACCAGGAGGCCCTACACCATTTCTGACAGATGGCAGTCCTGTCTCTTTTGGAAGCTTCCACGACTTCTGAAGGCAACTTCTGTTCCATGGGTTGATTGTTCTCACTGTCAGAAGGTGTTGGCCTTTTTGGCAGGTGCAGCCCACGGCTGGCTCGTGTTTAAGGAACTTCAAACCACTGCACAAGGAACGGTTGTAAATCAAGGAGATTCGAGCAGATTTTTTTCCAGCAGACCGAGTTAGCATCAGTTGGCTGATTCAACCACGATTGACTCAACTAACTGCTGAGACAAACATTTACATTTCAGGATGACTGGATGGATTTAGATCAAGCGAATAACAAAGCAGGCCCAGTGAATTTTATTGCAGATTGACGCTAACCGCAAATGGCGGAAAAAAAACCTTGGTCCTTGCCAAAACAATTCATCGCTCATGTGCCCAAACCAAATGTTTATTTTTATAAAGAGTCTCCTTTAGGTCAATGTTGATAACATCATTGACTTATCGGCTGAGCAAATAAACTCCACCCTCCGAAAAGAAAATGTCCTGTTTGTTTTCTTCTGTCAAAGGTCTCAAACTGCATTGACATTCCTTCTTTCTTCATTCAGAACAAAAATAAGGTACTGTGTAGCAACAGCTTAGAATTGACCCCTATAGTAATCCCTGGGCAAAGGGCTAGCTTATGCAACTGACCCCAAATGTTAGGTTTTTTTTAAAAAAAAAAAACAAGCATGCAGCCGGCTAGCTGCCACCTGAAACGATCCCAAGGTGGAGGTCGCACCTGTCCAAATTCCCATGTGCTGGGGATAATGAGGCTTGCAGTCCAGCATATTGGCATGATGCTAAGTTGGGGGGAAATCAGGGGTGGGTTCCTGCCAGTTCTAACCTCTTCTATAGAAGAGGTTCCACAAATCTATGGGGCCATTTAGAACCGGTTCCAGCTCCCCCCCCCACCCATCCAAACATCATCAAGATGAACTGAGAAGAAACTTCCTGACAGTTAGAACAATTAATCAGTGGAACAGCTTGCCTCCAGAAGTTGTGAATGCCCCAACACTGGAAGTCTTTAAGAAGATGTTGGATAGCCATTTGTCTGAAATGGTATAGGATTTCCTGCCTAGGCAGGGGGTTGGAGTAGAAGACCTCCAAGGTCCCTTCCAACTCTGCTATTGTATTGTATTGTATTGTATTGTATTGTATTGTATTGTATTGTATTGTATTGTATTGTATTGTATTGTATTGTAAGAGTGAGAGGAGGAATTCTGGGAGTTGAAGTCCACAAGTCTTAAAGCTGTCAAGTTTGAACTTGTAACTTGACAGCTTTAAGACTTGCGTGCTTCAAATGCCAGAGTTTCTGAGCCAACATTTTGGTTGCTAAGCAAGAGCGTTGTTAAGTGAGTTTCACCACATTTTACAAGTTGGCCACGCCCACCCAGTCACATGGCTGGCAAGCCACTCCCACCCAGTCACATGGCCGGTAAGCCACTCCCACAAAGCAGGCCACAACTAGAGAAGAGGTTCTAAAAAATTTTGAAACCACTGGGGGAAATTGTATTTTTTAAAATACAATTACTATATATGCATACTTTTTTTCTCTTTTAAAAAAGAAGGGGGAAGAAGAAGAGCCAACGTCGCGACGTGACAACGTGCGGTCTCGACTGTCCGAGACCGCCGTTGATACTTTTATTGCCACATGGTCCAAACGGACCTAAGCCGTCCCGAAGAGACAGCGAACAGGGAGACAAAGCCTTGCTGGTCTCAGGGACATTGCAAAGTCCCTGATTGACTCAAGGGAAGCGCTCCAAGCTGGCGATAAACAGACAGCCCCGTGCTGACAAAGTTGGAGACGGCTCTGGAAAGAAGGCAGCTGAAAGTGAGTCCATCTGGTGAGGCTTTTTTCTTTGAGAATGATTGCCCAAAGGGATTTTTAAAAAAAGATAAATTAGTCCTTTAAGCAAAGAATAAAGCAGCGGAATTTATCTTTATTGGACTGCCTTGGAAAGTCTTTATTTCTTTTTTTTCCTGTTAATGATGTTTTGTGGATTGAAGTGACTGTAACGCTTTTTGTTTCTCTTTGTAAGTGAGCGAACTGTTTTTTTCCTCCTATTTTTTGCTGCCTTATCTGTGGGCTGGAACTAAAACCTTTTTTAATTCTAATAATTCTTCTTACTACTCATTAATTTTCATTAAAGACTTTTAAAGATTATTGTTTTCCATAAGCTTGAGATAAATAGGAGAAGAATTGAATCTGCCATTCGGAAGTTAGAACTTGGGTTTTTTTTCTCTTTGAAACAATGTATCCTTTGCTCTCTCTGTCTCCGATTTTACTGACCCTGTAATGGAGAGCTTTGCAGCTTTGGAGCTTTGCAGCTTATTTGTGCAATTTGATAAGAAGCCAAGGGTACGGTTGTTTTTACAGGTGCTTTTTTTTGAAAAACACTCTTGGCAAGGGAAGGAAATTCTTTTATTTTCCTCCTTGCTTTTTTTTTTCATTTGGAAACATGTATCAGTCTTCAGATGAGGGAACACTGAGTCTTCAAGATTTGTTGATTGAAATTCAAAAGTTATCGGAAAGATCTGAGAGATTTCATAAGAAGTTGGATAGACTACTATCTCCTACAATAAAGGATGATGGAGTTGGAGTCCCAAAAATAAAGAAATGAATGAAGATGAAGAAGATAAGGATAAGATAACAGATGAATTTAATGATGGAGCAAACCTAGGTGAAAATGGAAAGAAGGGAATATGGAAAAGTGAATTTGATATGCAGGAGCTCTATTCCTTTCTTCAAGATACAGGGGGGGGGGGGAAGTGATGATGATGGAACTAAGAAGAGAAACTGTTTCAGAAATATGTTTAACCAAAGACATGCTAATTTTAATACCAGTTCAAAGGTAATGAGGTTTTTTGAAAGATATTTCAAGCAAAAAAGTGCGGAGAGAAGTTTATAAAAACCTTATAAAGGAATTAATAAGAAGATTGACACAACAACTGGCAAAAGAGACAAGATTATTTTTTTACTGGAAAGATACAGGTTGATAATGAATGTTGATGATAAAAAATTTAATTAATTTTTGGTGATTAATAGGTAGGAACCTTAATATTTTATAGATTTTTTTTAGATTTTTAAAAAATGTTTATTCATTAAAAAGTAATACATTATGACAATAACAATGAAATAATAACTCTAATCAGTTAAAACAACTTGGATATAAATAGTAAATTGGGACCTGGGGGGAAATTTTTTTTTTTATGAATGTTAACAATAAACTTTTGTTTAGATTTTGTTATAAAGAAGTAAATTTTTCTTGGGTCTAACGAGAGGAGAGGTGACATAAACAGTAAATAACCCTTAGTTACCAATAATAATGATAATAGTAATGAAATAATGATTTTGACTAGTAAAAGCCATCTGGATATAAATTGCAAATTGGGACCTGGGAAAAAGACTTATAAATCTTATTAACAAATCCTTGTTTATTATGTATAAAAATGTAAGTCTTCTTGGGCCGGATGAGAGGAGATGTGATATACATAATAAATAATTCTTAATTAGTTACAATAATAACCAAAGAAATGTTAACGGATAATGTTTAATGATATTCATATGTGTTGGCATTGGTAAAAGCAATTGTATAAAAGCTTTAAATTGTGAATTGGGGGGGGGGGGAAGGAGGGGGAAATGCTTAGATATTTTATTAATTGATTTTTTCTTTTAGAATATGTTATAAGATGTAATGTTACAGGAGGTTTGTTGAGATTGCCAATGAATGCCAGTGGGTGGCTGTGTTTTTGAATGCAGATGATATCAGATAAAAGCACGTTTAAATAATTTTAGCTAAATGAGAATGGTGGTGTATTGACAGTAAAATACATGAAGATTTTTTATGTAAAATGTACTATTCAATGGGAAGGAAATATATGTAACAATTATGACGGAAACGCACAAAAACTGTAACCAATCAACAAGCTTTCGACAGGATGTAATGAAGGATGATTTTTTTTGGTGTTTTTGTTTATTTAAAACAATAAAAAAAAATTTAAAAATAAAAAAATAAAAAGAAGGGGGAAGATATATGTTAAAATTAAATATGTATATTGAAAAGGAATTATAAATGCCATCAACATAAAATGAAGCTCACTCAGAGGCTTAAATACACCAAGTAAATGAGATGAAGAGTGTGAAATAGAGGAGAGAGGTAAGGGAAGAGAGGGTAGGAGAGGGGGGGGGAAGAGGAGGAGAGAAAGAAGGAGTGGAAAGGGGAGAGAGGAGAAGGAGAGAGGAAGGGGAAGTAGAGAAGAGAAAGACGACAGTGGGAAGAAAGGAGGTAGGGAGCGGGAGGAGAGAGGGAAAAGAAAGTGATGGATAAGGTACAAATATGGTGGATGGAGAGCAGAAGAGCCAATAATTGTTTTGGGGAGTTGATGGTAACATGATTGGGTTATTAGAGTTTTTAATGTACTATATTTATTATTCTATATACAGTCTTGCAACCTCCTCCACCTACGTATTTAATTATTTAACTGTTTTATGTATGTATTTTATAACGCATTTTAGTGACTGTACACCGCCCCGAGTCCCTTTCGGGAGAGGGGGCGGTCTATAAATACGAATAATAAATAAATAAATAAATAAATAATTGATGCAAACATTTAATAATATAATACGATGCTGGTTATGTAATAGTACACATGTGGTTCAGTGGTGGGTTTCAAAGTTTTTTAGAACCTCTTCTGTAGGTGTGGCCTGCTTTGTGGGAGTGGCTTGCTGGCCATGTGACTGGGTGGGAGTGGCTTGCCAGCCATATGACTGTGTGGGCGTGGCCAACTTGTAAAATGTGGTGAAACTCACTTAACGACGCTCTTGCTTAGCAACCAAAATGTTGGCTCAGAAACTCTGGCATTTGAAGCACGCAAGTCTTAAAGCTGTCAAGTTACAAGACCCTTGCACCCCTAACCCTTTAGAAAAAAAAAACCCAGGGGTGTTCAAACTTGACAGCTTTAAGACTTGTGGACTTCAACTCCCAGAATTCCTACTCTTGCTCTTCATCTTGATGATGTGCAGACGGGCGGGGGGAGTGTCAGGGGAAGATTTCACCCTGAACTACATGAGGTCTTAGATCGCGGTGTTTCCAAACAGCATTATCTTTAAGGTGCGAAGAAAAGAAATAAAAATTCCAGAAAACATATTCTAATGAAAAACAAGCTTTAATACAAAAATAAGAAATAGAAAATAAAACAAATCTAACTAATTGTTACATTTTAGCAGAAACAATTCTGTCTCCCAGTTTCCTGGTAGACGGACAAAGATCAAAAGGAAAGAGAAGTCTCTGGAATGTGTGAAGAGCAGGCGCAGTACATCATTGTCAGATAAGACCTTATGACCTGCGCAGTAACTCTTTCAGTAATTATTTAGTTTCAGTTCGGCTATTCAGTTCAAGCTAGCAAACAATTTAACGCAGTGACACCCCTTCTTTTGCTAGTTGGGCTGACGTCATCAAATCATCAATTAAGGCACATCTTCTTTTGCAGATACTCGTGTTGACCTGCGGCAAGTGGTTTGTTAAGCATGTCAGCAATCTGATCACGTGTAGAAACATATTGCAATTTAACAAAACCTTGCTTAACTAATTGCTTTGTGTTTTGATAACGAATGTCAATGTGTCTGGACCTAGAACCTGTGAAATGTGATTCAGAAATATAAACCACAGATACATTATCTTCCATCACGGTGATTGGTCGAATCGGACGTGTCCAGATATCTGTGATCAAAGCATCAAACCATGCTAGAGAATTACAAGCAACTGAAACACAAGCATATTCAGCTTCAGTAGATGAACATGAAACAAAACTCTGTTTTCTCACTTGCCAGTAAACAGGACATCCATTCAGGAACATCATGTAACCAGAAGTGCTTTTGCGTGATTTCTTATCACTTGCCCAATCAGCGTCGGCGTAGCAACATAACTGTGGATGATCAGTGTGTGTTGGTTCTAGCAATAACTTCATGTGTTTAGTGTATTTCAGGTATTTCAACAACTTCTTAATGCATGCCCAATGAAATTGTGTTGCCTTACCTACGTGTCGTGATAAAAGATTAACACTAAGTGCAATGTCAGGTCTGGTCTAACTACTAATGTATAATAGTGAACCAATGACTGAACGATAAAGTGTTTGATCCTCGAACTCAGGACTTGGTTCATGTGTTAAGTTGTGAAAATCTATTTGCATGGGTGTCTTTGTTGCGTTAGCATCTTTCATGTTGCAATGATGCAAAATATGGTCAATTTTCTCCTCTTGTGAAAGACTAAATCCCTTCTGTGTCTTTTCAATCTGAACACCAAAATAAGTGCTAATGTGACCTAAAGATTTCAGTGTGAAGTATCTCTGCAAACTTTTAGCAAAAATCTCACTCATTTTCTTATTTGGACCAATGTAAACAATGTCATCAACATAAACAAGAATTATCTCATATGCATTGTTAGATCTTTTTGTGAACACGCATTCATCAGTTTCGGACTTAATAAAGCCCATTGAATTTAGTTTGTCAGTAAGACATAAATACCACATTAAACCTGACTGTTTCAGACCATAAAGACTTTTGTTCAGGAACCAGGTATCCCCTTCTTGCTTTCGGAATCCTGGAGGGCTTCTTACGTAGATCTCTTCATCTAGGTCTGCATGTAGATAAGCTGTGTCCACATCAAATTGGAAAACTTCTAAACCAAGAATAGTTGCAGTGGTTAAAGCAATTTTTACACTTTCAGTTCTGACTGTTGGTGAGTAAGTGTTGGTGTAGTCCTCAGGATAACGTTGAGCGAAACCCTGAGCTACAAGTCTGGCTTTGTATAAAGACTCACCATTCGGTTTCTTCTTGATTCTGTAGACCCATCGAGTGCCAATGACTTTCTTGTTTGCTGGAGGCTTTGCAGGTGTGAATACATTAAGTTTCTTTAAACTGTCCATTTCATCCTGCATTGCATCATACCATTTGTCTTGCTCTTAATCAGGAAGCTGTTTGATTTGTGTGGATGTCTCAGGAGGAAGAGTAATGTTGCAAATCAAAGGTAATGGTGATTTTGTCAGTTGCCATGAATATCGTTGTGGAGGGATTCCTTTTGTGACCCTCTTGGAATGTCTAGGAACAACAGTCCAGTCTTCTTCTTCTTCTTCGTCCTCATCCTCACATTCGTCGCTAGTGTCAGCATCTGCGGCTTGCGAAGACGGAACATCAGGTTGTGAAGAACTGGTAGAAGGAATATCTGCCTGTGAATGTTGGTCATCAGGCTGCGTAGCATTTTCAACACCATCTCTAGGAAAATAAACTCCAGGATCATTGGAATGAATCCTGGACCAGTCAATGTCTTCCTCAAAATTGACAGATTGTGAAATGACAATCACATGTTTAGGATCGATAAATTTGCACCATTTTGAGTTATCATCAATACCCATAAATCTCAGTCTCTTTGCTACTGGCCCTCCCCTTCTTCTTTGACTTAAGGGAGTGTTCACCATAGCATATGAACCAAAGATGTGGAGGTTCTTGAGATCAGGCTTGTAGCCATACAGCATGTAGAAAGGAGTTTGATTGATTACACTGCTCCAAGTATGGTTGACAATGTAATTTGCATATTTGATTGCTTCACCCCAGTATATGCTACCGAGGTTGGCATCTTCTAGAAGACAACGCATCATGGTTTGTAGAACACCTTGTCTTCTTTCTACGACTCTGTTATGAGCTGGTGTATATGGAGCGGATGTCTGATGAAGAATTCCATTCTTACGCATCCAGTCCTGGAAACGCTGAGACATGAATTCTGCACCACGGTCACTCTGGATTCTGGCGATGCGAACTTGGTATTGTGTAGAAACAAAAGCTGCAAAGTCTTTAAAGATCTGAAAGGTCTCAGATTTCTCTCTCATAGGATATACAAATCCATATCTAGAATGATTATCTACAATTGTTAGGAAATACTTTCTACCATCAAATGATGGTGGGAAAGGACCCACTATGTCAGTGTGTACCAAATCAAAAATGCGTGTTGACAGGCGTGTAGCGTGTTTGGGAATTGCAGCTGCTTTGGATTTAGCTTTCCTGCAAACTGCACAATCCAAAAACACCTTACACCCCTTTAGATCCAAACCTTTTGCGAACTCCGGCATCTTTCTAAGAACACGGAAACTGGCGTGCCCCAATCTTCTGTGCCACTTGTGGATACACCTGGAATGCAAAGGTTTACCAGTTAGTGAATTCTCAACATTAACAGTTTCATGAGGAACCTCAGGTTTGCTCTGAGCAACCTGCTTCTGTTTTCTCTGTTTGTTGGCTTTAGGAGCCTTTGGAACAGTAACGGGTTCTCTCTCTGAACCAACTCTCTCTGGGCCCGTGCTGTCCCTTTTTGGAGTTTGCATACTTGCCTGTGCTTGCCTTTAAGGCTTTGTCTTTAAGTAATAAACACCACCAATCAGCATGGTTTCAGCAACAATATCTCCATCTTTAACTATGTAACTTGCTTTTTCGAGGTGGTGAACCTGGAACTTTAAATCTCTAGACAAGTGACTTTGACTAAGCAAATTACTGGTTGCTGAAGGTATGTAATAAACATCAGGGATGAATGTATCGAGCTCTTCAATGTAAACAGTTCCTTTTCCCATGACCTTGCAAGTGTGGTTGGTGAAGGAGTACAGTTCTCGATACTCGGGTTCTGGCTCACTCATCTCTGTGAAAAGTTCCTTTCTGTGGGTAACGTGCACAGCTGCTCCACTATCTAAAGTCCACAAAAGATGTCTGTCGTACTTTGGATCAGGTTGTGGAACGTTGGTTATGGCCAATGTTGCGAGTGGAGCCTGTGGATCACGCCTTGGACCACGACGACCTTGTCTTCTGCCTCTACCTCTGCCTCTGGAGTCTGTTCCTCTGGGCTGGTACATGACGGGAGCTGGAACTCGTTGGGGACAATCCCGGGTGTCATGTCCCACACGGTTACAGGTGTAGCATTTTGGCATCCTTGGAGCGTAGCCTCTTCCTCGGAAGGGACGTCTAGCTGGAGCCTTTGATGCTGGGGGTAGTTGCAGATGTGGCATAGCTAATTTAATAGCTTCCTCCTCCACTAAAAGTCTACAAACGTGGTTAACCGTGCATTGGGCAATAGGCACGTGGTTAATCTTTGCAATGGCATCTTTCCATTCATAATTCAATGAGTTAATGATGATGCTAATCATTTGGATATCATCGATTACATGGCCACTTTCTCTCAATTCACTTCTCATTCTTTTCAGTTTGGTCAAATGTCCACCAATTCGTTCACCAGGTTTCAACTTCGAACCATGGAAGTCAGACATGAGCAAACATGAAGATTCAATTGAAATGGGCCTGTAGCAATCTTCCAAAATAGCCCAAATTTGTTGGGCTGTTGCATCAGGTGGAAAGGTAACCTGCAGTTCAGTTTCCATGGACATGAGCAAAGTGGTGCATTCTCTGGTCTCTAGGTCTCTCATTGCAGGAGTCCATGGCTGGGTAGGAGGATTAAAAACCATACAGTGTGTGCCTTCTCTGCGAAGCAAGAGTGCAATTTCACTGACCCAGGCTTTATAATTCTCTCCTGACTCCTTTAATTTTGACTCACCAGTCAAAGGAGTGACAGAAAACGCCTGCTGAGGGATATGCATTTGAACAACTTGCTGTGCAGGTTGAAAAGCTGGTTGTTGAACCAGGGGGTGCTGTAATTGCACCATTGGCCTTTGTGTGGCAACATTAAATTGGCTTGCTTGCATTTGCCTTTGGCTTTGCCTTGTTCCATCTAGGGAGGATCCAACACCACCAGGGGGCGCTGAAGACTTAACCTTTGGAGGCAAAGCTTGGGCATCTGGAAGACTTATAGATAAATCTGTCCAGTTTCGGTGCAATTCCTTTAACTTTTGCTCTAATAAATTTTCTCCGCCAGCAGATGGCAGTGCAGCTTCACTTCTTGGCTGCATCAGGCCTTTGTATGTGGCAGAAGAAGTAGAACAAAGGAGATCACGTGACCTCGGTGACGTGTACATATCTCTCTGTTCTGATTCGCCTAAGGCAATGTCCTTTATGGGGTGTGTCTTAGGTTGTTTAGGAGAAGACAAGATGGCGTCCTCAGACATTTTGGGAGTGGGGAAACCCCTCCTACTTCTTTCCAATCTTTCATAATATTCTCTAGCTTCTCTGGCTTGTTTTTCAAAACGCTCTATCTGGTCACGATAGCTTTTCATTTCTTCCGTAGGGCCTAAGAAGGATTCATAAGATTCACTTTCTGCGTGGGGGTGTTTTTCCTCTGCCGGCAGTTGCCGCGAGGGCTTTGGCCCGACATCAATTGTTTCATAATCTCCAAGAGTTTGGGAGTGAAGTTGCTCTGGTAACGTGGAACGTCTTGGCTTTGCCCCCAATATGTTATAATCTCTTGGAGGTATTTGGGAGCTTTCATAATGAGAAGGGAGATTTACTGACCTCAGTCCGTAGATTTCACCTCCTGTAGCTCCTTCCTCTTGTTGAAAAGATGCCCCCACAGTTGGCCCGGCTGCTGAAGAAATCTGTTGCTTTGGAAGTAAGCTTGAAAAATCTTGCATCTCTGTGTCTGAGGGAATGGATCCTTCCGAGCGCGTTCCATGTCTGCCTTTTTTCTTTTTCTTCCTTGGCATGGCTAGTTAGCCTGACCGCTTATCTTCTAAAGATAGCTTGAAAGGAAACAGCCGTAAATTAGAACCATCTCTGCTTCCATTAATTGTCAGGGGAAGATTTCACCCTGAACTAAATGAGGTCTTAGATCGCGGTGTTTCCAAACAGCATTATCTTTAAGGTGCGAAGAAAAGAAATAAAAATTCCGGAAAACATATTCTAATGAAAAACAAGCTTTAATACAAAAATAAAAAATAGAAAATAAAACAAATCTAACTAATTGTTACATTTTAGCAGAAACAATTCTGTCTCCCAGTTTCCTGGTAGACGGACAAAGATCAAAAGGAAAGAGAAGTCTCTGGAATGTGTGAAGAGCAGGCGCAGTACATCATTGTCAGATAAGACCTTATGACCTGCGCAGTAACTCTTTCAGTAATTATTTAGTTTCAGTTCGGCTATTCAGTTCAAGCTAGCAAACAATTTAACGCAGTGACAGGGAGGGAGCTGGAACCGGTTCTAAACGGCACTGTAGATTTGTGGAACCTCTTCTATAGAAGAGGTTAGAACTGGCAGGAACCCACCCCTGATGTGGTTATATGTTATGAAAATGAAAAAAATAAAAAACTTCATATATAAAGAAAAAAGAAAAAAAGTTGAGGGAAAAATGGGCATAGAGAAATGCAAGCCCTATTGCCACCTCTGAGGAGAAGGAAAATTTTGTTTTATTGTTCTTTTTATTTCTTTGATTGCAACCTTTATTGCTTTACAAATTTATTTATTTATTTTTTAATTCATTTAGTTAGTTTGCCACTCATGTAACAAGATAACAGGAACAAGAATAAACTTGAATAAGAATACAGGAAATGGGTACTAATAAATGGGGACAGTAGGGCAGGGACGGAAGCTGGTGCGCTTTTGCACGTCCCTACTGACCTCTTAGGAATGGGGTGAGGTCCACGGTAGACAGTTTAAGGTTAAAGTTATGGGGGTTTGAGGATGTAACAACAGATAGCTCAAGCCAGCGTACACATCCTCCTGTTTTCCCCACAACAACCACCTTGTGAGGTGAGTTGGGCCAAGAGAGAAGGACTAGCCCAAAATCATTCCACCAATTTTCATGGTTAAGGTGAAACTAGAACTCCCAGTCTCCTGGTGATCAGCCCGAAGTCACCCAGCTGACTAAGAGGGGACTAGAACTCCAAGTCTCCTGGTGATTGGCCCAAAGTCACCCAGCTGATTAAGAGGGGACTAGAACTCCCAGTCTCCTGGTGATTGGTCCAAAGTCACCCAGCTGACTAAGAGGGGATTAGAACTCTCAGTCTCCTTGGTCCAAAATCACCCAGCTGACTAAGAGGGGACCAGAACTCCCAGTCTGCTGGTGATTGACCCAAAAATGGCTTTTATGACCAAGGAAGGACTTAAACTCACAGGCTCCTAATTTCTAGCCTGGGCGCCTTAACCACTACACCAAACTGCTTTCTGGGCCCAGAACCGTCTCACAAATGCTACAATTTAGTAATGTTAGACTTGACACAGCAATCCTCTCCCTCACACTTTGTCTTCAGGTGGGACAAAGGGTCCTCCTTTGACTTTTCAGGCAAAGAAGCCAGCATTCAGGGTTTGTCTGGTTATAAAGACACACACACATACATACACCCGACACGGATCCCAAAAAGTGAAGGCATCTCTGAAACATAGAAGGTGATGGGGAAGGGAAAAGCTCTTGATCTTTTATCCTCGCAGATCGCCTTGTCGTTTCAATGTGGGTCCTGCCTCTTTGTGGCCGGAGACAATCCCAACAAAAGGCCTGTTGTTTTGGCAGAGGCGTAGCCACAAATATTAACCAGGAAGCAAGGAGAAACGGGACTATTTCCTTGCTTCCATCCCAGCTGTACTTTGAACAGGGGATGGTTTCAGACCAAGTGTTTCATCTTCAGTCCTAGGCTGTGTTGGAAGAAACCTCCATCTTGCTTCACTTCCAAGAGGGGAGAAAGACACTGGAAATGTTGTCCCCAAAACTGGGCTCTTGCTTGGTGTCGAAGCCGATAAATCACTGGACACGAGGTGTGATATGGAATTATACTTTGAAAGAATGATTGTAGTAATGCACGGAACTCAAATGTAACCAATTGACATGCTAGCTGGCAGTTGTATTGAAGAGTGTTTTGTGTGTGTGTTATTTGTCTAATTAAAACAATAAAAAAAGGAATTATACTTTGATTTTGGTACCAAGATATAAGGACCCCGGTTTGAAAAACTAACCAAGGGCCAAGATTAGAATCTTACAGCAGTTTTTATAGTCAAGGGATGGTTACAGAAAAGCAGGAGATTTGGACTGCGAGGTCAAGATAAGCTTTATTTTGGCCAAAAGATCCAGAGATAGCAATTTCTAACACCTGGACAGCGTTCTAATCCAAACATGCATTTTTATATTGTATTCATAGCATCAAAAACACGGAAATATTTTAAAGCATTCTTATTGGCTAAATTCCTTAATTCTAAGCAGAAAAGCATACAGGAAACACTAGTTTCATTCTGACATATGTGGTTAAGCTATATGCCTGACTCGTGGGCGAGACCTCTAACTGACTTGGTCTCCTTAGAACAGATGTTGTGGTCTGACATTTGTATTTCCAGAGTTCAAGTTTCCGGTTCAAGACTCAGTAAATGTATAACAAAATAGAAGGGATAGATGGGGCCCCCAGGAGGTCTTATAGTCTGACCTTGTTTCATGTTATGTCCAAATCTCGCTTTATGTCCTGCCTTAGGATGGTCACATTCAACCCTTTGCCCTTCCCCTAATAATGCATGCATAACAGATACCGGTAATATTGATTGGTTATTTCGATTTCAGCCCCGCTAAACCCTTACGCTTGTTATGTTAAATAGCTAAATGCCACAATACAATACAATAGCAGAGTTGGAAGGGACCTTGGAGGTCTTCTAGTCCAACCCCCTGCCTAGGCAGGAAACCCTATACCGTTTCAGACAAATGGCTAGCCAACATCTTCTTAAAGACTTCCAGTGTTGGGGCATTCACAACTTCTGAAGGCAACTTCTGTTCCACTGATTAATTGTTCTAACTGTCAGGAAATTTCTCCTCAGTTCTAAGTTGCTTCTCTCCTTGATTAGTTTCCACCCATTGCTTCTTGTTCTACCCTCAGGTGCCTTGGAAAATAGTTTGGCTCCCTCTTCTTTGTGGCAACCCCTGAGATATTGGAACACTGCTATCATGTCTCCCCTAGTTCTTCTTTCTATTAAACTAGACATACCCAGTTCCTGCAACCGTTCTTCATGTTTTAGTCTCCAGTCCCCGAATCCTCTTTGTTGCTCTTCTATGCACTCTTTCTAGAGTCTCCACATCTTTTCTACATCGTGGCGACCAGAACTGAATGCAGTATTCCAAGTGTGGCCTTACCAAGGCATTATAAAGTGGTATTAACACTTCACGTGATCTTGATTCTATCCCTCTGTTTATGTAGCCTAGAACTGTGTTGGCTTTTTTGGCAGCTGCTGAACACTGCTGGCTCATATTTAAATGGTTGTCCACTAGGACTCCAAGATCCCTTTCACAGTTACTACTGTTGAGCAAGGTACCACCTATACTGTACCTGTGCATTTCCTTTTTCTTGCCTAAATGTAGAACCTTACTCTTTTCACCACTGAATTTCATTTTATTAGATAGTGCCCTGTTGTGGCCCAGCAGGAGCCGTTCGAGTTGCCACCAGACTCAGACAGTGAGGGTCCCTATGAGTCGGCTCAGGAGGATGTGGAGGACCCTGGACAGGGTTCCGACTCTGAGCAGGGCGCAGAGAGGCTGGTTGGCCACCAGGAGGCGCCTGAGGCATGGAGCAGTGGTGAAAGCCAAAGGAAGGGGGCTCCTAATGTCATGCCTTGGAGCAGTGGGGAGGAATCACGGAACAGTGAGTCAGACATCAGCAGTGAGTTATTAGATGCTCGTTACTGGCGTGCTACCCAGCGTAAGGAGCAATTGAGCAGTTACAGGAGGTAATTGCTCTCAGATGCTGATAATTAGACTCCTCTCCAGACTATAAAGGGACTGCTTGTGGACACACCCTTTGCAGGAATCAACTGATCATTAGAGTTGGAGACGCTCTCAGATCTGTGTCGTAGCTTGGCAGACTGGATTGCTGCCAAAGTGTTTACCTGGATTGCTGCCAATCTGTTCTCTGGACCTCGGCAGGCTGGAGTGCTGCCAAGGTGGTTATCTGGATCTTGGTAGCTGGATTGCTGCGAAAGGGTTCGCTGTAGCTGGATTGCTGCCCAAAGTGCTATCTTGACCTTGGCAGGCTGGATTGCTGCCAAGGTTGAACCTGTATGTAAATAAACATCTCGAAGAGACTTTGTGTCGGAGGGGGGGTCAGAACAGTGCCCAATGTTCAAGTTTGTCAAGATCCTTCTGTATCTTTAGCCTATCTTCTGGAGTGTTGGCTATTCCTGCCAGCTTGGTGTCATCTGCAAATTTGATCACTTCCCCATTTATTCCCTCATCCAAATCATTGATGAAGATGTTGAAGAGTACTGGGCCCAAAACAGAGCCTTGGCGTACTCCACTGCATACCTCCCTCCATGTAGATGCAGTTCCATTGAGGACTACATGTTGAGTGCGGTTGGTCAGCCAGTTACGAATCCATCTGGTGGTGATGCTGTCCAACCCACATTCTTCTACTTTATCTAGTAGTAGGTTACGGTCTACCTTATCAAATGCCTTACTGAAGTCCAAGTAAACTATATCGACGGCATTCCTCTGGTCCACTAATTTTGTCACTTTGTCAAAGAATGCAATAAGATTAGTCTGGCATGATCTGTTTTTGACAAACCCATTGTCAGGCCTGTAGTTATGTTCTTTTTAGGATCTTTGGCCTGCCACACTTTCTTATAATTTTCTATGCTTTTCATTAGTGTAGTAGTTGGGAGGGGGGAATAGAAAGGAGTAGGATTGTGGAATGTATGTTGTCATTCTTTTTTAGAAGCCAAGGTCATCTTTTGTCTCCGCACCTCGACACCTGACCGGAAGCAGAGGGGTGTAGATGCCAGCGTGGAAGATGATGATTGGAACATGTGATGGATTATGGGGTGTGGGGATAGATCATGAACTTTCAACTGGGTGGAATTCCAAGAAGAAAATCAGTGTTGGAATTCCATAGACGTGCTAACTTGCCTGTATGAATAAATGGGACTTTAAGGATGATTCTGCCTTGGACAATGAATTATTTCATACATGGTATTTAGAATGCTAACATTATTCCAACACTCTCTTTAAAATATTTCACTAGCACCCCCCCCTCGCAAGGGGGGGGGCTGGTGATGGGGGGTACTGAATTCCCAACGCTGACCGGCACAGCGTAAAATATCAGCGAAGAAATAATGAGAAAGCTTTTGGTGATAAAAAGCTGAGTGCCGAAACTTCAAAGTGCAAAGGAATTTCTGTTGAAGCTTCCTTGCTAAGCCTCGGAGGCGAAGAAGTTTCTGTTTGAAGATTTATTGCATCTGGAGGAATGCAGGAGGGAAAAAGATTCTGCACACTGGAAACGACAAGAGGAATGAAAGTCTCAGACCAACTTCTTCAGCAAAACGTGAGTGCATGCTCCCCCTCCTTCCCCCCACCTTGGAAGCAAGCCTTGGAAAAAAAACCTGCAATGGAGGTTTTGATTCCTTCCAGACAGCAATAAATGAAATGGCTTATTACCCTGCAACTGAGTGGGAGACAGATTCCCTATCAAAATGTGAATTTCAACCCAGGCAGGAAGAAGGGATTTGGCCAGCATCTTTCACTTGCCAGCCACCACAAATGGGGCTGCAACCAGTAAATGAAGCAAAACCAGATTGGGTTTTCTTCCCAGAGTATGGATGGATGAGATGCCACTGGCCACCTCCTTTGCCATCAGCATGGGAAAATGCTCCAAGCCAGCAGAGGGCACCTACTTGGCCCATAACTCCTCCAAGCCAGCAGGAGGGTCCTTGGCACATAACCCCCCCTAGCCAGCCATCATTGGAATTCCATAGACGTGCTAACTTGCCTGTATGAATAAATGGGACTTTAAGGATGATTCTGCCTTGGACAATGAATTATTTCATACATGGTATTTAGAACGCTAACACCCATGTTGGCTTTTGGCTATTACTTTGTTTGCTTCTAGGTGTTCGCTAATTCGTAGCTTGATTATCTTTTCCAGAATCTTTCCTGGTATTGAGGTCAGGCTGATAGGTCTGTAGTTTCCTGGATCTGTTTTTTTCCCTTTTTTGAAGATGGGAACCACATCAGCTCTTTTCCAGTCCTCTGGTAGTTCCCCGGTGTTCCAGGATCTCTGAAAGATATAATTCAGTGGTTCTGAGATCTCGTCTGCTAGTTCCTTCAGAACCCTGGGGTGTAATCCATCCGGTCCTGGTGATTTGAACTCATCCAGGGTAGATAGGTGCTCACTTACCATTTTCTTCCCTATTTCAATTTGTGTTCCTAATCTGATTTTTGTGGTGCTGTTTTTGATAGGTTGGACTGTTTTATCCCTTTGTGTAAAGACAGATGCAAAACATGAGTTAAATAGTTCTGCTTTCTCCCTGTTGCTTGTCACCTTCTTGCCACTTTCTCCCAGCAATGGACCAATTGTTTCCTTAACTCTTTTCTTGTTTTTAACATGTTGGAAGAAGCTGTTTTTGTTATTTTTTACTTTTGTGGCAAGCCTTTCTTCATTGTGAGCCTTAGCTTTCCTCACTTCATCTTTACATGCTTGGGCTATTTGCTGATATTCTGACTTAGTTATGTCCCCCCCTTTCCACTTTTTGTACTTATCTTTTTTGTCTTTCAATTTGTCAGAGAGTTCTTTATGCAGCCATGCTGGTTTCTTTTGGGAGCTGTTATTTTTCTTCTTCATTGGTATTGTGCTAGACTGGGCTTTTGTAATCTCATTTTTCAAAATTTACCAAGCTTCTTGAGTTGTTTTCCCCTTGAGGATTCTCATCCATGGAATTTTTCCCAAGCTCTCTCTAGGTTTATTGAAATTAGCTCTCTTAAAGTCCAAGACTCTAGTTTCACTTTGTTCTGTTGGAAGTTATCACCCAGCCCTCTCCCAGAAAAATGAAATATCCTAGGAAATATTGAAAAGGCAGAATATTTCTCTGGATGTGAAAAGAAACATGTTTCAAAAAGACAAGGTAACTCTCCCTGCAGTTTCCTGCCCCCACCTTTTGTCCATGAGCCATTAAAGCCCGAGCTAGTCCACTTTACATAATAAAAGCCTGGATGGGAATGAAGGCATGGTAATATAAGCCTTTACTCAACTGACCACATGGCATCTGAACTCAACGAAACCTGGATTCAAAACTCAGCCTAGAGGATTGCCCTTGCATGGGCCCATGTGAGTCTGAAACCAATCAGAATACATTTCTTACACAGGAACAGGAAACAGATAGGTGGGGGAGAACAGATTATAAAAAGCCCTGCAATCCCTTCTTCGACCCTTCTTCCCTTTTCTTCTTCTTCACCCAACACCTGGAAGCATGTGATCACCTTTTTCCCCAGGACCTCCAGCCATGCGGTCTTGTCCTCCATTAAAACATTAAACCACCTTTGTAAGCAGCCTCCATGCCTCCAGTGTATTTTTCCCCACTTGGGGGCGAACCCAGAAGGACATTTCTTCCAACAGTTCTACTACTTGTGTTTGCATAATGTTGAATTCCAATGTTGCATGGTCACTTGCCCTCAGGGTTCCTGTGGCTTCAACACCTTCTATCATTTCCTCTCTGTTAGTGAGAATTAAGTCCAATTTTTCACGCCAGGTCACGGGTATCACGGGTATCACCTGTTTTATCTAGTGCAGCTCCCCCACAACCCCCCTCCCTCTTCAGTGAGAGACAGGAAGGGAGCAAAGTTCTTAATTGTCAAGGCAAAGAAATGAAGACAAGAGAAAATGTTTTATCAGAATTCATATTCCTCACTCTCGTGTCCATTCCATCTACACCTGGGTCCTATCGCCACATATGACCCTTCCTCTGATCCCCAGGGCCTCATCTGGACCTACATTCCATCATCTCATCCTTCAGAAAAATGGACGCTGTTTTGAAAGATGGTTTGAATGGTGGACAGGACCACATGGTTTGAGGTCCTGGAGTGGGGGTGGGGAGTTGATGACATGCCTTGAAGATCCTGGGTGAAAGGGAAGAGATGCTGAGAGTCCCTGGGTTTTATGCCCTCTCTGGGCTTTGAACTTCCTGCGGCACAGAAAGAGAATCCTGATTGGTTGCCGTCAGAGGTCATAGCTGGCTTTGTAGATTGTCCGTGTGCCAAGTTTGCTTGAAACTTGGTGGGTGGCAGAGGTGGTATTCGGCAGGTTCTGACCAGTTGTGAAGAACTGGTAGCGGAAATTTTGAGTAGTTCATAAAGCCGGCAAATGCCACCTCTGGCTGGCCACGCCCCCATCTATTCTCTGCCTCCTGAGTCCCAGCTGATCAGGACTGCCATTGAAACGGGGAGAGGGGATGACATGATATTTGGGAGGGGAAGCTACAGCACAGGAGTGAATGAAGAAGGGAGTGTTTTTCTCACCATCTACTGCGCATGCTGCAGATAGTGGAATTGCCGCCAAGGCCAACCGTCCGGCATACCAACCTGATGATGTTTTTTGAAGATGTAGCCCACATGACACCTGTGGGGTGTGCGGATTGGACTGGGTGATGGGGTTACCAGGGGGAGGGAGTTGGGTCACATATTGATATCTCTGATTACGTGTGCTTTTGCCTCAGATCTTGCTTTGCCTAGCTGCTATCTACTCATAACCAGTAAAAGTACTCTTAATTCTGAAAAATGGAGTTGAGTGGTTTCTTTCTTGGTTACTGATGGAAGCTGCCCTGACAGTATCCTTCCCCTGGAGTGGGGTGGGAATGGAGACTTTACAGTATCCTTCCCCTGCCACGCCCACAAAGCCATGCCATGGCCAGAAAGCCAGGCCCACAGAACCAATAGTAAAAAAAAATGAATCCCACCACTGATGGGTGGTGCAATGAAGAGCAATGAAATGGCTCTGCCTGAAGGGAGTAGATCTTGGTTATGTAGAATAGACTGGCTCAGGCCTTAATGGCCCATTGACAAAGGTGGGAGGGGCCTATTAAGAGTGAGTCTGTTTCCTGCCCTAAAAACATGTTTCTCCATTTCTCATCCAGGGAATTATAATATTCTGCCTTTTTAATATTTCCTAGGATATTTCATTTTTCTAGGAGAGGGGTGGATGCTAACTTCCTTCAGCTGAATCCTCTCTGCCTCACCCCGTCCAATGTCTTCCCTTCCTGTCGCAAATTGCTCTTGGACAGAGACTGGTGAACGGGGGCCATTTTCACCCGAGCAACGGAGCAACGCTTTGAAAGAGATTCTACGGAGATTCGAATGGTGCAGGAGTATGAACGGATTTCCAGAAGGAAAAAATTGCAGACTACAGGAAGAATTTGCACCACACGGGAGACCCTGAGGACACAGATAGACCTCCAAGTGGCCTCTATCATCATCATCATTTAATGACCTCATAATCTCTTCTTGGGTGGAGTCTGGGCAACTGAATGGAGCTAGCAGCGTTTACTGGCCAGATACCTTTCCTGACGCCAATCAGGAGTTTTGTTCAGCAGATATATTCTCATTGTGCCCAGAGAGACAAATATCTGCCTCTACCTAGGATCGAACTCACAGCCTTCTGATTGTGAGGTGAGAGCTCCGCCTCTAGGTCCAAGTGGCCTCAATGACCCTCTAAAAAGGATGCAAATGACTAGCTGTCTGCAAGGAATATAAATCCTTCCATTTTCCCACCATTGAGTTAGAGCTGATGAAGCTTCTTGGATGAGAAGCGAAACATCTTGAAAGAAAAAAAAACCCCAGAAAAGTCCAGTTGCCTCCTGAAAAAAAAAACCTTTGAGACTTTGAAAGAAATATTGAACAGGACTGAGGAAGAAACTCTAAGATTTGCAGCAAAATGTCACAGGATGGGGCACTACCATACAGGTGGTGCTCAACCACGATTGAGCCCAACATTTTTGTTGTTAAATGAGACAGTTGCTAAGTGAGTTTAGCCCCATTTTACGGCTTTCCTTGCCACCGTTGTTAAGCAAATCACCGCCATTCTTAAGTTAGTAACTGTTCAGTGAATCTGGCTTCCCCATCGACTTTGCTTGTCAGAACATCGCAAAAGGGGATCACAAAAAACCCTGCATTTATGGCACTGCAATCGTCATAAATGTGAGTCATTTGTCAAGTATCTGAATTTTGAACCTGTGACCATGGGGATGCTGCAATGGTCATAACTCATTTTTTTCAATGCTATTGTAGCTTTGAACCAACACTAAATGAATGATTCTTGGGGACTACTTGTATCAGTTTGAACCTTCAGACTACAGACCTACACACAAGCATCTCTTGGGTCAAATTTTAATGACCAGAAAGAGTCAGCTACCACTTTTTCTGACTTTTGTGAGCACTAGACACTAGTACAGTGGATCTCAACCTTCCCAATGCCGCAACCCTTTAATACAGTTTCTCATGTTGTGGTGACCCCCAACCGTAAAATTGGTTCCTAAGACCATTGAAAATATGTGTTTTCTGATGTTCTTAGGCGACCCCTGTGAAAGGGTCGTTCGACCCCCCCAAAGGGGTCCCGACCCACAGGTTAAGAACCACTGCTCTAGTATCTGATGATTTAAAACAGGGGTCACCAACCTTTGGGATCTCATGGGACCACTAAATTCATAATTTTAAATCCTGCGGATCACTAATACGATCTGCCTAAAGATGGGGCGTGGCTAGGTGGTCATGTGACTAAGTGGGTGTGGCCAACTCGATGTCACTCACATTGAGGGGTGCCTCACCAACCTCTACTCGCCTCTCCTCTCCCAGCCACTCCTCGCCTGCCTTTCCGGGTTCCTTAGGGCCCCAACAGGAAGCAGTTGCTGGAGCTAAGCAGCCACCATGAAAAAGACTTGGCAAAATAGCTGGCTCAGTTCAAATTGGATCTGACCGAGAAGGAGGCTCAGCAGAAGCACCTCACTGAGGACTACAAGCATAGGCTTTCCAAGCAGAGGGAAGACCTGCGGGAGTGCAAGGCCAGGTACTGGCACCTGGAGGCTCAGTGGGCTGAGATGGTCAGCCAGTTCCAGGCCATGATGCAGTCCCACTGGAACAAGGCCCTCCGGCTCTTTGCCACCAGCGGCACTTCCCTCCAGCCTTTGCCCAAAGCCCAACACCAGGAGGCCGAAGCAGACCCCAAGTCAGAATTACGTCCCAGGGGCCATAGTTTGAGGACCCCTGATTTAGTGCAATATAACAAATGCAAATAATTTTTCTGCGGACCACCCAAGTTTTCTCGCAGACCACCAGTTGGTGGCTGCTGATCTAGTCCAACCCCTATGATGAAGCAAGCTGCATTTCACAAAAACGTATGCCTTCTCATAAAACATATTCCGGGTAGTTTCTTGACTTACGACCACATCTGGAGCCCAACATTTCTGTTGTTCAGCGAGTCATTTTGTTAAATGAATTTTGCCCCACTTTACGACCTTTCCTGCCACCGTTATTAAATGAATTGCTCCTGGAGTCAAGTTAGCAGCACGGACCTTAAGTGAACCAGGCTTCCCTGTTGACTTTGCTCGTCGGAAGTTTGCAAAAGGGGATCACGTGACCCCGGGACACTGCAACTGTCATAAATACGGGTCAGTTGCAGCGCCTCTGAATTTCGATCATGGGACCACGGGGATGCTGCAATGGACGTAAGTGGGAGAAACGGTCACAAGTCACATTTTTTTCACTGTTGCTGTAACTTTCACTGTAACTTTCACTGTCGCCATAATGGTCTCTACATGAATTGTTGTAAGTCGAGGACTATCTGCAGTCTAAAAGGTGCTTCCCAACTCCTTCATTTTTTTTACGACTAGAGACTAACATGGCTTTCCTTCTCTAATGACGTCAAAAGATATTTTTTTCAAACAGACACAATAAATTTTTCCTGGGTTAAGGTAAAGGTTCCTCTCGCACATATGTGCTAGTCGTTCCAGACTCTAGGGCAGTGATGGTGAACCTATGGCACACGTGCCACAGGTGGCACGGGGAGCCATTTGTCAGGGCATGCGAGGCGCTGCCCTGTCAGCTGGCCAGCGCGCATGCGCGCTCTGGCCAGCTAAATTCACCCTTTTTAAAAGCCATTTTTCGCCCTCCCCAGGCTCCAGAGGCTTTATAGGAGCCTGGGGAGGGCGAAAAGAGCCTCCCCCCCCCCCAGAGGCCCTCCAGAGGCTTCATGAGCTTCCCTGACGCCTTCGGAGCGCTCAAAACGACTCTCCGAGCAAACCGGAAGTCACTTCCGGTTTGCTCGGAGGGTCGTTTTGAGCGCTCCGAAGGCGTCAGGGAAGCCTCCGGACGGTCCCTGAAGCCTTCGGAGCACTCAAAACGATCCTCCGAGCAAACCGGAAGTCACTCGGGAGGGCATCCGGGGGGGGGGGCGAGGGAGGTTGTTTTCGCCCTCCCCAGGCTCCTATAAAGCCTCTGGAGCCTAGGGAGGGCGAAAAAAGCATGTAAAAATGAGGGGGAGGGAGCGCCTGTAGTGCACAGATGCACACTGGGGGGTCACACATTGCATTATGGGTGTGGCACGCCCGCACACGACCCCCCCTGCCCTCCCCCCACTTATGGCACGCGAGCCAAAAAAGGTTCGCCATCGCTGCTCTAGGGGGCAGTGCTCATCTCCATTTCAAAGCCGAAGAGCCAGCGTGGTCTGAAGACGTCTCCGTGGTCATGTGCCCGGCATGACTAAATGCCGAAGGCGCACGGAACGCTGTTACCTTCCCACCAAAGGTGGTCCCTATTTTTCTACTTGCATTTTCTACATGCTTTCGAACTGCTAGATTGGCAGAAGCTGGGACAAGTAACGGGAGCTCCCTCTGTTACATGGCGCTAATGGTTCGAACTGCTGACCTTTTTGATCGACAATCTCAGCATCTTAGCCACTAAGCCACCACATCCCTTCTTCCTGGGTTAGTTCATATTAACCCTGATGCCAGCGTGGAAGATGAAGATTGGACCATGTGATGAATTATGGGGTGTGGGGATAGATGATGAACTTTTAACTTGGGGAATTCACCGGATGTACCTTAGAGTTGAAATTTCAACAGCATAATGCCAACATGCCTGTCTTATTAAATTGGAGTTTTAAGGACTATTTTGCCTTGGACAATGATTTAATTCTGCATGATATTTGGAACGTTGACATTATTTCAACTCTCCCTTAAAAATTTTTTCTTTCATCGGGGTACTGAATCCCAGCTCTGACCCAACCCTGGGCAGGACGAAATTTCAGTGAAGATGGAGGAAGGAAAGAATGCAGCAGAGAAAGCTAAGGATGATGGATCGCTTATTTTTGTCGAAACCATCTATGCACCTTCTAAAGAAATAGTTCAACAGGCAGAGGCGAAGCAAGGGGAGCTTCAGCAGGGCGCCCGGCGAAAGGAACCGAAACCAAGATTTCCCTCACAGACGGAGTTTGATCTGCGGGAGGAAGTTTCGGGATTTATTGCTTCTCAGGAATGCCTGCTGGAAGGAGGGGGGCCCCCCAAGGGAACTCTGACAGACGGCTGGAGCATGGGGAGAAGAGCAAATGAATGGAGATCTCAGTCGCTATCACGCAGCCAGTCTTTGATGGGCCTTCCGGACCAATTCCGACGCCTAAATGTGAGTGAACAAAAACCCCTGGGGCCCCCAGAACCACCCGGGTGGAGCCTAGCAAAGCCCACATTATCCTTTCCCAGCAGAGAAACTGCTGCGCAGTGGAGCGGAGACCTTGGGTCTTTCCACACAGCCATCAGCGAATCAGCACCCCCCCCCTCCTGGAGGAAAAAAAAATTGGGAAGTAAAACTTAACCAGCCGAAAGGGGCCTGGAACACTTTCACCTCCCCCCCTCTGCAAAGCGATGGCTCTGGACCCATCAATCAAGCCAATTCAGGTTGGGCTTTCTTCCCGGGTCATGGATGGGCTCAATGCCAGTGGACGCCTGCCCCTTCCCAACCAATGGCGCCACCCCAAATAGCTGCTCAGAGGCAGAGCCAGGGAATGGGACCACCACAGGGCCCAGCCCCCCCACCAATGCCTCAGCAGGCTTTTGCCCAACCGATGGGTGTGGCCCCACAAAGAAGCTTACCACCCCAAGCAGCAGGCCAACAGGTTGCTCCGGTTCAACCACCAGCACCCCCTCCTCCTCCCACACCCCCCCGGTTCCGTGCAACCTATGATGGCAGCCGAGACAAACTAGCTTACTTTATGAATCGAGTGTTGGCGTACGTTGACCAAGGAGGCCCACAATACCTGACGGATCGAGAACTGATCCAAGAAATAGCAGAGGGGATGAATGAAGGAGAGGCAGCACAATGGATAGCGGAACTCCATGAAGAAGCAGCTCCTGAGTTAGATGACATAACGGGGTTCATCCAACTGATGCGGGCCCGATTTTACGATGTGGCCCAACAGGTAGATGCTGAAGACCAGATCCAGGAATTACGACAGGGGGGTCGGCCGGTCAAAGAATTAGTTTGGGAATTCCGGAGAATAGCTGGAAGACTACGTTACTGGCCAGAGAGACTATTGGTCTATACGTTCAAAAAGGCCTTAGATCCCAAACTGAAACAAGCTTGTGCCGTAAGGGGGACCCCAGATCGTATCCAAGAATGGTACACCACTGCAATCATACTGGACCACGAGATTAACACCTATCCAAAGCCTGGTACCAGAACCCCTGAAAAAAAACCGTTAGCCCACCGAACGCAGAGGCAGCAAACTGAAAAGCTCCCGCCAACCCCTCGTTCCTGGGGCCCCAAAATAAAGTGCTACCGTTGTGGTCAGCTTGGCCACCAGGCATCTACATGCTGGGCTCCAGCCCCAGTTCCACAACCACGCCAACCACCTGCCAGCACAGTCAAGAAAACCCCCAGAAAACCACCAGAAAAAAGTCGTCTGGCACAACAGCCAGCAGGGGCAGAGAGCGGAGCCACTGAAAACGCCCGGGACACTTCAGAGGAGGAAGAGGAAGGAAACCCAGAAGACGACCCAATGGTGAGTGCACCTATCCGCCCCTTCCAAATAAAAGCCAAACTCCAAATACCGAAAAGGGGGGTAGAAGGGGAAGTTGGGGTGATTATAGATACCGGCTGCACCCGATGCTTAATCAGCATGTCAATAGTGGAGCAACTAGGTATACGCACCAAACCCCTGAAACAACCCATTCCGTTTGAGCAAGTGGATGGAACCCTAATTGGGGGAGCTCCGGCTACAAAGATCACTGAGTTAGTAAAACTGGCGATAGGCCACCACTATGAGTTCCTCAGATTCATCGTGGCCCCTGGAATGCAGGAGTCAGTTATCCTAGGGCTTGCATGGTTGGACAAGTGGGAACCTACCATAAAGTGGGAGGATGGCGTTAGAAAGGTGACTATTGGACTTGGGCCGTTACCACCAGTGGAACCAAAAGGCCACCCAGGAACATTGGAACCTAACAGCCCAACCCATCCAGAACCTGCAGCAACCGCAGCAGACACTAAACTTCCGGGAATCCAACGAGTCCCAAAGATCTATTGGGATCTGGCGGAGGTGTTCAGTGAGGAAGACGGAAACTACCTTCCACCTCACCGCGCCACAGATTGTGCCATAGAGTTCAAACCTGGGGTAACCTTACCAAAGCCCAAAATGTACTCTATGACGCCTAAAGAGATGATAGAATTGAGGAAGTACATCGACACCAATTTGAAAAGAGGGTTTATTGAACCAGCAAAATCAAAAGTAGCGGCCCCAGTGCTCTTCAGGGAAAAGAAAGATGGGGGGGTTCGCCTCTGTGTGGACTTACGAGCTTTGAATGCGGTATGCGAAAAGAATACCTATCCCCTCCCTCTCATGAAAGATATGTTGAACCACTTGGCTAAGGGCAAGATCTTCACCAAGCTGGATTTGAGAGAGGCGTATTACCGTATACGAATCCGGAAAGGGGATGAGTGGAAGACCGCTTTTAATACTCCCTTAGGCAGCTTCCAATATAAAGTCATGCCTTTCGGACTACAAGGAGCACCCGCAGTATTCATGCAGTACATAAATGAAGTGCTACACGACCACCTGTACCGCGGAGTACTCGTTTATTTAGATGACATCTTGATCTTCTCTGAGACCATGGAAGAACATGTGAAACTGGTACGGCAAGTCCTGAAAAAACTTCTAGCTGCCAAACTTTATGCAAAATTGTCAAAGTGTGAATTCCACAAGACCTCGCTAGATTATCTGGGATATCGTATCTCCAATGAAGGAGTAGAAATGGACCCAGAAAAAGTGAAAGCGGTGTTAGATTGGAAACCTCCAAGCACTCGCAAACAATTACAAAGCTTCCTTGGATTTGCAAACTTTTATAGGCAGTTTATTCCAACCTTTGCTGAAATTGCCCTACCATTGACTGACCTATTAAGAACGGGGCCTTCCCCTACTAAACCAAAAGCAAACCAACCATTAAAATGGACAATCGACTGTCAAAAGGCTTTTGAGAAATTAAAACGGCTCTTTGCCCAAGAACCCATATTGCAACACCCCGATCCAGAGCGACCTTTCATAATCCAAACGGATGCCAGTGATGTCGCGATAGCCGCGGTGCTACTACAAAAGAATAAAGAAGGCCACCTCTTACCATGCGCTTACATCTCCAAGAAACTCACCACTACGGAAAGAAGGTGGCCCATTTGGGAGAAAGAGGCATTCGCGATCAGATGGAGCATGCTCACCTGGAGGCATCTCCTGGAAGGGGGGGATATACCGTTCGAGGTATGGACTGATCATAAAAACCTCGAAACTCTCCTTGCCCATCGAAAGTTATCCCCCAAACAGGTCCGTTGGGCCCAATATTTCCAAAGGTTCAAATTTGAAATTAAACACATCCCCGCAGGGAAGAACTTGTTAGCAGATGCACTATCGAGAAAACCCCAGTTTGACAGTAAGAAGGAAGAAATTTTCCACCCCATCATATCTCCTTCTCACCAAAAGGCAGCTCAAGTCACCAGTCGAAGCCAAGATAAACTGAGAACCGAACTGAAAGCAGCCCTCCAGACAGACCCATGGTTCAACAACAACAAAGACATCCTAACGATTAATGATGGCGTAGCCTGGAAGGGATCCAAACTGTACGTCCCTGCAGAAATGAGATTGCAAGTGCTACAGCAGAGTCATGATGCGAAACTAGGAGGTCATTTCGGATTCCTGAAAACTCTCCACCTCGCTAGACGTCAATTTTGGTGGCCAAAGATGAGGTCGGAGGTAGAAGATTATGTAAAAAGCTGTGCTACTTGTGCAACAATGAAAACCCGTCCGGGAAAGCCCCCTGGACTACTACAACAAGTGGCCAACCCTAGCCGACCATGGGAAGAGATAGCAATGGACTTCATTGTCGAACTTCCAGATAGCAGTGGTAATAAAGTAATCTGGACAGTTATTGATTTGTTTTCCAAGCAAGCACACTTTATCGCTTGTTCAAGCCTACCATCTGCAAAGAAATTAGCGAAAATGTTTGTGAAACACATTTATCGCCTACATGGAGTTCCAAAAAGGATCATTTCAGATCGCGGAGTTCAATTCACCGCCAAGTTCTGGAGAGAATTCCTAAAATCGATCGGGTCCACGCAGGGACTCAGCTCAGCATTTCATCCCAGCACAAATGGGGCAGCAGAGAGGGCCAATGCGATGGTGGAACAGTATATCCGGTGTTATGTGGACTATCAGCAAGACAATTGGTCGGACTTGCTGCCTTTCGCTGAAGTAGCATATAATAATACGGTTCACAGCAGTACCGGATTAACTCCTTTCCAGATTACCAGTGGCATGGAATTCGTTCCCATGCCTGAACTACCTAAGGAACCTCCCTCATCCATGTCCCTGAATGAATGGCTGGAGACACTAAAGAAGGGATGGGAGAATACCAAAAAGGCGCTAACAGATGCGGCAGAAGCCTACAAGAAGCAAGCTGATAAACATCGTTCCCTACAACCCCCCTTTCGAGTGGGGTTGTATAGAGGTCGTTTACAATATTTAGTGCATTGGAAGGGATACCCTTTGTCAGAAGCTACGTGGGTGAAAAATTGGGATCTGAAAGCAGATAAATTAGTGAAGCAATTCCATGAGAAATTCCCTGATAAGCCAAAGGGTCCCCCTGGGGGAGGAAGAGGTGGTTAAATTTTGATAGTTAACATTTATGTTATTCTCTTTTCAGGAAACGTTTTTCTTTTGAGGAGAGGCCGCCTGTCAGGCCTGTAATTCTGTTCCTTTTAGGATCTTTGGCCTGCCACATAATTAAAACATATATATTATGCTGTTTCATTGGTATAGTAGTTGGGAGGGGGGAATAGAAAGGAGTAGGATTGTGGAATGTATTGTTATGGCTTTCTTAGAAGCTCAAGGTCGTCTTTTGTCTCCGCACCTCGACACCTTGCCGGAAGAAGAGGGGTGTACATGCCAGCGTGGAAGATGAAGATTGGACCATGTGATGAATTATGGGGTGTGGGGATAGATGATGAACTTTTAACTTGGGGAATTCACCGGATGTACCTTAGAGTTGAAATTTCAACAGCATAATGCCAACATGCCTGTCTTATTAAATTGGAGTTTTAAGGACTACTTTGCCTTGGACAATGATTTAATTCTGCATGATATTTGGAACGCTGACACCTGATTTCACACCAGTCAGCTTTCTGATTCTCTGAACATTTGACCTGTTCGTTTTGATAACTAATGCATTATACCTTATCTCGACGATTGCATTCACATTCCACAAATAGCTACTTCTTCTCTGTGTGACTTCACCATACAGGTACTTCTTGACTTACAACAGTTCATTTAATGACCGTTCAAAGATACTTTTTCACACTTATGACCACAGCAGCGTCCCTATAGTCCTGTGATCAAAATTCACAGGTTTGGCAACTGACTCATCTTTGCGACTGTTGCAGTGTTCCAAAGTCACATCATCCCTTTTTGCGACCTTCTAACACGCAAAGTCAATGGGGAAGCCTGATTCACTTAACAACCGTGTCACTAAAGGTAACCACCACAGTGATGCACTGAACAACCCTTAACCGCTGTCTCACTTAGTGACAGAAATGTGAGGCTCAATTCTGGTCATAAGCCAAGGACACTAATGGCTTTGACCGTTGTGTGCTGGCTTTCCATCAAGCTATGGTTTACCAACCAGACTGGCTAAGTTCAAATAACACACTTTATGCGAAACCTAACCACATTTTTTTCCCCACATTTGTGCAAAAGCTCGGTGCAAAGTTGCAAAGTTGGCAACGGTGGGTGAGAATTTCACAACTTTACCTACAGCCTTTTTCAACCTCGGCGATTGGTTCCGCAATCAACTTACTTAGAGCCCCCCCAAAAAATGTTTACAGATATTCTAATCTTGTTTTGGGGTTTTTTTCCCCCATCGAGGGACCAGATAATTGCTCGTTGCTGTCCCCTGCTGGCTTTCATGGGAAACAAGCGGAGGGAATGTATGGATTGCTCGCAGCCGCAGAAAATGCTATTTTAGCCCTTAAGAAATATCTCGCCTGATTTTTAAAAAGGTGAGCTTGGCAGAGAAATTAATTCTGGACAAATAATAAAAAAATAAAGTAAAGTAAAGTAAAGTAAAATAATAAAATAAAAAAATAAAAAAATAAAATAAAATAAAATAAAATAAATAAAATAAAATAAAATAAAATAAAATAAAATAAAATAAAATAAAATAAAATAATAAAATAAAATAAAATAAAATAAAATAAAATAAAATAAAATAAAATAAAATAAAATAAAATAATAAAATAAAATAAAATAAAATAAAATAAAATAAAATAATAAAATAAAATAATAAAACAAAACAAAACAAAATATAAAATAATAAAATAATAATAATAAAATAATAAAATAAAATAATAATAAAATAATAAAATAAAATAATAATAAAATAATAAAATAAAATAATAATATAATAATAAAATAAAATAATAATAAAATAAAATAATAATAAAATAATAAAATAAAATAATAATAAAATAATAAAATAATAAAATAATAAAATAATAAAATAATAAAATAATAAAATAATAAAATAATAAAATAATAAAATAATAAAATAATAAAATAATAAAATAATAAAATAATAAAATAATAAAATAATAAAATAATAAAATAATAAAATAATAAAATAATAAAATAATAAAATAATAAAATAATAAAATAATAAAATAATAAAATAATAAAATAATAAAATAATAAAATAATAAAATAATAAAATAATAAAATAATAAAATAATAAAATAATAAAATAATAAAATAATAAAATAATAAAATAAAACAAAATAATAAAATAAAACAAAATAAATAAAATGTATTTTGTCTCTAGATGACCAAAGAAATAATTCTGCACCAATGGATCAGCATTAGGCATGGAAGGGGGATTTTCCCTTTGGGTCCCTGAGCAAAAACCTTTGCTCCATTTCTACCTGTTGCACAGCTGGCAGAATAAAGGGCACGGGGTAGTAGTAAACCTTAACAGAGAGACACAAGGGAGAATGCTCAGGTGTGCAATAAAAAAAAGGTAGCACGCTCTGAATTGGTCGCATTCATTGAGCGGTAAAAGACTGCTCCGCGGTTGCTTGCAAGAGATTTGCAGGAGGCGAAATATACGGTGTATATAATGGCATCGAAGCCACCTGTTAGCTGCATGTTTAGCCAGTGTGGGGTTTTTTTTGAAACTTGAAAACTTTTTAAGATGCCTGGACTTCAAGCCCCAGAACTCCCCGCAATTCAGCGTGATTGGGGTCACCGCGGGGGAAGAGACGCCATTTGAATGGGGGGTACAAATGAACAGAGTTGGAAGAAGGGGCCTTGTAAGGTCATCTAGTCCAACCTACCCACCTAAGCAGGAGACCCTACACGCCATTTCTGACAAAGTGCAATCTTGAAAGCCTCCAGGGATGAAGCTCCCACCACTTTCGAAGGCCAAAGAGAACTGGCTCAAGCCTACAGCGCGGACCCCTCCAGAGCGCCTGGACTACAAACTCACCTGGAGCCACAGAACGATGGGTATTGTGGTCTCAAAGTCTTTGGAAGGGATGGTCCAAAAACTCCAGCTACCGAGGGGGAGTCTCTTTCCCCCCCTCAAAGACTCCCCAAAGCCGGCTAGGTATCTGGGAATCAACCTGGATCCCCCCCCCCCAATAGAGCTCCAATCTACGGCTGGGAAAAAGATCAGGATCCGGAGTAAGAGATCCGCCTGGATCCCCCGAGACCCTTTCCACCCCCGACGGCTTTGGGGAAGCGACGGACTACAATATCCATCCATTCTGTACTCCTTCCCCGGGGGAGGGGGGGTTGCCAACCCACCCTAGCCATGCTCCCACCCACCCACCCACTCACTCACCCCTTCCCACCGCTCACTGGGCAATTCGAGCAGTGACTGGAACTCCCAGCAGTTGTAGACGCCGGTGGAGTCGGTGGCGCAGCTCTGCCACAGGTTCTCGAAGATGGTGGAGGTGGTGATGACATTGCCCGAGATGCTGGAAACCCTCCAGTAGCTGTTGAAGAGGGTGACGGCCAAGAGAGCCCACCCGACGGTGCCCAGGAAGAAACCCACCGTCTCCACCAGCAGCGACATCGCGGCGACAGGCGAGAGGAGGCACGATCGGAGAGTCTTTGCAAGCGATTAGCGCGAAGCTCAGCGCTGAGCCGCTGCTTCTGCCGCTGCTTCTGTCGCTGCTGCTGCTGCTGCTGCTGCTGCCGCGCGGGAGGCACATCGAGGCTGCCTCGGGACTCGGCAGTGCCAAAGGAGTGAGCAGCAGGTAAAGGCAAGAGAGGGGTGACGTCAGCGCCCTGCCCGAAGTCCACCTCTTAAGCGGGAATGGGCAGGTGCCTTGTAGGCTCCCGGTTTAAGTGCCCCCCCGGCTGGCGGTCCCAGCGATTTGGCCCCACCAAGCGCTGCGGGGCGGGGATGGCCACAGCTGGAAAGTGAAAAAGCAGAGGAGGAGGGGAGGGAGGTCCTGCAGGTCGCTGCAGTTTGTTTGTTTGTTTACTTACTTACTTCTTTATTTATGTATCTAGTTATCTAGATTTATTATTTATTATTTACTATTTCTTTTATTTATTTACTAGTTCTTTTATTAGTTCTTTTATTATTTATTTACTCTTTTATTATTTCTTTTATTATTTATGATTTATTATTCCTTTTATGATTTATTGATTTGATTTATTGATTTGATTTTATTTGTCAATCGTTTACCAGATAATAGGTATAAGAATAAACCTGAGTATGAATGAAATGAGTAGGAATAAATGGGGACAGCAGGACAGCGAGGTAGTCCGGCAGTTTGAGGATCACGCTCAGGTGAGTGCAGGGGCGGGGGGGGGTGCTGTCCTCCTGACTTTGTGGCCATCCTACTTGGGGGAGGGGGAGTTGACGCTTGAGGCGGAATGGTCCCATGATCCAGAATAACAACAGTTGGAAAGTGTTAGATTGGGTAATGAATAGGCACACACAGGCTTAACAGTAACAACAGCTCTTTATTAAGTACAAGTGAGAACAATTCAGCGAAGGTTGAGTCTGACAGCAGCCCTTTTATAGGGAGCTGTCAGACCCTTCGACCAATAGGATTAAACCTCTGTTCCCACCAGAACAGAGGACCTTGGTGGAAACCACTGTAGTTAGAATAAGTATCTAACAGAAAGGGAGCTTGGAGGTCTTCTAGTCCAACCCCCTGCTCAGGCAGGAGATCCTATACCATTTCTGCTAAATCATAGCATCCTCATCCTCATCAATCATCATCACCGGAAGGGACCTTGGAGGTCTTCTAGTCCAACTCCCTGTTCAGGCAGGAAACCCTATAGCATTTCAGACAAATTGTGGTATCCTCATCATCACCGGAAGGGACCTTGGAGGTCTTTTAGTCCAGCCCGCTGCTCAGGCAGGACACCCTATAGCATTTCAGACAAGTGGTGGTGTCTTCATCATCATCATCATCATCATCATCATCATCATCATCATCATCATCATCACTGGAAGGGACCTTGGAGGTCTTCTAGTACCATTTCAGACAAATGGCTGTCCAGTCTCTTCTTAAAAGCTTCCATTGATGGAGTGCCCACAACTTCTTAAAGCAAAACCGTTCGACTGGTTAATTATTCTTACGGTTTGGAGCTTTCTCCTTAGTTCTAGGTTGCTTCGGTGGTGCGCTTGGCTTGCAAATTTTCGGAGGGGGCGCAAGGCGTCCACCCGGCCCCTTATTCAACAAACCTGGTTAAAATGAAGCATGGCTATGGGGTTAATTGGTTATTCAGTAGTTGGCAAACCACATTGATTAATCAGTCAAAGTCCACATTCCTTCCTCTTAATCCTTTTGCTTACAAGAAGGTACAATGGAATTTACAAGTAGACATCACATTCCATGCAGCAAAATATTAACTACGTAGAGAGTCACGTATCTATATCATGAAGTGATCATGAAGTGTCCATGAGGTGTCCATGAGGAAAGCATGCACCTGTAAACCAATCAATAGTTGCCAAGTGGATTTTCTGTCCAATGAGCTTTTACTATTCTGAGAAGTTTGACAATAAAAGGGAGCCCCGAACAATGCTCTGTGTGGGTGCCCTTCCCATCAGGGTGCCTTCCATCGGGTGGCCTTCCCAGCACAACCTTACTCCTGTCTGCGTCTGCTTTTTCTACGTCACCAACATTGGCTTATCTGCGGTGGGCAAGCTGGAGAGAAAGCCATGTCAAGCCTCAAATGAGCTGTTGTCCCCAAAGCTGTCTTTAGCAGGGCAGCTCAAGTCTAGCCAGGCATTTGCACTCACAGATATCTTAGTTTAGATGCTGGCCAGCACGAAGTAGGTTAGCAGGAGGTTGTGACTTCAATCCTAGGTAGAGGCAGATGTAGGGTCTCATGCAAGGTCCCTTCCAACTCTGTAAATATGTTACTTCAAGCATGTCTCCCCTTCTTTCTCCCTGCATTCTGTATATCTATCTATCCTCCTTTTTCCTGCCATCTTTATTTCTCCATCTCTCTTTTTTTCAAAGGGGCCAACCAACCAGAGACTGAGAAGGATTAGCATCGGCCCCATCCACAACCTGAAGAAGACCCAAATCCTTGCCCAGATCATTTGGGTGGGTGGGGATTCATTGGCACTCTATAAAGCCTTAGTAAGACCACATTTAGAGTACTGCATCCAGTTTTGGTCACCACACTATAAAAGATGTTGAGACTTTAGAAAAAGTGCAGAGAAGAGCAACAAGGATGATTAGGGGACTGGAGGCTAAAACATACGATGAACGGTTGCAGGAACTGAGCATGGCTAGTCTAGTGAAGAGAAGGACCAGGGGAGACATGATAGCAGTCTTCCAATATTTGAGGGGCTACCACAGAGAGTAGGGGGGTCAAGCTATTTTCCAAGGCACCTGAAGGCCAGACAATGAATAATGGATGGAAACTGAGAGATTCAACCTAGAAATAAGGAGAAATTTTCTGGCAATGAAAGCAATCAACCCATGGAACAAAAGTTGCCTTTGGAAGTTCTGGTAGCTTCATTGCTGGAGACTCTCAAGAAGAGATTGCACTGCCATTTGTCAGAATTGGTGTAGGGTCTCCTGCTTGGGTGGTGGGTTGAACTAGATGACCTAAAAGGTCACTTCCAACTTGGTTAATCTGTAAATCTGAGATCCAGCATATTTTCCCCATAGGATCGAGGGCTGCTCAGTTCCTTTTTGTTTGAAGGCTTTAAAAATGAGAATAAGACAGCCAGCTGCAAGACTTATTTCAGCTCTTAAAACACTGACTTTGGGCCAGCTGTTGTCTCTCCACCAGCTTCCTCGCAGGGTTGTTGGGAGAAAAAATTGGAGGAAGGAATGCTAGAGAGGCTACCAGCAGGAAAGGCAATCTGTAAATTAACAGAATTGCAGAGTTGGAAGGGACCTTGGAGGTCTTCTAGTCCAACCCCCTGCTCAGGAAGGAAACCCTACACCACTTCAGACAAATGGTTATCCAACATCTTCTTAGAAACTTCCAGTGTTGGAGTATTCGCAACTTCTGGAAGCAAGTTGTTCCACTGATTAATTGTTCTAACTGTCAGGAAATTTCTCCTTAGTTCTCGGTTGCTTCTCTTCTTGATTAGTTTCCACCCATTGCTTCTTATCCTGCCTTCTGATGTTTTGGAGAATAGTTGAAGTTGTTTGCCATACGAACAAAACATTCACCATAATCAATAAATGAAGTTATTCACGGGCTAAGAAGCAAGGTATGCAATCACAGGAAGTGATCCCACAGTGAGGCTTAATCCAACCTAATCCAAGTTTTAGAGGAGTACAAGAAGTCCTCAATCTACAACAGTTTGTTTAGTGACCGATCAAAGTTACAAGGGCCCTGAAAAATGGGACTTACAACCGTTTTTCACAGTTACGACCTTGGCAGCGTCCCCGCGATCCTGTGATCCAAATTCAGGCGCTTGGCAACTGACTCCTATTTACGACTGTTGCTGTGTCCCAGGGTTACATGATACCCTTTTGCGACCGTCCAACAAGCAAAGTATTTGGGGAAGCCAGATTCGCTTAACGGCCGGGTTACTAACTTACCCGCTGCAGGGATTCACTGAACAACTGAGGCATGGACGTTCGTAAATTGGGGCAAAAAGTCACTGAACCAATGTCTCACTTAACAACAGAAACGTTGGGTTCCATTGTGGTCATAAGTCGAGGGCTACCTGTACTCCTGCGCTTTCCCTCTGGAAATCAACGTGCCAAGCAAGGCTTGGCAACCACCTCACAAATCGATAGATCAAGGGCAGGCTATAAATGGAAAGGGGAAAAAAAAGTTGTACCGATAGTATTATCTGAATGTGTGAAATGGTATAAGGTCAGGGGTGTCAAACTCGATTTCATTGAGGGTTGCATCAGGGTTGTGTTTGACTTGGGGCGGGCAGGGTGGTGGCCAGGGTGGGCGTGGCCAGCCTGAAGTCACTTGTGTCAGGGACGCCGGTGGCGGCCCAAGCACTCTGCCAGAGAAAACGGGCTCCCAAGCTCCGTTTTCATCTGCAGAGGCCTCCTGCAACCCTCTGCCAGTGAAAACAGAGGGCCACAAACATACCAGAGCAGTCCCACGGGTCAGATCTAAGCACCCCTTGGGCCGGATCTGGCCCATGGAGCTTGAGTTTGACACCCCTGGTATAGGTTCTCCTGCCCAGGCAGGGGGCTATAGGATGTTAGCACCCACCCCTCTCCTAGAAAAAGGAAATATCCTGGGAAATATTGAAAAGGCAGAATAGTACATTTCCCTGGATAAGTAATGGAGAAACATGTTTTTAGGTAGGAAACAGACTCACTCTTAATAGCCCCCACCTTTGTCAATGGGTCATTAAAAGGCATGAGTCAGTCTATTCTACATAACAAAGATCTCCCCCTTCAGCTCCGGGGTGGTGGGATTAAGGCATGACAGTATTTGCCCTTTAGCCTTCTGGGAAGAAGCAATGCTCAACCAAGCTTGGGAGTCAAAAGACACACGACCTACAAAGTTAGCGAAGACCCCACCACCCTTGGGACTCTGACAACCAATCAGAATACATTTGTTACACAGGAACAGGAAATAGAGAGGTGGGGCCGAACAGAGAGTATAAAATACCCAGGAACTCTCAGCAAGACCCTTTTTCCTCTCTTTTCTTCTTCACCCAACATCTGGAGCATGTGATCCCCCTTTTCTGTTCAGGAGCTCAAGCCATGTGATCCTGTCCACCATTAAACCATCTTTCCAAGTAACCTCCATTTTTCCAGTGTCTTTCCCCCCCGCTTGGAACTGAACCCAGAACGACATTTCTTCTAACAGGGCTGGACTAGAAGACCTTCCAAGTCCCTTCCTGCTCTATTGTATTCTATTCCAATGCATATAAAGCAAGATAAATGTCTGCTTGCAAGAATTACTGAACTCCTTTTCCCAGAATTACCTCATCCCTGCTGAGACCATTGGGAGTTCTACACATAGACCTCATTTAGTTCATTTATTGACCGTTTGAAGTTACGACATCACCAGAAAAAGTAACTTATGACCATTTTTCGCACTTACGACCGTTGCGGCATCCTCATGATCGAAATTCAGATCCTTGGCGACTGACTCCTATTTATGACGGTCGCAGTGTCCCGGAGTCATGTGATCCCCTTTTGCGATGTTCTGACAAGCAGAGTCAACAGGGGGAGCCAGATTCACTTCACAGCCCTGTTACTCACTTAACAACTGTAGCGATTCACTGAACAACCGCGGCAAGAAAGGTGGGGCAAAATTCACTTAACAAACGTCTCGCTTAGCAACACAAATTTGGGGTTCAATTGTGGTCGTAAGTCAAGGACTACTCATCATTTCTCAACTTCTGGGGTTCTGGCCCAGGAGCCCCAATTCAGATATAATTTAGATTAATTGGATTCATTTGAGGAGGTGAACCAGAATAAATCTCTACCAAGTTTGGCTCAAGTGCTCAGTTTATCTAGTAATTTCTGATAAGTAATTTGCTTATCGCCACCAGCCAACTGAGCTCTTGAACCTGTCATAAACCCTTGTGAATTGCAAGCCATAATAAACACAATTCGCTTTGCCTTCCAATATTGGTTGTGCAATCCAGTCCTCATTTATTTTATTTTATTTTTTTAAACAAAGTTTTATTGGTTTTTTTAGGAAATAAAAAAGGAAAGGGGTAATGGAAAGGTTACAAATTTTGGCAGTTGCAGTGTGCGGCAGGTGTCCCCTCCCTCCATACTCATAGTATACATTTACAGAAAATTCAATACTAAGTAACAATATATAGTCAGCATGGAAATTCAGTTAATGATTTCAATCAATTTATATCAAGCAGATTTTCTTACTCATTTTTGTGATCTGAGTTTTCTCAGTATTGCCCCCTCTCCCCCCGCCAGCAGAGCTCCGGCCCCTCCCGTCTCCTGTGTGTCTGTTGTGAGATCATCTGGTTTATCTAGGAGTGCTTTGTTTTTTTCCATAAAGGCCTGCACCTCTATGGGTGTATTAATTCTGACTCTTGTATCCTCCCAGAATATTAACATACCTTCAGGCATCAGCCATCTGAACCACACCCCCTTCTGGTAAAGTTTCTTCGCTAATTGCGAATAATTTTTCCTTTTCTCCCTCACTTTCTTGGGGATCTGTTTCAGAATGGTTATTTCCCTATCTTGGTATTTCAAAACTTGCCCCCTTTGTGCACTCAGAATTTCATCTCTTCTGGTTTTTCTGAGAAATTTAATATGTACCTCCCTGGGTACATTGTGTGTTCTAGCGTATGCTGAGTTCACTCTATAAACCAAATCTAGTTCCCACCCCATCTGTTGTTTCTCTTTCTGAATGTATTCAGCCAAAATGGTTGTCATAGTGTCCCTTATGTCTTCATCATCTGTCTCTACCACATTTTAAAATCTAAGATAAAAGGACATTCTCTCAAATTCTGTTTTCATCTGTTGGGTCTCAAGTTCTTTGTTCCCCTTCTGCACCCCTTCCATCTCCCCCCTCAACTCAGCCGTCCCCCCTCCAAAAGATCCAGTCTCTGTGAGTTTTTACTGATCTGGTCCTGGTTCTCTTTAATTTCTTCTTTCATCTCTTTTAATTGTCTTTTTATCTCCTCTTGTCCCTGTAAAATTTGTTGAAACATTTGTTGGAATTCAGTCTCAGTGTCAGGCCTGTAATTCTGTTCCTTTTAGGATCTTTGGCCTGCCACATAATTAAAACATATATATTATGCTGTTTCATTGGTATAGTAGTTGGGAGGAGGGAATAGAAAGGAGTAGGATTGTGGAATGTATTGTTATGGATTTCTTAGAAGCTCAAGGTCGTCTTTTGTCTCCGCACCTCGACACCTGGCCGGAAGAAGAAGGGTGTACATGCCAGCGTGGAAGATGAAGATTGGACCATGTGATGAATTATGGGGTGTGGGGATAGATGATGAACTTTTAACTTGGGAAATTCACCGGATGTACCTTAGAGTTGAAATTTCAACAGCATAATGCCAACATGCCTGTCTTATTAAATTGGAGTTTTAAGGACTACTTTGCCTTGGACAATGATTTAATTCTGCATGATATTTGGAACGCTGACATTATTTCAACTCTCCCTTAAAAAAATTTTCTTTCATCGGGGTACTGAATCCCAGCTCTGACCCAACCCTGGGCAGGACGAAATTTCAGTGAAGATGGAGGAAGGAAAGAATGCAGCAGAGAAAGCTAAGGATGATGGATCGCTTATTTTTGTCGAAACCATCTATGCACCTTCTAAAGAAATAGTTCAACAGGCAGAGGCGAAGCAAAGGGAGCTTCAGCAGGGCGCCCGGCGAAAGGAACCGAAACCAAGATTTCCCTCACAGACGGAGTTTGATCTGCGGGAGGAAGTTTCGGGATTTATTGCTTCTCAGGAATGCCTGCTGGAAGGAGGGGGGCCCCCCAAGGGAACTCTGACAGACGGCTGGAGCATGGGGAGAAGAGCAAATGAATGGAGATCTCAGTCGCTATCACGCAGCCAGTCTTTGATGGGCCTTCCGGACCAATTCCGACGCCTAAATGTGAGTGAACAAAAACCCCTGGGGCCCCCAGAACCACCCGGGTGGAGCCTAGCAAAGCCCACATTATCCTTTCCCAGCAGAGAAACTGCTGCGCAGTGGAGCGGAGACCTTGGGTCTTTCCACACAGCCATCAGCGAATCAGCACCCCCCCCTCCTGGAGGAAAAAAAAATTGGGAAGTAAAACTTAACCAGCCGAAAGGGGCCTGGAACACTTTCACCTCCCCCCCTCTGCAAAGCGATGGCTCTGGACCCATCAATCAAGCCAATTCAGGTTGGGCTTTCTTCCCGGGTCATGGATGGGCTCAATGCCAGTGGACGCCTGCCCCTTCCCAACCAATGGCGCCACCCCAAATAGCTGCTCAGAGGCAGAGCCAGGGAATGGGACCACCACAGGGCCCAGCCCCCCCACCAATGCCTCAGCAGGCTTTTGCCCAACCGATGGGTGTGGCCCCACAAAGAAGCTTACCACCCCAAGCAGCAGGCCAACAGGTTGCTCCGGTTCAACCACCAGCACCCCCTCCTCCTCCCACACCCCCCCGGTTCCGTGCAACCTATGATGGCAGCCGAGACAAACTAGCTTACTTTATGAATCGAGTGTTGGCGTACGTTGACCAAGTAGGCCCACAATACCTGACGGATCGAGAACTGATCCAAGAAATAGCAGAGGGGATGAATGAAGGAGAGGCAGCACAATGGATAGCGGAACTCCATGAAGAAGCAGCTCCTGAGTTAGATGACATAACGGGGTTCATCCAACTGATGCGGGCCCGATTTTACGATGTGGCCCAACAGGTAGATGCTGAAGACCAGATCCAGGAATTACGACAGGGGGGTCGGCCGGTCAAAGAATTAGTTTGGGAATTCCGGAGAATAGCTGGAAGACTACGTTACTGGCCAGAGAGACTATTGGTCTATACGTTCAAAAAGGCCTTAGATCCCAAACTGAAACAAGCTTGTGCCGTAAGGGGGACCCCAGATCGTATCCAAGAATGGTACACCACTGCAATCATACTGGACCACGAGATTAACACCTATCCAAAGCCTGGTACCAGAACCCCTGAAAAAAAACCGTTAGCCCACCGAACGCAGAGGCAGCAAACTGAAAAGCTCCCGCCAACCCCTCGTTCCTGGGGCCCCAAAATAAAGTGCTACCGTTGTGGTCAGCTTGGCCACCGGGCATCTACATGCTGGGCTCCAGCCCCAGTTCCACAACCACGCCAACCACCTGCCAGCACAGTCAAGAAAACCCCCAGAAAACCACCAGAAAAAAGTCGTCTGGCACAACAGCCAGCAGGGGCAGAGAGCGGAGCCACTGAAAACGCCCGGGACACTTCAGAGGAGGAAGAGGAAGGAAACCCAGAAGACGACCCAATGGTGAGTGCACCTATCCGCCCCTTCCAAATAAAAGCCAAACTCCAAATACCGAAAAGGGGGGTAGAAGGGGAAGTTGGGGTGATTATAGATACCGGCTGCACCCGATGCTTAATCAGCATGTCAATAGTGGAGCAACTAGGTATACGCACCAGACCCCTGAAACAACCCATTCCGTTTGAGCAAGTGGATGGAACCCTAATTGGGGGAGCTCCGGCTACAAAGATCACTGAGTAAGTAAAACTGGTGATAGGCCGCCACTATGAGTTCCTCAGATTCATCGTGGCCCCTGGAATGCAGGAGTCAGTTATCCTAGGGCTTGCATGGTTGGACAAGTGGGAACCTACCATAAAGTGGGAGGATGGCGTTAGAAAGGTGACTATTGGACTTGGGCCGTTACCACCAGTGGAACCAAAGGGCCACCCAGGAACATTGGAACCTAACAGCCCAACCCATCCAGAACCTGCAGCAACCGCAGCAGACACTAAACTTCCGGGAATCCAACGAGTCCCAAAGATCTATTGGGATCTGGCGGAGGTGTTCAGTGAGGAAGACGGAAACTACCTTCCACCTCACCGCGCCACAGATTGTGCCATAGAGTTCAAACCTGGGGTAACCTTACCAAAGCCCAAAATGTACTCTATGACGCCTAAAGAGATGATAGAATTGAGGAAGTACATCGACACCAATTTGAAAAGAGGGTTTATTGAACCAGCAAAATCAAAAGTAGCGGCCCCAGTGCTCTTCAGGGAAAAGAAAGATGGGGGGGTTCGCCTCTGTGTGGACTTACGAGCTTTGAATGCGGTATGCGAAAAGAATACCTATCCCCTCCCTCTCATGAAAGATATGTTGAACCACTTGGCTAAGGGCAAGATTTTCACCAAGCTGGATTTGAGAGAGGCGTATTACCGTATACGAATCCGGAAAGGGGATGAGTGGAAGACCGCTTTTAATACTCCCTTAGGCAGCTTCCAATATAAAGTCATGCCTTTCGGACTACAAGGAGCACCCGCAGTATTCATGCAGTACATAAATGAAGTGCTACACGACCACCTGTACCGCGGAGTACTCGTTTATTTAGATGACATCTTGATCTTCTCTGAGACCATGGAAGAACATGTGAAACTGGTACGGCAAGTCCTGAAAAAACTTCTAGCTGCCAAACTTTATGCAAAATTGTCAAAGTGTGAATTCCACAAGACCTCGCTAGATTATCTGGGATATCGTATCTCCAATGAAGGAGTAGAAATGGACCCAGAAAAAGTGAAAGCGGTGTTAGATTGGAAACCTCCAAGCACTTTGCAAACTTTTATAGGCAGTTTATTCCAACCTTTGCTGAAATTGCCCTACCATTGACTGACCTATTAAGAACGGGGCCTTCCCCTACTAAACCAAAAGCAAACCAACCATTAAGATGGACAATTGACTGTCAAAAGGCTTTTGAGAAATTAAAACGGCTCTTTGCCCAAGAACCCATATTGCAACACCCCGATCCAGAGCGACCTTTCATAATCCAAACGGATGCCAGTGATGTCGCGATAGCCGCGGTGCTACTACAAAAGAATAAGGAAGGCCACCTCTTACCATGCGCTTACATCTCCAAAAAATTCACCACTACGGAAAGAAGGTGGCCCATTTGGGAGAAGGAGGCATTCGCGATCAGGTGGAGCATGCTCACCTGGAGGCATCTCCTGGAAGGGGGGGATATACCGTTCGAGGTATGGACTGATCATAAAAACCTCGAAACTCTCCTTGCCCATCGAAAGTTATCCCCCAAACAGGTCCGTTGGGCCCAATATTTCCAAAGGTTCAAATTTGAAATTAAACACATCCCCGCAGGGAAGAACTTGTTAGCAGATGCACTGTCGAGAAAACCCCAGTTTGACAGTAAGAAGGAAGAAATTTTCCATCCCATCATATCTTCTTCTCACCAAAAGGCAGCTCAAGTCACCAGTCGAAGCCAAGATAAACTGAGAACCGAACTGAAAGCAGCCCTCCAGACAGACCCATGGTTCAACAACAACAAAGACATCCTAACGATTAATGATGGCGTAGCCTGGAAGGGATCCAAACTGTACGTCCCTGCAGAAATGAGATTGCAAGTGCTACAGCGGAGTCATGATGCGAAACTAGGAGGTCATTTCGGATTCCTGAAAACTCTCCACCTCGCTAGACGTCAATTTTGGTGGCCAAAGATGAGGTCGGAGGTGGAAGATTATGTAAAAAGCTGTGCTACTTGTGCAACAATGAAAACCCGTCCGGGAAAGCCCCCTGGACTACTACAACAAGTGGCCAACCCTAGCCGACCATGGGAAGAGATAGCAATGGACTTCATTGTCGAACTTCCAGATAGCAGTGGTAATAAAGTAATCTGGACAGTTATTGATTTGTTTTCCAAGCAAGCACACTTTATCGCTTGTTCAAGCCTACCATCCGCAAAGAAATTATCGAAAATGTTTGTGAAACACATTTATCGCTTACATGGAGTTCCAAAAAGGATCATTTCAGATCGCGGAGTTCAATTCACCGCCAAGTTCTGGAGAGAATTCCTAAAATCGATCGGGTCCACGCAGGGACTCAGCTCAGCATTTCATCCCAGCACAAATGGGGCAGCAGAGAGGGCCAATGCGATGGTGGAACAGTACATCTGGTGTTATGTGGACTATCAGCAAGACAATTGGTCGGACTTGCTACCTTTCGCTGAAGTAGCATATAATAATACGGTTCACAGCAGTACCGGATTAACTCCTTTCCAGATTACCAGTGGCATGGAATTCGTTCCCATGCCTGAACTACCTAAGGAACCTCCCTCATCCATGTCCCTGAATGAATGGCTGGAGGCACTAAAGAAGGGATGGGAGAATACCAAAAAGGCACTAACAGATGCGGCAGAAGCATACAAGAAGCAAGCTGATAAACATCGTTCCCTACAACCCCCCTTTCGAGTGGGGGACAAAGTTTTTTTGTCTACTAAATACATAAGATTAAAGATGCCTAGTAAGAAATTAGGTCCAAAATTTCTAGGTCCTTTCCCAATAGAAAAGATAATTAACCCAGTTACAGTTCGACTCAGCCTACCTAGACTCTTAGGGAAAATTTACCCGGTATTCCATTGTAGCTTATTGAAGCCGGTAAGGGAGTCTAGCACGAGACCATCCACCCAAACTCCACCTCCTCCCGTAGTGGTAGAAGGGGAAACACATTATGAAGTGAAAAAAATATTAGATTCCAGGCTGTATAGAGGTCGTTTACAATATTTAGTGCATTGGAAGGGATACCCTTTGTCAGAAGCTACGTGGGTGAAAAGTTGGGATCTGAAAGCAGATAAATTAGTGAAGCAATTCCATGAGAAATTCCCTGATAAGCCAAAGGGTCCCCCTGGGGGAGGAAGAGGTGGTTAAATTTTGATAGTTAACATTTATGTTATTCTCTTTTTAGGAAACGTTTTTCTCTTGAGGAGAGGCCGCCTGTCAGGCCTGTAATTCTGTTCTAAGGACTACTTTGCCTTGGACAATGATTTAATTCTGCATGATATTTGGAACGCTGACACTCAGTAGTTTTAGGTTGCATCAGAGATGTTATCGTTGATTGTGTACTGGGACTGGATGTTGTAGATGTCGGGGCAGAGGCAGCAAAGCCAGGCTTCCCAGGAGGTGGTTTTTTACGTGACATTATATATGCAATAAAGAGTTCAATCAATGCAGAGAGTGATCAGTCAGAGAGGTAGAACCGCCAAGAGAGTTCAGGAGACTAAAGGTCCAGGCAGAAGGAGATTTTTCTAGTCACACTGGCAGTAGAGTAAAATTTTTCACTCCAGGGAGTCCAAAAAGGCACAATCAACAAGATATTTATCTGAGTAGCACGGAGACAAAGACCGGAAGCCTGAAGTTTTATAGGTGGAGTCAGTTTTCACTGTTTATAAAGACAACGGAAGTGTGCCATCTTGCCCTGCCAGCTTCGGGTTTAGGAGGCATAACAAAGGTTTCAAAGTTTCCAAAGTTTCCAGATCCTCATTCCATTATAAGGTTAAATCCGAAATTCGCCTTTGCTATGAGCGTGGCGTCATTAGTTGGCTCTCTCCCTGCATCCTCCCCCTAGGGCTGAGAGCAGAAATAGTTAACAGCCGCCTGTCCGAGGGGGGGGGGAAATCCCCCTCCCTCCAGCCACGCTTCTCAAAACCAAGTCGAAAGGAAGTTTTAGATAGCTGGCAATTTCTTTCAAGCAAGCAAAGGGAATGGAGAGAAGTTTCCGCCTCACCGCACCGCAGCCGCGTCCTTCTGATCGCTCATTCTTCCAGCTGCCTTGCTGCGAAGACGCCGGAGCGCCTCCCCATCATGCTCCCCGATGCCTAGGGCGATGCGCCCCCCCCCCGGGCCGCCGCCGACTCGGAGGATCCCCCGCGGTGCCGCCCCTTCGGCAGGAGCCTCTGCGGGGCGTCCTGTGCCCCCCAAGGAGTGAGGGGCCCACCGGGAAAGCGCGGGGCAAGCAGAGCCTGCCCGTTGCGGTCAGCCGCTGGAACCGGAACTCCAGTCCTCATTTATGCTCTCCATATCAGTGTTGCTCAACCTGGGGACCTTTAAGATGAGTGGACTTCAACTCCCAGAATTCTCCAGCCAGCATTTCCCGCCCAAGGAACCCTGCTCTATATTTATATAAACCGTGTCAACATAACCTCTTTCAAATTTATCACTCCCTTTGGATTCAGCCCACCCTCATTTACATCCCTTTGTTTATCCCCACAGATTTTCTATATTATATAGAGAGATCCCAGTCCCTTTGCAGACAATGTCCTGTTTTGCTTTCTTGACACACCCAAGCTGCACTTTGACATTTCGCTTCTCTTATCTAGCATTAGTTCAAGCCAACATGCTTCCCGCTTTATTCATTTATTATATTTTTATCCTGCCCTGATGACCTTACAAGCCATTCAAGCATTCTCCTGCTGCTGCTGCTGCACCACTGCTGCTCTTTCTTTTTCCTCTCCTCCCTCTCCTCTTTCTCTACTTTCTTCTTTCTTCTCCTTTCTCCTTCTTCCTCTCCTCCTCTTTTTTCTTTCTCCTTTCTTCTTCCTCCTCTCCACCTCCTCTTCTGTGTTCTTTCTTCCTCTCCTCCTCCTCCTCTACTTTCTTCTCCTTTCTCCTTCTTCCTCTCTTCTTTTTTTCTTTCTCCTTTCTTCCTCCTCCTCTCCACCTCCTCTTCTTTCTTCCTCTCCTCCTCTTCCTCTTCTTCTACTTACTTCATTCTTCTCCTTCTTCTTCCTAACCTCGTTTTTTCTCTTTTCTTCTTTCTTCTTCCTCTCCTCATCTTCATTCTTCTTCTTTCTTCTTCTCTTCCTCCTTTTCATCTACTTTCTACTTTCTTCTCCTTTCTACTTTCTTCTTCTTCCTCTCCTCCTTCTTCTACTTTCTTTCTTCTTCCTCTCCTTCTTTTCCTCTACTTTCTTTTTCTTTCTTTCTTCTTTTTCCTCTCCTCATCTTATTTCTTTTCTCCTCCTCTTCCTCCCTCCTCCTCCTCCATCATCCACATCCCCTTCTTTAGTAAACGATTTACCAAGGCACACAAATTCACCTCCTTGGTCCGACGGCCTCCCATTTGCAACAGTTCATTTCCCAAGGCAACTGCCAGAACCCCCATCGCTCTGTGATGGGTTGGCTTTCACATCTTTGCTGCCTGTTGCGTCATGCTACCTTCCTGACCTTCGTGTCAGATCGCTTGGCCCATACATGAATCTGAGAGCTAATGAAATTTTGATGACTTGAAAGTGTAGAAAGTTAGCACCCACCCCTCTCCTAGAAGAATGAAATATTTTGAGAAATAATAAAAAGGCAGAATATTATATTTTCCCTAGATGAGAAATGGAGAAGCGTACTCTTGGAAAGCAGCCCCCACCTTTCTTAAAAGCAGATGTTCACACTTAAGAGATAAAGAGATAGATAGCTCTATTCATAAGCAAATACCCTCACCCAAGATTCAACAAGGGTAGGATTAGCCCTCAGCCACAATAGGAATTGCCCAACAAGCCCCTTCACTGCATCAGCCCAAACTCCAACCAAACGTAGCTCAGACAAACTCCTAGGATTTGTACGTGGCACCATGGGAGTCTGACAACAGCCAATAAAATGCATGTTCTTGTACAGGAACAGGAAGCTCAAGTGCAAAGCCCAAGAGAAGGTATAAAAAAACCCCACTCTCAACTCCATGTAGTCAGCTGCCCAGAATCACATGTGGTTGGTGGTTCAGCTTCATCAATAAATGAACCCCGTTTCCAATCAGCCTCCAGCCTCCATTTTGTCTCCAGTGTTTTTCTCTCAGCTCCAAATTGAACCAGATGGACAGTTCTTCCAATAAAAGCCATTCAATCAAATTTTCTTAGGTCATTGTTCCCTACCCCAAAATGCATCCTCAATGCAGTTCTGAGGCTTGAAACTAACATGCCAAATATGAAGACCATTCTTGCCACGGTTGTTAAGTGAATCACTGCAATGGTTAAGTCAGGAACATATTTGTTCAGTGAATCTGGTTTCCCCATTGACTTTGCTTGTAAGAAGGTCGCAAAAGGAGATCACGTGTTGTGGTCTGGCAGCAGAGCTGGCAGGAGATTCAGACAGTGAGGAGGTTGCGGAGGAACATGGATGAGTCCTGGGGTCTGGGGAAGGTTCTGATGAGGGCTCTGTGCTGGAGGCAGAGAGGGGGCCAGAGCCGTATGCCAGTGATCAGCTGCCTTCAGAGTCAGACATCAGTGAGGCAGAGGAACAGCTGGAGTCTCTTCCCAATGTGCGCATGCGCAGAGTTGCCAGACGTAGGGAACAGTTCAACAGCTAAAGAACAGGGGTCAACTTGGGAGTAAGGCCACAGGTAGATGATGAATGTCCCCTCCCAGAGGAAATAAAAAAGGAGCAAAAGGGGAGTGGAGTTTTCAGGAGACAATGAGTTTGCTTCATTGGTTTGTGACTCTCCGAGACTCCTTGCCAAGTTCTGCAGCTGGCAGCTCTCCAAGCCAGAGAAGGTCTGTGACTGTAAATCCTCCCTTTAAAGCAGGGGTGTCCAAACTTTTTTCAAAGAGGGCCAGATTGGATGAAGTGAACATGCTGGAGGGCCGAACATTTTTCCGAACATTCTTTGAACAATTACAATTAAATGCAAATGAATTATTTTATGCCAAGTTAATTGCAAATGGCATACTTTTCATTTCATAACATTAAGATCAACTGACAGCTGAGTTTTCACAATGTATTTTAAATAAATTTTTAAAAAACTTACCTGCACTAATGTGAAGGGTGAAACTGAGATCTGTACTGCAGCGAATAGGCTCGGTCTCGTACAAAGGCAGTGGTTTTGGTACAAAGGCTGGGCACCTTTGCTTGAGCCTTTCAGCTAAGCCTGCCAGTTTTGGGGGTGGGTTTGTGAAAATAGGTTTCAAAAAGCTTCAGAGTGCTTCGTACATAAAGCTATTTGAGCAAATTACAAGAATCATTATTTTGTTAAAGCGGAAGCAAAATATGTGAGTTTTGTTGTTGTTGTGCCCAAGGAAAGAAACCGGGAACTTGAATTACCCCCTCCAATTCCTTCTCACCCACACCTCTCTTTCATTCTCTACATCGCTAAGATGTTAATAAACTTCCCCAAAGTTTAGACGCGGCAAATATGCGAGCGCGCACACACGTACGCTTATTGATACCCTTTAAAAACCTTCCGATATTTGTTTATAGCGGCTCATGTGAGCTTTAATGGGCCATCTCCTCTTTTTTCTTTTTTCTTTGGTCTCTTCAAGCAGAGAAGTTAATGCGTGGCTGAATATTTCCTCCTTCCTTCCTTAAAAAAAACAAAAACAAAAAACCAACCCACCTTGGGGGAAGGTTCCTTGCTTTTCGCCTGCCAGACCTCTCCGAGCCTGGCGGAGAAGCTACAAGTATCCCTTGGCCCCGTGCTTCACGTACTGCGCCTGCGCCGCCTGGTAGTTTGCCCATTTCGCAGCCTGTGTTGCGAAGGCTATGGCGCGCATTCTTCGGCGATACATGTGAGGCTTGGTCTCTCATTTCCTCAAAAGGCGCCCTTTCTCTCCCCCCCCCAAGGGAGACAGAAGTTTCCCCCTTTTCTTTGGTACGAATGTGGCCCGACCAGTTTACAAGCAAGTCGCCTTGCCTGTTTTTAGGCTGGCCTGTGGATGACAGGTACCTTTGCTGTAGGACAGAGTTTCTCAACCTTGGCGACTTTAAGTCCTGTGAACTTCGACCCCCAGAATTCCCCAGCCAGCTTCTGATGCGGCCCTCTCACCGCCCTCCCCCCTGTGGCAGACAGTCTTCTGCTTGCCGCCCTCAATCAGAAGGGAGGGCCATGGGAGGGCCGCATTTACACAGAGCAGGGAGGGCTGTTAGAGGGCCATATTAAACCGCCCCCCGGGCCGCAAATGGCCTGCGGACCGGACTTTGGACATGCCTGCTTTAAAGACTTTGCTGGATGTGAATGAGCAGAATTCACAATAAATTAATAAAAGGGGATTTTGTTGGGACCAGGAGTTTGCTTCATTCTCTTGGGAAGCCTGGTGAACATTAGGTGACACCCCTGGGAGACTGTGACCATCATAAAAATGAGTCACTTGCCCAGTATCTGAATTTGGATCATGTGATCAAGGGGATGCTGCAATGGTCGTAAATGAGAAAAACAGTGATAAGTCCTTTTTTCCCCAGTGCTGTTATCCCTTTGAACGGTCACTAAATGAACTGTTGTAAGTTGAGGGCTACTTGTGGAAAGTTATCACCCAGCCCTCTCCCAGAAAAATAAAATATCCTAGGAAATATTGAAAAGGCAGAATATTTCTCTGGATGTGAAAAGGAAGAAACATGTTTTAAAAGACAGAATAGCTCCCTGTAGCTTCCTGCCCACCCCCCTTTGTCAATGAGCCATTAAAGCCTGAGCTAGTTCACTTTACATAATGAAGAGTTCCCCCCTTCAGCTCCAGAGTGATGGGATTAAGGCATGATAGTATTGGCCCTTTACCCAACTCCCCACATGGCATCTGAGAACTCAACCAAACCTGGATTCAAAACGCAGCCTAGAGAGTTGCCCCTGCATGGCCCCGTGGGAGTCTGACAACCAATCAGAATACAAGCTCAAGATCAAAGGCCAGAGAGGGCATAAAACCAGGGACTGAGCTTCTCTTCCTCCCTTCTCTTCTCTTCTCCACCAACATTGAAGCATCTGATCACCTTTTCTGTTCAGGACTCAAGCCATGTGGTCCTGTCCACCATTAAAACCATCTTTCCAAGCAGCCTCCATGTCTCCAGTATCTTTTTCCCCACTTGGAGCCGAACCCAGAAGGACATTTATTTCAACAGGAGGAGATACAATTGGAGGAATAGAATAGAATAACAGAGTTGGAAGGGACCTTGGAGGTCTTCTAGTCCAACCCCCTCCCTAGGCAGGAAACCCTACATCACTTCAGATAAATGGTTAACCAACATCTTCTTAAAGACTTCCAGTGTTGGAGCATTCACAACTTCTGGAGGCAAGCTGTTCCACTGATTAATTGTTCTAAGTGTCAGGAAATTTCTCCTCAGTTCTAAGTTGCTTTTCTCCTTGATTAGTTTCCACCCATTGCTTCTTGGTAAAATGGTAATGGTAAATAGTAAAGAGGAGAGTTGTTAAAGAAGATGATGTCAAATGTTAAATATTAATGTTATCATATTATTATGTTAGATTAGTAATGTGATGGTGAGGAATTACAACAACAAAGATGTATAATATGATTATTTAAGCAAAAGTGTACCCAGAATACACACTGTTGAAAATTGGATGTTATATAAATAAAACAAATGATTTTTTTTTTGCTGAACTCTCCGTTTATTCCCACACAGAATGAATACAGATTTATTTAAATACACAGAATAAATATAAATTGCTTCGGGATTGACATGGCTACTTTAGGTAACCAGCTTAGAAATTGCTTCAATGCATGAATCAAGGCATATATGAAATAGAGAGTCTGTTTGGAAAATGATGCATTCTAGTCTAGGTAGCTGAGTGACTTTGGGCCAATCACTAGGAGACTGTGAGTTCTAGTCCCGCCTTAGGTATGAAAGCTGGCTGGGTAACTTTGGGCCAATCACTAGGAGACTGTGAGTTCTCTAGTCCTGCCTTAGGCATGAAAACCGACTGGGAAACCTTCGGCCAATCACCAGGAGACTGTGAGATCTAATCCCACTTTAGTTAAAAAAGCAGACTGGGTAAGCTTGGGCCAATCACCAGGAGACTGTGAGTTCTAGTCCCGCCTTAGGCATGAAAACCTGCTGGGTGACTTTGGGCCAATCACCAGAACACTGAGTCCTAGTCCCACCTTAGGTATGAAAGCTGGCTGGGTAACTTTGGGCCAATCACTAGGAGATTGTGAGTTCTAGTCCCGCCTTAGGCTTCAAAGCCACTTGGGTGGCTTTGGGCCAGTTACTCTCTCTCAGCCTAATCTACCTCATAGGGTTGTTGTAGGGAAAATAGGAGGGGGAATGAGTATCAGTACGTTCACTACTTTGAGTTGTTTATTAATGTAATAAAAACAGAATAAAAACCAAGCAAATAAATGTTATTTAGACTGCTGTTGCCTCTGGTCCTTTCCTTGCTCTCCCACAGTTTCCATTAATATTTCTTTTTCTTATCTTCCACTAGTGACATTTTTCAAATATGAGTAGCGAAGAAGGGACATGAACCTAGAGAGTTCCTATGTCCTACCCTAGGAAATAGTGTTGGAATTAAGATTGCCGGGAAAAATATCAACAACCTCAGATATGCAGGTGATACCACTCTAATGGCAGAAAGTGAAGAGGATCTAAAGAAACTCTTGATGCGGGTGAAGAAGGAGAGTGCAAAAGTTGGCTTGAAACTCAACATTAAGAAAACTAAGATCATGGCATCCGGCCCTCTCAATTCCTGGCAAATAGATGGGGAAGAAATAGAGGTAGTGACAGATTTTATTTTCCTGGCCTCCAAGATCACCGCAGATGGGGACTGCAGCCAAGAAACTAAAAGTCGCTTGCTCCTGGGGAGGAAAGCTATGACAAATCTAGATAACATACTAAAAAGCAGAGACATCACCCTGCCAACAAAAGTGTGTATAGTCAAGGCTATGGTTGTCCCAGTTGCAATGGATGGCTGTGAAAGTTGGATCATAAGAAAGGCTGAGCACCGAAGAATGGAGGCCTTTGAACTCTGGTGCTGGAGAAGATTCCTGCGAGTCCCTTGGACTGCAAGGCGATCAAACCGGTCAGTCCTAGAGGAGATCAACCCTGACTGCTCTTTAGAAGGCCAGATCCTGAAGATGAAACTCAAATACTTTGGCCACCAAATGAGAAGGAAGGACTCCCTGGAGAAGAGCCTCATGCTGGGAACGATGGAGGGCAAAAGAAGATGGGGATGATAGAGAATGAGGTGGCTGGATGGAGTCACTGAAGCTGTAGGCATGAGCTTAAATGGACTCGGGAGGATGGTAGAGGACAGGAAGGCCTGGAGGAATGGTGTCTATGGGGCCGTAATGAGTCGGATGGGTCGGATGGGTTGGACACAACTTTGCAACTAACAACAACAAAGGAAATAGTGATGGCTGTGGTGCAATATAAATCATGATGTAGCACAAACCCATGACTTATGGACATCATGAGACTAGCAGGATGGGTGAACAAAGCCTTTGGTTATATCATATGCTAGTTAGGACATGTATTTTTCCCTCTGCTTTTTCATGGAAAAGAGAACTATAGTCAAGCAGAATTTCTTAGGAATTATTTGCAGCGACCTCATCGTTGAAAGCTTTTGCTCAGCTGTTCACAAAAACATCTGCTTCCAAGCATTCTATTCTCTCAAAAATACAGTATTTTCTTCCTTAGGATTATTCGTTCTGTGATTTCTTCCTTTTTAAAAAAAATGAACTTGACCTCCCCAGGGGAATTTCGACCTGCTCTGAAACATTTCTGAAGTACCAGGGTGATTCATATCCAGCTCAAGGAAGTGTCATCCACTTTACTGAAGGGTGGGGTGTCTCTGAGCATGGGCAGAGCAAAAATAAACCATTTTGCACGAAGATTGGTTCATTGGTTTCAAATGAACACAATGCCCTGTTTTCACGGTCACCTGGCGTCTTGGGCTTTAAAATATTTGGTTTCTGTCTCGTCAAAGGTTTGTAGTCTCTGTTTTATAGATGGCACCCAGGACCAGCAAGACTAGCAAAGATGTTTAAAGATAAGTCAGCTAAATGTTGGAAGTGCCACCAGATGCCTGGATCTTACTATCATATGTGGTGGACATGTGTAGAAGCAAAAAAACATTGGACAAAAATAAAGACATGGTTGGAAAAGATGATAAAACAACACATTGAGCTAAAACCAGAAATATTTTTGCTGGGGAGTTTACCTGAAACTTATAACAAAGAGAATACCTATTTAATTATACATGAATTAACTGCAGCTAGAATTGTATTTGCACAAAGTGAAGAGATTCCTATTGATGAGAAGGTGATTAGGAAAATATTAAAATGTGCAGAAATAAACAGATCAACACTAACAATTAAATAGAAAGAGCAAACTGAATATTATATGATATTGGAAGTATTTTATCAATGGTTAGAGAATAAAAAGGGAAATTGGAAATAAAAGATTAAAGAAGAATATAAAATATGTTAAGATAGAGGTATAAATAAGATAACTGTTAGCATTATGATGATGAGGATCATTATGCTTAATGTTGTCATTATATTTTTATTAGAAGATATGTTAAGAGGAAAAATGAATAGGTTAGTAATGTTTAATTGTTTAATATACTATAATTTTAAGACTAGAGAATTAATATTAATGTGAATGATGTTGTAAATGCTGAAGGCTGTTGCACAGAAATATTTGTACCAGGACGACACACTGTTTAAGGAATGATGGAATGTTTATATGTTGAAAAAAAAAACTTTTGATAAAAAAAGGTCCGTAGTCTCCAGAAATTTTCCAAACATTGGACCGGTGATGGAAAACGTAGGGAGGAGTCCACATTCATAGTTTGACACACTAATTTTTCCCTATCTAAATTTTAGCTTTAATTAAGGGAAATAATCTGCAGTGGAGTTCAGTGAGTGGTAATAGAAGCATCTGGAAAATACCAGCTTTGGAATTTCAGTCCTTGAATGCAATGCATTCGCAACACTTTAATGGAACACCTCAGTTTCCAGTTCTATTATTAAAGCAAAACGCCAAGCAAAAGATCATATAGGGCGGGGAGGGGGGGAGGTCCCCAAATTTGGCAACTTTAAGACTTGTTGACTTCAAATCCCAGAATTCCTCATCCAGCCATGTTCTGCTGGGGAATTCTGGGAGTTGAGACCCACAAGTCTTAAAGTTGCTAAATTGGAGACCCCCTACTCTAGGGGAAAGACTAAAGTGCAGAATTAAAGCTCAGGGAGGAAGAAGAATCTAAGCCCCAGAGCTCACTGTAACAGCATTGCCAAAAAGGCATTAAGAGTTGTTAACCTAATTTTGCGAAGCTTCTTCTCCAGTAACATTGTACTGCTAACTAGGACATACAAACCTTTGCCAGACCAATCCTCGAATACAGCTCGTCCACCTGGAACCCACACTGTATATTGGACATTAATACAATTGAGCAAGTCCAGAGGTATTTCACGAGAAGAGTCCTCCACTCCTCTGCTCACAATAGAATCCCTTATGCCACCAGGCTTGAAATTTTGGGCTTGGACAACCTGGAACTACGCCGCCTACGGTCTGATCTAAGCATAGTACACAAAAATGTCTGCTACAATGTCCTACCTGTCAACGACTACTTCAGCTTCAACCTCAATAATACACGGGCAACAATTGATACAAGCTCAAGGTTAACCACTCCAAACTAGATTGCAGAAAATACGACTTCAGCAACAGAGTGGTCAGTGCCTGGAATGCTCTACCTGACTCAGTTGTTACATCCTCTAACCCCCACAGCTTCAACCTATTCCTAAGAGGTCCATAAAGGGGGTGTGCATAAGCGCACCAGCCTGCCTACCGTCCCTGTCCTACTGTCCCCACTTATTCGTATCCATTTCCTGTATTCATAATCATGTTTATACTTATACCTGTTATCTTGTACATGTTTGAGAAACCAAATAAATAAATAAATATAAAGAATGTGCACCTAGGAAAACTTTGCACAAAACAGCTTGGCCTCACAAAGCACAGGAAAGAGATTTCTGAGCACTTCGCCCAACCTTAACAGGTACCCGGCTTTTGAAATCAAATACCAAGTTATTTTTTTATTAATGGATGTGTGTGCTTGTGCTGAAAAAATAAAGAAATATGTGTCTGCTGCCCTTGTGGACAAATATCATGAGAGGAGGGAGGGGAGGAGAGGGGGAAGGGAAAATAAGTGGAAGCGGGGAGGAAAAGGGGAAAAAAGGAAGTCAAAGGACCATAGATGGATGGATGGATGGGCGGGTGGATAAATGAATGGATACATACATGCATAAATGGAGGAAAGGAAGGAAGGAAGGAAGGAAGGATGGATGGATGGATGGATGGATGGATGGATGGACAGGTAAATGGATGGATGGATGGGTGGGTGGATAAATGGATGGATGGATGGATGGGTGGATAAATGGATGGATGGATGAATAAATGGATGGATAGATGGATAAATGGATAGTTGGATAAATGGATAGATGGATAAATGGATGGATAGATGGATGGACTGGTGGGTGGGTGGGTGGGTGGGTGGGTGGAAGACAAACCAAATGGAAGTGCAAACAGTGACTTCAGAAGGCTGGCAAAATATTTATGTTTTCAGACTTGTCTTCAATTGCAGGCAGGGGGGTTCTTATTCTGATTCCAGAAGCAAATTACTCACTGCATGCTTCTATCGTTACAGACAAAACATGGGAATTGTATATGGAAATATAGGGCCTGTCGTTTCCTATCCTATCCATAAACTGTGGGGGAGGAGAGGTTCTATTGCTTTATAATCGAGTGATAATTGCTGCTTTTCTATTGACACCAGGGGATTTGCAGCTTGTCATTGGTTTAATGGATTTTTTTTAGTGGAGTTTTATCTATTTATTTGTCACGTTTACAACCAACCCTTTCTTCAAGTGTTCAAGGCAAAGGATATGGTGTACCCAGAGGTGGTATTCTGCCAGTTCTGCCAGGATCTGGAGAACTGGTAGCGTAAATTTTGAGTAGTTTGGAGAACTGGCAAATAGGCTGGCCCCGCCCCCTGCTGCCTCCCAGCTGATCTTCTTTTGTTGCCCTGAACAGGAGAACGGAGCTGGGAAGCAAGTTAGTGGGGAGGGGAGGGAATGGGGATTTTGCAGTATCCTTCCCCTGCCACGCCACAAAGGCACGCCCACAAAGCCACACCATGCCCACAAAGCCATGCCACACCCACAAAGCCACTCCCGCAGCCTCTATAGTAAAAAATTTTGAATCCCACCACTGGCGTGAACCCTCCTATTTTTATTTAGTATAATGCTCATGTAAACTACTCAGAGTCATTCTGAGAGTGAGATAGTCAGTACCTAAAGTTGGAAGGAAACGGAGGTGGTGGAGAGAGGGAGGAGGAGGGGGAGGAGGAATGGGAGAAGGAGGACAGAAGCAGGAGGAGGAGGAGAGCGAGGAGGAGGAGGAGAGCGAGGAGGAGGAGTATGGAGGAGAGGAGGAGGAGAAGGAGAAGAAGAGAGGGAGGAAGAGGGGAGAAGCAGGAGGAGGAGGAGAGGGAGGAGTACGAGGAAGAGGAGGAGGAAGAGGAGTAAGATGGAGAAGAAGGAGATGAGGAGGAGGAGAAGGAGGAGGAGGAAAAAGAAGAAGAAGAAAACGAAAAAGAGGAAGAGGAAGAGAGGGAGGAGGAGGTGGAGGAGGAGGAGGAAGGAGGAGGAGGAAGAAGAAGAGGAGGAGAGGGAGGAGTATGAGGAGGAGGGGGAGAGAGGAAGAAGAAGAGGAGGAGGATGGGGAAGAGAGGAGGAGGAGGAGGAAGAGAAGGAAGAGGAAGAAAGTCAAATCTAATCTAAACATTCGGCTCATTGTATGAGAACTATAATAACTTGAACTTGAAAGGCAGATAAAAAAACATCTGGCTGACTATGCAATGATGCTGGCTGACTCTACCGTGGGTAATAATAATAATAATAATAATAATAATAATAATAATAATAATAATAATAATAATAATAATAATAATAATAATAATAATAACGGGGCCATTTCCATGATTGTGGAAATACAATCAAGGCCATAAACACCTGGGCAATACCAGTTATAAGATACACAGCTGGTATAGTTAACTGGACACAAGCTGATTTGGACATTTTGGACCGAAAAACCAGGAAACTAATGACAATGCACTACAGTTTACATCCACGTGGTGATATTGATAGACTATACCTACCCCGAAAATCAGGTGGCAGAGGATTATTACAAGTGAAGCAAATAGTTGAAGAAGAAAAACATGCACTGGCTGATTATTTAAAAGAAAGTCAAGAACATCTATTAATCGAAGTAAAGAACAAAAATCTATTGAAGGCCCAACAGACAAAACAAGAATGCAGAAAAGATGTGATAAAATTAAGAATGGAGAGTTGGCAGAACAAAGCATTGCATGGCCAATTTCTAGAAAAAATAAAAGATAAAGTGGACAGTGAAAAAACTTGGTTATGGTTAACAACAGGTACATTGAAGAAAGAAACAGAGTCACTAATCCTGGCTGCACAAGAACAAGCTATCCGCACAAATGCCATTAAGGCCAAAATCGAAAAATCCTCTGATGATGCCAAATGCAGACTCTGCAAAGAAATTGATGAAACTGTTGACCACATACTCAGCTGCTGTAAAAAAATCACGCAGACTGACTATAAAATGCGGCACAATTCAGTGGCACAAATGATCCACTGGAATTTGTGCAAAAATTATAATATTAAAACAGCAACAAACTGGTGGGAACATAAGCCTGAAAAAGTCGTTGAGGGTCAGATGGTCAAGATCTTGTGGGATTTTCGCATACAAACTGATAAAATACTGGCGCATAACACACCAGACATCACACTGGTTGAGAAAAATAAGGTTACAATCATAGACATTGCAATACCAGGTGATAGCAGTGTCGACGAGAAGGAACATGAAAAAATCGCAAAATACCAGGACCTAAAAATTGAAATTCAATGATTATGGCACAAACCAGCAGTGGTAATTCCAGTGGTAATCGGCACACTGGGTGCTATTCCAAAAGCATTGGAATTACATTTAAAACAGTTAAAAATTGACAAAATCACCATCAGTCAAATGCAAAAGGCCGCACTGCTTAGATCCGCACACATATTACGAAAATACGTTACGACCTCCTAGGCCCCTGAATGGGGCCCGACTAGTAATGAATGCCAAATCCGGCGAAACAACTGGCCGCTGTGATACAATTCTGTTGATGCAATAATAATAATAATAATAATAATAATAATAATAATAATAATAATAATAATAATAATAATAATAATAATAAACAAACCAGCTGATGTATGCAGCAGCGTTCATAACCACCAAAGAATTGGGTTTGAAAATACAAAAGAACCAAAGAGGCAAGAAGGGGAAGCCTAAGTGGAAAATTTGGTTGGAATTGAAGATCAAAAAATTTCGTGGAAACTTGAAGAACCTAAGGCAAGGGCAGCTAAAGAACAAGCAGGTCAAAAGCAGCCTGGAAGTAAGATACGATTTGGAGAACAAGGAGATTGTGGTAGTAATTGAAGAGCTGAAGCAGAGGGTTGTTGCCGTTGCTGAAAAGATTAAAAGGTATGAAAACCGAGTAACTCAGTTCAAGGAAAACTCACAGTTCAGAGCAAATCAGCACCAGTTTTATAAAAGATTAGAAAGTGGAGATGGAGTAACAACAAATGAAAAGCCCGATAAAGAGAAAGCTCTGAAATTCTGGAAGAATTTGTCGGAAAACAACAAGAACCACAACAGAAATGCAAAATGGATCAAAGAAATTGAGGATTCTATTAAAGTGCCTAAAATGGAAGATGTGAAAATAACAAAAGAAATGGTGCAAAGACAGTCAAGAAAAGTGAAGAACCGGAGTGCACCTGGACCAGATGAGTTACATGGCTTCTGGTTAAAGACACTTACAAGTGTGCACAAACGATTGGCAGCCCAAATGAACCAGATCTTAAAAACACCTGAAAATGATGAATGGATGACAACTGGAAGGACATTTTTGATCCAAAAAGATAAAGAAAAAGGAAAGGACCCTGGAAACTATAGGCCAATCACCTGTTTGCCAACAACATACAAGCTCCTTACTAGTATCATTGCAAACCAAATTTATGGATACTTGGAAAGAAATAACTTGCTTCCTGTAGAACAGAAAGGATGCTGCAAAAATTCAAGAGGAACAAAGGACCAACTGCTGATTGACAAGCTAATCCTAAAGAATTCAAAGAAAAGACGAACCAACCTGTTCATGGCTTGGATAGACTATAAGAAAGCATTTGATTCAGTTCCCCATAGCTGGATCAAGAAAAGCCTGAAAATCTTTGGCATCAGCAGCAACATACAAAAATTCTTGGAAACTTCAATGAACCTCTGGAAAACGAAGCTTATAGCTAATGAAGAAGAACTGGGTGAAGTTGAAATTAAACGAGGCATTTTCCAGGGCGATTCCCTTTCACCCCTACTTTTTATACTCTCAATGATACCACTGACAATCATTTTGAAGAAGATGAACTGTGGATACGAACTTGCAAAGAAAGGACTGAAAATCTCGCACTTGGTGTACATGAATGATTTGAAGCTGTTTGGTAAAACAAAAGCTGAACTGAGTTTATTAATTGAAAGCACAAAAGAATTTAGCCAAGACATTGGTATGCAGTTTGGAATTGACAAATGTGCAACAATGGCAACCAAAGCAGGCAAGGACATAGAAGATGATGGAAAGGAACTTGAGAATGAAGAAATGATAAAGGCAGTAAAACCAGAAGAAGGCTACAAGTACTTGGGGATTTTAGAGGCCTCTGACTTAATGCATAATAAAGTCAAGGAATTAACTTCAGCCAAGTACATTCGACGAATTCGCAAGATTTTAAAGTCCAAATTGAATGGAGGAAACATCATAAAAGCCATAAATACCTGGGCTATACCTGTGATTTGATACTCTGCAGGAATAATTGACTGGGCCCAGTTGGAGTTGGACAATTTGGACAGAAAAACAAGGAAGCTTATGACAATGAATCATGCTTTGCACCCTAAAAGTGATGTTGACCGATTGTATCTACCAAGAGCAGAGAGTGGTCGAGGACTCCTACAAGTAAAACAGACTGTGGAAGAAGAAAAATACAGCTTGAATGATTACATCCAGAAAAGTGAAGAACCAATGATTAAGGAAGTAAATAAAGGAGGCCTTTTAAAGACAACTAAGTCAAAAGCTGAATATAAGAAAGAAGTAATTGAGAAGCGAACTGAAAATTGGAAAAACAAAGCTATGCATAGCCAATACTTGAAAAGTATTGAAGGCAAAGCTGACCAAAAGCTAACTTGGAACTGGTTAAGATCAGGAGCATTGAAAAAAGAAACAGAAGGCTTTATTTTGAAAGCTCAAGAACAAGCCTTAGCCACAAACTACATGAAGGCAAAAATTCAACATGTTACCACCAACAGCAAATGTCGCCTCTGTAATGAGAAAGACGAGACAGTCGACCACTTGATCAGTGGGTGCAGCAAAATTTCACAAACTGACTACCTACAACGCCATGACCGCGTTGCTAAGATCATTCACTGGAAATTGTACCAAAAGTTTGGATTTGAGTACAGCAAAAAACACTGGGACCATCAGGTTGAGAAGGTTTTAGAGAATGAGAAAGTCAAGATCTTGTGGGACTTCAGAATCCAGACTGACAGGCACTTGGCCCACAACACACCTGACATAACAATAGTTGAAAAGAAAAAAGTATGGTTCATTGACATTGCAATAACTGAAGATGCACGAATTGAAGATAAACAGCAAGAAAAAAATCACAAAGTACCGGGACTTGCAAATTGAAGTTGAGCGACTGTGGAAAAAGAAATTGTGTGTTGTCCTGATTGTAATTGGAGCCCTTGGAGCAATACCTAAAGGACTACCTCGCTATTTGGAAATTTTAAATCCATCAGATTTGAACATTCTGATTCTAGAAAAAACCACTCTACTTGGAACAGCTTATATCCTTCGACATTACCTTAACAGTTCCTAGGTCCTTGGTTAGGACTCGAGCTGTTGAGCTACCAACCAGCCCCAAAGGCTGCGAATCTCACCAAAGATTAACCACGCAATAATAATAATAATAATAATAATAATAATAATAATAATAATAATAACAACAACAACAACAACAACAACAACAACAACTCCGCCGTTGCTGGTCCCAAGCCCGGATGAGAAAGGCGGAGGGTTGGGGTCAGGTTGGCAACCTGGCCCCATAAAAACTTGCCAACCCATACAATATGGTGAAAGAAACGACTAAAAATTCTATACCGCATCGGTCGTCGCGCGGGTTAACAAGGGCCGCAGCGGATGTTGAGGTCCCTGGGCATCTGTCGACACGTGGGCTACAAGTGGACCAGCCAACAAAATGACAAAAATATAGTGCAGATGAAAATCGTGCCATAATGGCCTGTTATTACAACTCAGAGCCAAAAAAAGAGGCTACTTAAAGCGAATGTATGATTTATGGAAACAACAATGTCCAGATTTAAATGTTAGTGAACAACGACTAGCAGATCAAAGGCGATTTATTATACGGAATAAAGTGTTTAGCGAAGTTGAACTTGAGGAAATTCAGGCAAATTGCAAAACAAAAAAAACAACATCACAAGAGGAATTAACTGATACTCAAGACACAACTAAAGAAGTCGTAGTAGAACTCCCAGAGGAAGCTGTCGGAGGGGAAATAACAACACTACCACCAGAACCAGTTACCATTGAACCAACTGATCAACCAACTCAAAAACAAAAAGAACTGAAGGACAAGATCATGGAGTATTTTCTGGCTAGTGAGGAAAGGCAACGTTTACCATCATTAAAAACTGTCCCTAAGAAAATTTTGGGTCCTATCATGAAAATGGTTAATGCAGTGCTTTCAACAATTGAATTGGGATCCATCTTGGAAACCAATCAGTTAATGTACAGTGCAGCTGTAATAGTCACTAATGAACTAGGAAAAAGCATCAAAGCCAAAGTGGAAAATCCGATTAGAACAAAAAGTCAAAAAATTAAGGGCAGATGCTAGCAACTTAAAGAATATGCATGAGCAACGGCTTAAAAACAGCAAAATCATAGATCAGCTAATCAGAAGATATAGATTGGATGCAAGAAACATCAATGAAGCTGTAGAGATTGTAAAACAGCAGATAACAGCAACAGCTAGAAAAATTGAGAGATATGAGGCACGAATCATCCAATACAAACAAAATCAACAATTTCGATCAAACCAACGGCGTTTTTATCAAAGTCTTAATGTGAATGGTGACACCAAAAGTGAAAAACCAGAAAAGCAGGGCACAGCTGAATTCTGGAAAGGATTGTGGGAAAATGCAAAGGACTACAATAAGGAAGCAAAGTGGATACAGGACTTTGAGAAAAGCATTGGTAACAAACAAATGCAAGTATTAGAAATAACAACTGAGATGGTCAAAAATCGAGTAAAAAAAGTAAAGAATTGGACATCACCTGGAAATGACCAATTACATGGTTTCTGGCTCAAATATCTGACCAGTTTACATGCAATATTGGCCAGGCAACTGAATGAAATTTTACAAAATGGTCAAATTGATGAATGGTTGACAACTGGAAAAACATACTTGATTCAGAAAGATGCAACTAAAGGAACAATACCTGAAACCTACAGACCAATAACATTCTTGCCAACAACCTTCAAATTACTCACAGGCATTATTGCAGATAATATTATGGATTATTTGGAAACAAACAACATCTTGCCAGTAGAGCAAAAAGGCAATAAAAGAAGGAGCAGGGGCACAAAAGATCAGCTCCTGATTGATAAAATGATATTAGAAGATTGTAAGAAAAGAAAAACGAACTTGAATATGGTCTGGATTGATTATAAAAAGGCATTCAACTCATTGCCACATAGTTGGATCATAAAATGCTTAGAAACAACTGGCATTAGCAAAAATATTACATCCTTCATTGAAAAGGCGATGAAACAATGGAGATGTCAGGCCTGTAGTTATGTTCTTTTTAGGATCTTTCGCCTGCCACACTTTCTTATAACTTTCTATGCTGCTTCAATAGTGTAGTAGTTGGGAGGGGGGAATAGAAAAGAGTAGGATTGTAGAATGGATTGTTGACATTCTTTTGTAGAAGCCAAGGTCATCTTTAGTCTCCGCATCTCGACACCTGGCCGGAAGAAGATGGGTGTACATGCCAGCGTGGAAGAATATGATTGGAACATGTGATGGATTTGTGGGTGTGGGGATAGATCATGAACTTTCAACTGGGTGAACCCACAGGATGTAAATTCAGAGTTGGAATTTCCATAGCCGTGCTAAATTGCCTGTAGAATAAATTGGACCTTTAAGGATGTTTTGCCTTGGACAATGATTTATTTCTGCATGGTATTTAGAACCCTAACAGGAGAACTGAGTTGGCAGTAGGGAATGAGAACTACGGAATGGCTAATATCAAGCAAGGAATTTTCCAGGGTGATTCACTTTCACCTCTTCTCTTCATCATCGCGATGATCCCGCTATCGGTAATTTTAAAAAAAATGAAATTAGGCTACCAAACAGCCAAAGAAGCTGAAACCAATTTGCATTTTTTATATATGGATGATTTGAAACTCTATGGTAAGTCAGAAATAGAAATCCAATCACTGACAAACACAGTCCGAGTATTCAGCACCGATATTTCAATGCAGTTTGGCATGGAAAAATGCACCACTGTATCCATAAAAAGGGGCAAAATCACTGCGTGTGAGGGAATTGAAATGCCCAATGGCCAACTAATTAAATGCAACAAAAATGAAGCCTACAAATACTTAGGCATTCTGAAGTTGGATAACATCAAACATGGAGAAGTAAAAACTATTGTCAGGAGAGAGTACACCAACAGAGTTAGGAAAATTTTAAAATCTAAATTAAATGGTAGAAATACAATCAAGGTCTATACTACAGGCCACCCAACCAAGCAGAGGAAGTAGATGAATTTTTTGCTAGTCAGCTAACTATGGTATGTAGGAAGCACACCACAATAGTAATGGGAGATTTTAACTACCCTGATATCAACTGGGAAACAAACTCTGCACCAAGTGGAAGATCCAATAGGTTCATAACAAACCTAGCAGACAACTTTGTTTTCCAAAAAGTAGAGAAGGGAACAAGGGGATCAGCCATATTGGACTTAATTCTCACTAACAGAGAGGAAATGATAGAAGGTGTTGAAGCCATAGGAACCCTGGGGGCAAGTGACCATGCAATATTGGAATTCAACGTTATCCAAACACAAGTAGTAGAACAAAGTCAAACTAGAGTCTTGGACTTTAAGAGAGCTAATTTCAATAAACTTAGAGAGAGCTTGGGAATAATTCCATGGATGAGAATCCTCAAGGGGAAAACAACTCAAGAAGCTTGGGAAATTTTGAAAAATGAGATTACAAAAGCCCAGTCTAACACAATACCAATGAAGAAGAAAAATAACAGCTCCCAAAAGAAACCAGCATGGTTGCATAAAGAACTATCTGACAAACTGAAAGACAAAAAAGGTAAGTATAAAAAGTGGAAGGAGGGGGACATAACTAAGGCAGAATATCAGCAAATAGCCCGAGCCTGTAAAGATGAAGTGAGGAAAGCTAAGGCTCACAATGAAGAAAGGCTTGCCACAAAAGTAAAAATTAACAAAAAAAAGCTTCTTCCAACATGTTAAAAACAAGAAAAGAGTTAAGGAAACAATTGGTCCATTGCTAGGAGAAAGTGGCAAGAAGGTGACAAGCAACAGGGAGAAAGCAGAACTATTTAACTCATGTTTTGCATCTGAGAGAGAGAGACAAAGAGAGAGAGAGACAGAGAGAGACAGAGAAAGAGACAGAGAGGAAGACACAGAGAGAGACAAAGAGAGAGACAGAAAGACAGACAGACAGAGAGACAAAGAGACACACAGAGAGAAAGACAGAGAGAGAGACAAAGAGACACAGAGAGAAAGACAGAGAGAGAGAGAGGCAGAGAGAGAGAGACAAGGACAGAGCGAGAGAGACAAAGAGAGAGACAGAGAGAGAGAGACAAAGAAACAGAGAGAAAGACAGAGAGAGAGAGACAAAGAGAGAGACAGAAAGACACACACACACACACACACACACAAAGAGACACAGAGACAGAAAGACGGAGAGAGAAAGACAAAGAGAGAAAAGTGGAAGGAGGGGGACATAACTAAGGCAGAATATCAGCAAATAGCCCGAGCCTGTAAAGATGAAGTGAGGAAAGCTAAGGCTCACAATGAAGAAAGGCTTGCCACAAAAGTAAAAATTAACAAAAAAAGCTTCTTCCAACATGTTAAAAACAAGAAAAGAGTTAAGGAAACAATTGGTCCATTGCTAGGAGAAAGTGGCAAGAAGGTGACAAGCAACAGGGAGAAAGCAGAACTATTTAACTCATGTTTTGCATCTGTCTTTACACAAAGGGATAAAACAGTCCAACCTATCAAAAGCAGCACCACAAAAATCAGATTAGGAACACAAATTGAAATAGGGAAGAAAATGGTAAGTGAGCACCTGTCTACCCTAGACGAGTTCAAATCACCAGGACCGGATGGATTACACCCCAGAGTTCTGAAGGAACTAGCAGACGAGATCTCAGAACCACTGAATTATATCTTTCAGAGATCCTGGAACACCGGGGAACTACCAGAGGATTGGAAAAGAGCTGATGTGGTTCCCATCTTCAAAAAAGGGAAAAAATTAGATCCAGGAAACTACAGACCTATCAGCCTGACCTCAATACCAGGAAAGATTCTGGAAAAAATAATCAAGCAACGAATTTGCGAACACCTAGAAGCAAACAAAGTAATAGCCAAAAGCCAACATGGATTTGTCAAAAACAGATCATGCCAGACTAATCTTATTGCATTCTTTGATAATGTGACAAAATTAGTGGACCAGAGGAATGCCGTCGATATAGTTTACTTGGACTTCAGTAAGGCTTTTGATAAGGTAGACCATAACCTACTACTAGATAAAGTAGAAGAATGTGGGTTAGACAGCATCACCACCAGATGGATTCGTAACTGGCTGACCAACTGCACTCAACGTGTAGTCCTCAATGGAACTGCATCTACATGGAGGGAAGTATGCAGTGGAGTACCCCAAAGGCTCTGTTTTAGGCCCAGTACTCTTCAACATCTTCATCAATGATTTGGATGAGGGAATAAATGGGGAAGTGATCAAATTTGCAGATGACACCAAGCTGGCCGGAATAGCCAACACTCCAGAAGATAGGCTTAAGATACAGAAGGATCTTGACAAACTTGAACATTGGGCACTATCTAATAAAATGAAATTCAATGGTGAAAAGAGTAAGGTTCTACATTTAGGCAACAAAAACGGAATGCACAGGTACAGTATAGATGATACCTTGCTCAGTAGTAGTAACTGTGAAAGGGATCTTGGAGTCCTAGTGGACAACCATTTAAATATGAGCCAGCAGTGTGCAGCAGCTGCCAAAAACGCCAACACAGCTCTAGGCTGCATCAACAGAGGGATAGAATCAAGATCACGTGAAGTGTTAATACCACTTTATAACGCCTTGGTAAGGCCACACTTGGAATACTGCATTCAGTTTTGGTCACCACGATGTAGAAAAGATGTGGAGACTCTAGAAAGAGTGCAGAGAAGAGCAACAAAGATGATTAGGGGACTGGAGACTAAAACATATGAAGAACGGTTGCAGGAACTGGGTATGTTTAGCTTAAGAGAAAGAAGGACTAGGGGAGACATGATAGCATTGTTCCAATATCTCAGGGGTTGCCACAAAGAAGAGGGAGTCAAACTGTTCTCCAAGGCACCTGAGGGTAGAACAAGAAGCAATGGGTGGAAACTAATCAAGGAGAGAAGCAACTTAGAACTGAGGAGAAATTTCCTGACAGTTAGAACAATTAATCAGTGGAACAGCTTGCCTCCAGAAGTTGTGAATGCCCCAACACTGGAAGTCTTTAAGAAGATGTTGGATAGCTATTTGTCTGAAACGGTATAGGGTTTCCTGCCTAGGCAGGGGGTTGGACTAGAAGACCTCCAAGGTCCCTTCCAACTTTACTATTGTATTGTAATGTATTATTGTAAGGCCATAAATACCTGGGCAATACCAGTTATAAGATACACAGCTGGTATAGTTAACTGGACACAAGCTGATTTGGACATTTTGGACCGAAAAACCAGGAAACTAATGACAATGCACTACAGTTTACATCCATGCGGTGACACTGATAGACTATACCTGCCCCGAAAATCAGGTGGCAGAGGATTATTACAAGTGAAGCAAATAGTTGAAGAAAAACATGCACTGGCTGATTATTTAAAAGAAAGTCAAGAACATCTATTAATCGAAGTAAAGAACAAAAATCTACTGAAGGCCCAACAGACGAAACAAGAATACAGAAAAGATGTGATAAAATCAAGAATGGAGAGTTGGCAGAACAAAGCATTACATGGTCAATTCCTGGAAAAAATAAAAGATAAAGTGGACAGTGAAAAAACTTGGTTATGGTTAACAACAGGTACATTGAAGAAAGAAACAGAGTCACTAATCCTGGCTGCGGGAGAACAAGCTATCCGCACAAATGCCATTAAGGCCAAAATTGAAAAATCCTCTGATGATGCCAAATGCAGACTCTGCAAAGAAATTGATGAAACTGTTGACCACATACTCAGCTGCTGTAAAAAAATCACGCAGACTGATTATAAATTGCGGCACAATTCAGTAGCACAAATGATCCACTGGAATTTGTGCAAAAATTATAATATTAAAACAACAACAAACTGGTGGTAACATAAGCATGAAAAAGTCACCGAAAATCAGATGGTCAAGATCCTGTGGGATTTTCATATGCAAACAGACAAAATACTGGCGCATAACACACCAGACATCACACTGGTTGAGAAAAATAAGGTTACAATCATAGACATCGCAATACCAGGTGATAGCAGGGTCGACGAGAAGGAACATGAAAAAATCACGAAATACCAGGACCTAAAAATTGAAATTCAACGATTATGGCACAAACCAGCAGTGGTAATTCCAGTGGTAATTGGCACACTGGGTGCTATTCCAAAAGCACTGGGATTACATTTAAAACAGTTAAAACTTGACAAAATCACCATCAGTCAAATGCAAAAAGCTGCACTGCTTGGATCTGCACGTATATTACGAAAATACGTTATGACGTCCTAGGCCCCTGGGTGGGGCCCGACTAGTAATCAATGCCAAATCCGGCGAAACAACTGGCCACTGTGATACAATTGAATAATAATAATAATAATAATAATAATAATAATAATAACAACAACAACAACAACAACAACAACAACAACAACAACAGTAGATAAGGCAGAGGGGGTGGGGGTGGGGGTTGGCAGAAGAAGCAGATTCAAAGCCACCCCAGCCGTATAAATTTCCTGGGTGACTTTGAGCCAAATATCTCTCTCTCTCTCTCTCTCCAAAGTCCAGCTCCTTCACCAATATTGAAAAATCAACTGGACAACTGTGACCTGGTACCAATGAATGAAAGAAAGAATGAAAGAAAGTAAACTTTTATTTATAAACCGCGCCCTTTCCTAAACAGGACTCGGGGCGGTGTACAGACATATTAAAAACCATATAGATACAAAATATAAATGTGCATAAATATATAAACATATAAACATATAAACGGAGGAGGTAGAATGTGCTGTACCAAATTTAAATTAAAATACAAATATAATTAAAATTCCCTTAAAAATTACACAGTAAGATGTTTGCCAGGAGGTTAAAAATGGGACTATACATCAGTCAAGCCAGCTAATTGGAACAGGTGGGTCTTAAGCTTCTGTCAGAAGGAGTGGAGGTCATTAGTAGTTCTAATATCGGGGGGGAGGTCATTCCAGAGGGTTGGGCCCATCACAGAGAAGGCTCTACTCCTAGGCGCCGCCCGCTGGCACTGCTTGGCGGATGGCACCTGGAGGAGTCCCTCCCTGTGAGAGCGAATTGGTCGTGAGGATGTGTGAGGTAAGATGCGATCCCGCAGGTAACTAGGTCCCATGCCATGGAGCGCTTTGAAGATAGTAACCAACACCTTGAAACACACCCGAAAAACCACAGGCAGCCAGTGCAGCTCGTGCAGGAGTGGTGTTATATGGGAGTATCTTGTCCCTCCCATGATGGCCCGCGCAGCCGCATTCTGAACTAGCTGTAGTCTTCGGGTGCATCTCAAGGGGAGCCCCATGTAGAGAGCATTGCAGTAGTCCAGGCGAGACGTCACCAGCGCATGAGTGACTGTGCGTAAGGCGTTCCGATCCAATAGGGGGCGCAATTGGCGCACCAGGCAAACCTGGTGGAACGCCCCCCTCGCCACGGCTGCCACATGGTCATCCATCGACAGCCGGGCATCAAGGAGGACGCCCAAATTGCGCGCCCGTTCCACAGGGGGCAGTTGTTCGCCCCCTATGGCCAGCGATGGCATCCACTGGTTGAACCGGGGCGCCGGTAGCCACAGCCACTCAGTCTTGGAGGGGTTGAGTCTGAGTCTGTTGTCCCCCATCCAGACCCGGACGGCTTCCAAACACCGGGACATCATTTCGACGGCCTCGTTGGGGTGGTTTGGGGTGGAAATGTACAGCTGGGTGTCATCAGCGTACAGATGGTATCCAACCCCAAAACCACGGATGATCTCACCCAGCGGCTTCATGTATGTGTTGAACAGGAGGGGCGAGAGGACCGACCCCTGTGGCACCCCACAAGTGAGTGGCCTCAGGGTCGACCTCTGCTCCCCTGCCAACACACACTGCATCCGGTCGGAGAGGAAGGAGCAGAACCACCGCAAAACGGTGCCCCCCACTCCCACCTCCTCCAGCCGGCGCAATAAGATACCATGGTCGATGGTATCGAAAGCCGCTGATAGATCTAATAGGACCAGGATAGAGGAGCAACCCCTATCTCTGGCCCTCCAGAGATCATCTACCAACGCGACCAAGGCCGTCTCCGTGCTGTGACCGGGTCGGAAGCCGGACTGGCGCGGGTCTAGATAGTCAGTTTCCTCCAGGTGACGTGGGAACTGTTGTGCCACCACACTCTCTACAACCTTCGCTAAAAAGGGAAGGTTGGCGACGGGACGATAATTGGCTAGCTCCACCGGATCCAGGGAAGGCCTCTTGAGCAGGGGCCTCACCACCGCCTCTTTCAAGGCGGCCAGCAATGACCCCTCCTCAAGTGAAGCGTTCACCAGACCCAGGAGCCAGCCTCGTGTAACCTCCCAGGATGCCAGTACAAGCCAGGAGGGACACGGGTCCAATAAACATGTGGTGGCTCGCAGTCGCCCACGCAACCTGTCCAAATCCTCGGGGGCAACAGAGTCAAACTCCTCCCAGCGTGGTGTCTCAGGACTTGCTTCCGACGTCTCCCCTGGTCTGCTGAAGGGGGCCCACCCACTCCGGATCTGAGCGATTTTGTCCTGCAGATATTCCCCAAACTCCTCTGCTCTACCCTGCAAAGGGGCTTCCCGCGGCCTCTGAGATAAGAGGGAGCGAGTCACCCGAAACAGGGCGGCAGGGCGGTTATCTGCGGACGCAACGAGAGCGGCACAGTATCTACGTTTGGCCGCTCTCAGTGCCACAAGGTAGGTCCGTAAATAGGCTCTTACCTGTGTTCGGTCAGATTCGGAGCGTGAGGACCTCCACCTGCTTTCTAGGCGTCTCTTGTGGCATTTCATCACCCTCAGCTCCTCGGTGAACCAAGGAGCCAGGGTGGTTCGTTGCCGCAGGAGAGGCCGCAAAGGCGCTACCCGGTCCAAGGCCCCAGCAGCCGCCCTATTCCAAGCGGCCACTAGGTCCTCCGTCCGGGAGCGGGTCAGGGCTACAGGAAGTGGCCCAAGCTCCGTCTGGAACCTATCCGGTTCCATCAGTCGCCTGGGGCGGAACCATCTGGGACAATCAGGTTCCGCCTCCCCGCGGTGGGGGGTAGCGCCGGGGAAGTCGAGCCGGAGAGATGAGTGATCTGACCATGACAGGGGTGTAATAACTAGATCCCCTATTCCCAGATCACTCGTCCACTGTCCAGAGACAAAAACAAGGTCCAGTGTGTGCCCACCTTCGTGTGTGAAAGAAAGCCAGTAGCCATGAGATAATTTTCCATTTGAGGATTTTTAAAGCGCATGCGCAGAAGGATGAGCTCACATTTGCGAACCGGTAGGGAAGGTAAGTGAATACCACCCGTGATGCCGATATTATATTTCTATTTCGGCCATTATTTTCAGATTGGATGCTCCCTATAAACTAGCTGAGTTTTACACAATTTGTGTGTCTTATTCTTCTTTTGTCCCAGTTGCAACAGTGCCGAAGGCATCCTTGGAAGAAACCTGCTTCCATCTCAAATTCTCTATCTGGTCTTGACTTGGGAAGCGGACTTGATCTGCAGCGCCTGCTCTCAAGCAGTGAACGAGTCTTCGTTCCTGTTCAGTTCCTTGTCCAGCTGGCTTATCCACTACAACCCCATCACTTCCTGTTCCCAGCTGATGTTTGAGTGCCATTGGCAAGGGATTATCAACTGTATCTTTTGTTCCTTCTTGGAACATGCCAGAAATAGAACAAATATGGCTGCCAAGAGCATTTGTGTGTGTGTGTGTGTGTGTGTCTCAGTTTCTCTTTCTGTCTTTCTCTCTCTTTCTCTCTCTTTCTCTCTCTTTCTGTGTCTTTCTGTCTCTCTTTGTCTCTCTCTCTGTCTTTCTCTCTCTCTCTCTGTCTCTGTCTCTCTCTTGGTCTCTCTCTCTGTCTTTGTCTCTCTCTCTTTGTCTCTCTCTGTGTCTGTCTTTCTGTCTCTTTCTCTGTCTCTCTCTGTCTCTCTCTCTCTTTGTCTCTCTCTCTGTCTTTCTCTCTGTGTGTCTCTTTGTCTCTCTGTCTGTCTGTCTTTCTGTCTCTCTCTTTGTCTCTCTCTGTGTCTTCCTCTCTGTCTCTTTCTCTGTCTCTCTCTGTCTCTCTCTCTCTTTGTCTCTCTCTCTCTGTCTTTGTCTCTCTGTGTCTCTGTCTCTCTCTCTGTCTTTCTGTCTCTCTCTTTGTCTCTCTGTATTTCTCTCTGTTTCTTTGTCTCTCTGTCTCTCTCTCTCTTTGTCTCTCTCTGTCTTTCTCTCTCTCTGTCTTTCTCTCTCTCTGTCTTTCTCTCTGTGTCTCTGTCTCTCTGTCTCTCTCACTGTCTTTCTCTCTCTCTCTTTGTCTCTCTGTCTTTCTCTCTGTTTCTTTGTCTCTCTCTCTCTGTCTCTTTCTGTCTCTCTCTGTCTCTCTCTGTCTCTCTCTCTCTGTCCTTGTCTCTCTCTCTCTTTGTCTCTGTCTCTCTGTCTCTTTGTCTCTGTCTCTCTCTCTGTCTTTCTGTCTCTCTCTCTGTCTTTCTGTCTCTGTCTCTCTGTCGCTCTCTCTTTGTCTCTCTCTCTTTGTCTTTCTGTCTCTGTGTCTCTTTGTCTCTCTCTCTGTCTGTCAACTTCTAAAGTGTTGCTATGACTATTATCAGGCTGGCATGGAGGGGGGAAATTCCATGCATGCCTTTGGCCGGAGTCGGATGTCATGTCTACAGCCTAGTTGGAGAATATGAGTTATGATGCAGGACAGAAGGGAGGGGATACAGGGGTAAAGTTCAAATGCAATTAAGCAAAAGCAATTTTGGCTCCACAGGCATTCACGCCAGAATGTTGATCCTAATAAATGATTGGATTTCTTTTGAACTTTGTCTCGAGACTCGTAAATTAATTACGTCGTCTTCTGGGAACTTCACAGAGAGCCAAAACTGAGTTTTAAAAAAAATTCTGGGTTTCCTGAAGCCCAGGCTCTCCAAGCACTCCCCACAATGTTTGGGCTGCTTGGAGGGAAAATCAGACAACAGGAGAATGATTGCAGCTGGAGGTATGCGGCAATGCCAAGCAGAGGTGACTTTCTAAGAAGCAGAAGCAAGAGAAGATAAGTACTGGTGGAAATTCTCTTGCCCTAGTCTCCAGATACAGGGAAGGGTCTCAAGCAAGTTGGAAGGGTGGACTGGAGGTGGGACTGGAAACAAGTCAGGCTCCCAAAGCCCCAGTTGGAATCCCGAGGGAGTGCAAAAGAGCAAAAGAGGGAGGATTTGTACCGAGCCACCCTTCATGATGAGGGGCCATCATGCCACCCAAGAGAGAGGGGAGGGACATCTGATCCTGTTGAAGGGAGGAGATGCAGACTGGTGCGCAGCCCCCCTCCCCCTCCTGATAGAAGGAGAAGGAGCCCAAAATGGCAACCAGTGCCTCTCCCATGCAGCAGGCAGGCTGCCAAGAGCAGGCAACCCCCTCCCTCTCTCTGAACTAGGGGTGAAGAAGATGACCAGCCATATCAGGTGCAAGCATACAGAGGCCGACAGGAGGCTGGGGGGTTTAGGGCTGAATGACCCACCCCAATTCAGGGGAAAGTTTGATGGAGACTCAGACCAGCTAGCCCTATTCCTTGATTCAGCTGATATCCACCTAGAACGCTATGGGCACCTCTACCCATTCCCCAGAGCCATGGTGAATGCCATCGCAGAGGGTCTAGAGGGAGAAGCAAGGGAATGGCTAGCAGCCCTCCACAAGAGGAGAGCCCCCCAACTGCAAGACATAGATGACTTCCTGCAACTGCTACAGGCCAGATTTGAGGAGGTGGAGGAGGACCCATATGCAGAAGAGGAACTCAGCAACCAAAAGCAGAGGGGCCGCCCCATCAAAGAGCACATCCGTGAATTTAGGAGGGTTATAGGAAGGCTACCCCCTTTACCAGAGCGGCTGCTGGTGCATTTTTTCAGAACAAGCCTGGAGAAGCAAATTGCCCAAGTAACCGCATACTGCGACATCCCAAATCAACTCTCTGAGTGGTTCCGAGTAGCAACAAAGGTCAACAGCGGGCTGCACACCAACGACATGACAAAGCAACCGGACACACAAGAGAGAGGTCAACCCGACCTGAAATCACCCAGCCGGCAGGGAACCACAGCACCACAGCAGGCTCTGAGACCAGCCCTCCTTCGAAGTCCGCTGAAATGCTACAGATGCGGGGGGATGGGCCACATGGCAGCTGCATGTCCAACCCCAGCCCCCAAACCAAGGCCAGACCCACCTCCCAGGGCACGACCAGAACGAGGGCCCAAACGGACCACCAACACATCCAGGAAAGCCCTCCAGTCTGCAAAGGCCCCTTCCCCCTCAGGCAAAAGTGATGGAAACCCAGGCAATGACAACCAGTCGCCTGAATCATATGACAGCGAGGACGAGGGAGAAAATGACCCAATGGTGAGTGAACCAATTGACCCTTTTCTTTTTTCACTACGCCTCAAAGCCCCAAAAACAGGAAATCGGGGGGATTTTCAAGCACTAATAGACTCAGGCTGCACAAGGTGCTTGATCAACCTATCCACAGTCCTGAAACTGGGGATCAGAGCAAAAACCACAAGGCAGGCGACACCTACAGAAGAGGTTCTAAATTTTTTTGAAACCCACCACTGGGGGAAATTGTATTTTTTAAAATACAATTACTATATATGTATACTTTTTTCTCTTTTAAAAAAGAAGGGGGAAGAAGAGCCAACAGCTTTTTTCTTTGAGAATGATTGCCCAAAAGGGATTTTTAAAAAAAGATAAATTAGTCCTTTAAGCAAAGAATAAAGCGGTGGAATTTATCTTTATTGGACTGCCTTGGAAGGTCTTTAAGTAAGTGAACGAACTGTTTTTTTTCTCCTATTTTTTGCTGCCTTATCTGTGGCCTGGAACTAAAACCATTTTTATTCTAATAATTCTTCTTAGTACTTCTCATTAATTTTCATTAAAGACTTTTAAAGATTATTGTTTTCCATAAGCTTGAGATAAATAGGAGAAGAATTGAATCTGCCATTCGGAAGTTAGAACTTGGTGTTTTTTTTTTGCTTTGAAACAATGTATCCTTTGCTCTCTCTGTCTCAGATTTCACTGACACTGTAACGGAGAGCTTTGGAGCCTTGCAGCTTATCTGTGCAATTTTTACAGGTGCCTTTTTTAAAACACTCTTGGCAAGGGAAGGCAATTCTTTTATTTTCCTCCTTGCCTTTTTTTCATTTGGAAACATGTATCAATCTTCAGATGAGGGAACACTGAGTCTTCAAGATTTGTTGATTGAAATTCAAAAGTTATCGGAAAGATCTGAGAGATTTGATAAGAAGTTGGATAGACTACTATCTCCTACAATAAAGGATGATGGAGTTGGAGTCCCCCCAAAATAAAGAAATGAATGAAGATGAAGAAGACAAGGATAAGATAACAGATGAATTTAATGATGAAGCAAACCTGGGTGAAAATGGAAAGAAGGGAATATGGAAAAGTGAATTTGATATGCAGGAGCTCTATTCCTTTCTTCAAGATACAGAGGGGGGAAAAAGTGATGATGATGGAACTAAGAAGAGAAACTGTTTCAGAAATACATTTAATCAAAGACATGCTAATTTTAATACCAGTTCAAGGGCAACGAGGTTTTTTTGAGAGATCTTTCAAGCAAAAAAGTGTGGAGAGAAGTTTATAAAAACCTTATAAAGGAATTAATAAGAAGACTGACACAACAACTGGCAAAAGAGACAAGATTATTTTTTTACTGGAAAGATACAGGTTGATAATGAATGTTGATGTTAATATATTTAATTAATTTTTGGTGATCAATAGGTAGGAACCTTAATATTTTATAGACTTTTTAAAGATTGTTTTTAAATGTTTATTTGTTAAAAAGTAATACATTATGACAATAACAATGAAATAATAACTCTAATCAGTTAAAACAACTTGGATATAAATAGCAAATTGGGACCTGGGGGGAATTTTTTTTTTTATGAATGTTAACAATAAACTTTTGTTTAGATTTTGTTATAAAGAAGTAACCGGGAGACAGACTGTGTCATCAAAATCATGCCCGGGGCAAAACTACCCAAGCCCAAACTGTATGCCATGACGCCCCAGGAAATGCAAGAGATGCGCAAATACATAGACAAAAACCTAGCAAGGGGGTTCATTGAGCCAGCCAAGCCACGGGTCGCGGCACCAGTCCTCTTCAGAGAAAAAAAAGATGGAACCATGAGATTGTGTGTGGACTTTCAAGGGATAAATGGGGTGTGTGTACATAACCTATACCCCCTCCCCCTCATGAAGGACATGCTGTCTCATCTGGCCAAGGGAAAAGTCTTCACCAAACTAGACCTCAGAGAAGCATACTACCAAGTATGTATCAGGGAGGGAGATGAGTGGAAAACAGCGTTCAACTGCCCCCTAGGGAGCTTTTATTTATTTATTTATTTTCAAGATTTATAGACCGCCCCCTCTCCCCGAAGGGACTCGGGGCGGTGTACAGGCATCTCATTAAAAACCAGATACAAAAATAAATACCCTTAAATACCCTTAAAATCAAATTAAACCTAACAGCTGTACAAGATAATAAAAGTTAAAAATCAACCTAAAACTAACCCCTAAAAATTTAAAAATGCAGACTTGAGGGACTAAACTGGGATTAGGCCAGGCCGGCTAACTTGAACAGGTGGGTTTTAAGCTTCTTACGGAAGGAGCGGAGATCGGTGGTGGTTCTGATATCAGGGGGGAGGTCATTCCAGAGGGTCGGGCCCATCACCGAGAAGGCCCTACTCCTGGGCGTCGCCCGCTGGCACTGCCTAGTGGAAGGCACCCGGAGGAGTCCCTCTCTGTGAGAGCGGATCGGCCGAAGGGATGTATGGGGCAGGATACGATCCCGCAAATGCCTAGGTCCTGTGCCATGGAGTGCTTTAAAGATGATAACCAACACCTTGAAACGCACCCGAAAAGCCACAGGTAGCCAGTGCAGCCCGCGCAGGAGAGGTGTTACGTGGGAGTATCTAGTGACTCCCGCAATTGTCCGCGCGGCCGCATTCTGAACCAACTGCAGCCTTCGGGTGCATCTCAAGGGGAGCCCCATGTAGAGAGCATTACAGTAGTCCAGTCGGGACGTCACAAGCGCATGGGTGACTGTGCAGAGGGCGTTCCGGTCCAATAGGGGACGCAATTGGCGCACCAGGCGAACCTGGTGAAACGCCCCTCTTGCCACGGCCGTCACATGGTCATCCATTGACAGCCGGGCATCCAGGAGGATGCCCAAATTGCGTACCCGATCCACGGGGGCCAGCTGTTCACCCCCAATGGCCAGTGATGGGAACAACTGGTTGAACCGGGGTGCCGGTAGCCACAGCCACTCCGTCTTGGACGGGTTGAGCTTGAGTCTGTTACTTCCCATCCAGATCCGTACGGCTTCCAGACACCGGGACATCACTTCGACGGCATCGTTGGGGTGGTTCGGGGTAGAGATGTACAGCTGAGTGTCGTCAGCGTACAGATGGTAATCTACCCCAAACCCACGAATGATCTCGCCCAGCGGCTTCATGTATGTGTTGAACAGGAGAGGCGAGAGGACCGACCCCTGTGGCACCCCGCAGGTGAGCGGCTTCAGGGTCGACCTCTGCCCCCCTGTCAACACACATTGCGCTCGGCCAGAGAGGTAGGAGGAGAACCACCGCAAAACGGTGCCCCTCACCCCCAACCCCTCCAGACGATGCAATAGGATACCATGGTCTATGGTATCAAAAGCCGCCGAGAGGTCTAATAGGACTAAGATGGAGGAACAACCCCCATCTCTGGCCCTCCAGAGATCATCCACCTACGCGACCAAAGCCGTCTCCGTGCTATGACCGGGCCGGAAGCCGGACTGGCGCGGGTCCAGATAATCAATTTCCTCCAAGTGACGTGGGAACTGTTGCGCCACCACACTCTCTACAACCTTCGCCAGGAAGCAAAGGTTGGAGATGGCATGATAGTTAGCTAACATAGCTGGGTCCAGGGAAGGCTTCTTGAGTAGCGGCCTCACCACCGCCTCTTTTTAGACGGCCGGCAAGAACCCCTCAGAGATGGGTTGACTAGCTCCTGGAGCCAGCCTCGTGTGACCTCCCAGGATGCCAGTATAAGCCAGGAGGGACACGGGTCCAGTAAACATGTGGTGGCTCGCAGTCGTCCACGTAACCTGTCCATATTGTCGGAAGTAACAGAGTCAAACTCCTCCCAGGATGGCGCCTCAAGACCCACCTCCGACGTCCCTTCTAGACCGCTAAAGGGGACCCACTCGCTGCAAATCTGAGCGATTTTGTCCTGCAGATATTCCCCAAATTCCTCTGCTCTACCCTGCAAAGGGGCTTTCCGCGGCCTCTGTGAAAGGAGGGAGCGGGTCACCCTAAACAGGGCGGCAGGGCGGTTGTCTGCGGACGCAATAAGAGTGGCACAATACTGATGCTTGGCCACTCTTAATGCCACAAGGTAAGTCTGTAAATAGGCTCTCACCTGTGATCGGTCAGACTCGGAGCGTGACGATCTCCATCTGCTCTCTAGGCATCTCTTGCGGCGCTTCATCACCCCCAGCTCCTCAGTAAACCATGGGGCCTGGGTGGATCGATGCTGCAAGAGATGCCGCAAAGGCGCAACCCGGTCCAAGGCCCCGGCGGCCGCACTATTCCATGCAGCCACTAGGTCCTCCATCCGGGTGTGGGTCAGGGCTACAGGGAATGGCCCAAGCTCCGTCTGGAACCTATCAGGTTCCATCAGGCGCCTGTGGCGGAACCATCTGGGACATTCCGGTTCCGCCTCCCCGCGATGGGGAGTAGCGGTTGGAAAGTCGAGCCGGAGAAGTGAGTGATCTGACCATGACAGGGGTGTAATGACTAAATCCCCTACTCCCAGATCACTCCTCTACTGGCCAGAGACAAAGATAAGGTCCAGTGTGTGACCTCCCTCGTGTGTGGGGCCCTGAATTATTTGGGTCAGGTCCATGGCTGTCATGGAAGCCATGAACTCCCGAGCCACCTCGGATGTTTCCCCTACCGATGGCAGGTTAAAGTCCCCCATGACCAGCAGCCTGGGGGTCTCAACCGCCATCTCGGCGATCACCTCGAGGAGCTCGGGCAGGGCCGCTGATGCATAGCGAGGAGCCAAGTATACAATCAGCAAGCCCAACTGTCTCCCTGGGCCCCACTTCACGCATAGGGACTCACAACCGGTTATGTGTGGCACAGTGGACTCTCTCGGCTCAAGGCCTTCCCTTACGATAACCGCTACCCCGCCACCCCTGCCCAGGGCTCGTGGCTGATGAAATGCAGGGTAGCCTGGCGGGCACATTTCCACGAGGGGGAGACCTCCCTCGTGGCCCAGCCAGGTCTCCGTTATCCCTGCCAGGTCCGGCTCCCCCTCAGACACCAGGTCGTTAATGAGGGGGGCTTTATTGGCAACGGACCTGGCGTTGCATAGCATCAGTCTCAGGCCCCGGCTCTGTAGGTCCTGACCACCTAGATTGCGGGGGTTGGGACAAATGACTGGCCATATCCAGTGGCCACGGTCTCCCAACCGGTGAAAGGATCTCTGCCTACCCTCGTACCTACCCCTCCCCACGACCGTTGGGATGGAAAGACCCTCTTCTGGAATATCGATACTCCCCCTTCCCTTAATAGCTCCGCTCACTCCCTTATTAACCCCACCTGTCTGCCTGGCACTAGTCCCTCCCTCAGCCTGACTAAACCCACCTCCCACCCTGGGACCCCTTAAGATACGAATAAAAGATTTAATTAAAAAACCCCTGAGGTTGCGCTTCGTCCACCTCTCTGGATTAATAAATCCCTCATCAAGGTGGGCCCTCGAAAGGGCGGGGGGCCATACTTGCGAGAGGGGGGACTCCCGCAGTAGGATCAGGACTGCCCTCGGGTATATGATGAATCATATTACCGGCAGGGCATCAGGTTTGGTTATAGGGATGTTTCAGATGTTAAAGGCATGGTTAAAAATAGTTTAAAATTCACTCATTCCAGTAAGGTACCAAAGGCCAAACTCTTGGGTAGGGTGGTAAGATGGTCAGATAGTCAGCAGGTAGTCATATAAAGTGCACATAGATGGTCAGCAGATAAAGTGTACATAGTCATATAGATAGTCAGCAGATGGTCATGTAAGGTGCACGAAGTCACATAGATGGTCACACAATCATATGGATGGTCCCACAGAATGCACTTAGTCCTAGTCCGGCGCCTAAGAGTCTCCTACCTCCTGACAGGCCTCCAACGCTAAAAGCCTCCTGCCAGGTCACCGATACTCCTCCTACCTCCTGCCAGGCTTCCACCACTAAAAGCCTCCTGCCAGGCCACCAACGCTCTTCCGACGCTCCTACAACGCTCCTGCCAGGCCTCCTCCAGCCAGGTCTCCTCCTGCAGGCCACCGACGCAAGCCAACGCAAGCCACAAGCCAACGCAAACCGACATCCGATAATCCTGCTAGGCCTCCGACACAGGCCGACGCAGGCCGGCATCGGCGTCTCCAGCTGACGCTCCTCCGATGCTCCTCCGCTCCTCCGCTCCTCCGGCGCTCCTCCGGCGCTCCTGCCAGGCCTCCCGCCGGCCACCGATTCTCCTCCTGCAGGCCACCAACATAAGCTCCTCCGGCGCTCCTGCCGGTCCTCCGACGCAAGCCGCCATCGGCCCGAACGTCCGGCGTCTCCAACTCCAATTCCAGCTGACTCCACCCGGCGTCTCCAACTCCAGCTGGCCTCCAACGCCTTCCGGCCAATGACGCCCCCGTTCTCGGCCGTCAGACCACCCTGGAGACCAACTCAGGCCTTAATGGAAAGCCAGGGTGGTCGCTTACTGGGCCAGGTCCTTGAAAATGGCAAAAAGGACCAGGCAACATCCCTATTCCTTCAAACGAGCCCCACGGCCATACGGACCTCAAAGGCAGTCCGCCATTGTCCCCCAAGCTTTCAATTCAAAGTGATGCCTTTTGGGCTGCAGGGGGCCCCAGCGGTATTCATGCAGTTAATAAACAAGGTGCTGCACGAGCACCTCTACAAGGAGGTCCTCGTCTACCTAGATGACATCCTTATCTACACGGAGACCATGGACGACCACGTACCCCTGGTCCACCAAGTACTGGAGAACCTTCTGGCAGCCAACCTGTACGTCAAGGTATCAAAATGTGAATTCCACCATGCATGGTTAGACTACCTGGGATACCAAGTGTCAAATGAGGGAATAGAGATGGACCCAGAGAAAGTGCAAGCCATCCTAAGCTGGTATCCCCCTCGCACCCGCAGACAGCTACAAAGCTTCCTAGGGTTAGCGAACTTCTACAGGCAATTCATGACCTCCTTTGCAAAGATTGCCAAACCCCTGACAGACCTCCTGAAGACAGGGAGCCCAGGAACGAAACCTCATCCAGGACAACCTCTACCATGGGACCCAACCTGCCAAGAGGCGTTCGAGACACTAAAAAAATGTTTGCAAAGGAGCCAGTGCTGAAGCATCCTGACCCTGAGCAACCTTTCGTGATCCAGGCAGATACCAGCAATGTGGCAGTGGGAGCGGTGCTACTTCAAAGAAACAACCAAGGAAACTTACAACCCTGCACCTACACCTCCCGCAAGCTCACAGACACAGAGAGACGATGGGCCGCATAGGAAAAGGAGGCTTTCGCAGTGAGATGGGCACTGCTAACCTGGAGACACCTGTTGGAAGGGAGCCAGTAACCGTTTGAAGTCTGGACCAACCACAAAAATCTGGAGGCGCTTAGGACCCCACATAAACTATCACCCAAACAAGTCCAATGGGCTCAATACTTCAACCATTTTGATTTTGTCTTAAAGCACATTCCAGGCGGGAGGAACTTTCTAGCTGACGCCCTCTCCCACATGCCTCAGTACAAATGCGAACGGGAGCACATAGTGGACGCCATCATTCCCTCTACTCAAACAGCTGCCCAAGTAACTACCAGGCGGCAACGCCGTGACCGGCAAGACCAACCCACAAGAGACCTAACCACGAGACTCAAAACTGAACTGCTAGCAGACCCCTGGTTCCAAACCAACCAACACATCTTGACAAAGAGAGATGACCTTGCATGGAAGGGGACAAAACTCTACGTCTCCGAATCCCTATGTACCCTAGTCCTCCAGAGGAGTCATGATGCCAAACCAGCAGGCCACTTTGGGTTCCTAAAGACTTTACACTTAGCCCGGAGGCAATTCCTGTGGCCTGGCATGAAGAAAGATGTAGATAGTTACGTGAAAAGTTGTACCATTTGCGCCACAATGAAGAGACGACCAGGAAAACCCCCTGGACTACTGCAAACAGTAGCAGAACCAACGAGGCCGTGGGAGGAGATCACAATGGACTTTATAGTAGAGTTGCCAAAAAGTGGGGGAAACATGGTGATTTGGACTGCAATAGACCTGTTTGCCAAACAGGCACACTTCATACCCTGTAGCGGACTACCCTCAGCTCACAAGCTGGCTAAACTGTTCGTGAAGCATATCTACTGACTGCATGGAGTACCTCGAAGAATTATCTCAGACAGAGGGGTCCAGTTCACAGCTAAGTTCTAGAGGGAGTTCCTGCGGTCCATTGGATCATCTCAGGGTCTTAGTTCAGCTTTTCATCTGAGCACCAATGGGGCAGCAGAGAGACTGAACACCATGGTAGAGCAGTACCTGAGGTGTTACGTGAACTATCAGCAGTCCAGTTGGGCAGACCTTTTATCTTCTGCTGAGGTCGTGTACAATAATGCTGTCCACAGGAGCACAGGACTCACGCCATTCAAAATAGTTAGCGGTATGGACTTCGTCCCAATGCCTGAGTATCTATGGTCATAGGGGGCCAAACCCATTATGAAGTTCAGTGTATTCTTGATTCAAGGTGGCACAGGAGACAACTCCGTTACTTAATCAAGTGGAAGGGCTACCCCTTATCAGAGGCATCTTGGGTGAAAAGTAGAAATATCCAGGCTGATTGCCTTATAGCAAAATTCCATGCAGAAAATCCAAGCAAGCCTGGGGGAGGGACACATCCCTAAGTTATACACCTGTACTCAAATTGCTTTGTTTTATATAGGTCGCTTTCAGTAAGTGATGGGAGCCGGATGTCAATGCCTCATCCAGAAGGGGAGGGGGCGCAGGGGTAAAGGTCAGACGCCATTAAGTGTCATTTAGTTTCAGCTACACAGAAGTCCGTGCAAAGATGTTAGTCCTAATAGATGAATGTGGTTTTTTTTAACCTTGTCTCAGGGCTCCTAAATTAATTAGGGCAACTCTTGGAAACTTCACACCTGTCTTGAATGGATTACCAAATCTGCATTTCTAAAAGATGGCCTCAGCTTAGTATGTGCTTGGGGGCAGGGAACTGTGGCTCTGAGTTTCTGTCTCCCTTAAGATTTCTATTTCTCTTTTAGGGGAAATACAACATTCTGCCTTTTTAATATTTCCTAAAATATTTCATTCTTCTAGGAGGGGTGGGTGCTAACTTCCTACATGTCATTGACTTTGTCAGACGCCAGCTAAGACGGTTGCAAATGACCAACACATGACCCCAAGATGCTGCAACCATTGTAAATATGTGCCAGTTGCAATATGCCCAAGTTTTGATCATGTGTCTGTGGTAAATGCTGTGATCATCTTAAGCGCAAGGACTGGTCATAAGTTGCATATTTCAGTGCCATTCTAACTTTGAACATTTACGAATGAATGTTGTAAATTGAGGACAACCTGTATAGAGAACAAACTGTGAGTTTGACTGATTTTCCTTATATCTGCACATCCTTTCCAAATGCACTGAACTTATATGGATAATTTGATTTTCCTGATCAGGAAGGGTGGTGTAATGGATTTTTATTGCATTCAATACCCTGCCTGATTCCTAAGGAAGCCTGTTACAAGGACAGATTTATGAGATCCAGAACCTGACACAAACTCACCAGAGCTGCTTGCAGACAGCTTGGCCTTTTAGTGTCTCCACATTGAAATTATTTGTCCTAGCGGGCATGATAAAAAATGCTACCACTGTAATCTGGCTTCCATTCACCTACGGGGAGAGAAGCCACCAAAACCCAGGTATGAAAGATCATTACAGTACTTTTAAGTACAGTCAAAACTGCTCCCTGAAGCAATGGATAAGTTGACCCATGTTAAGAGAGTTTAATCAATTGAATTCTTAGTTTGTTTTTAGAATTCATCTTTCCCCCACTTCTAATATGTGGCTGGTTCCTCATGAGTCATTTGCATTGGTCTTACAGCATGAGGACTCTTTGAGGTGCTTGTTAGAAAGCAGACACTCACATTTTTCAGGCAGATAAATGAACAATGGCCTAAAAACTGACTATGCTTGACAAGATGGGGAAAAATTAATAGATAAATCAGGGATATTCCTGGGTTGTCCTTGTAAGAGCTGCATGCATCTCCAAGAATCATGAAACTATCATACAACCCCAGGAAAGGATGCAGCTAGGTGGCAGTAAGGGTGGTGTGAACATCTACATCTAATATGGATCTGAAATTCAATATGTCCTCTCTTCCTTTCTATTTTCCCGAGGGCTGAGCTGAAGAGAGAATTCTTTGACAGAATGGCTAAGGACATTCCGGCTGGACAGATAAGGAAATGCTGGAAAGACTGGGGGGGTCATCTATTGTAAGTAAGTTTTCATGCAGCATTCTTGGGATATTGTTCAATTAGCACTCCTGCCAGTTTGTAATATGAACTAGTTCCAATATATTCTTCCTGCTTTCATCCTGTGTAGTCACTCTTCCCATTGTCTTTCATCTACACAACAATGTAAGCATGAAGAGAAATCCAAAAACAATCTCCAGATTCCTTGGGCTACAGTTCCTTAACTCTCCAGACACACAGTTGTTCCAATCAAAGGCCTAGTGTTGCTGTAGGCCACACCCTCTCAACACAGCCACATCTGATTCCCTACCCACCATCTCTCACATCTCCATTTCCTTACAGCCCCCATTTTACTAATCACCCGCAGCAGTTAGTTGAGCCTGGCTAGAGCTTCCAAGAAAATATCAGCTCCTTTGTTGGAGTATTCATAGCGTCCAGCAATGAAGAAGAAAGCTTGAAGTCCAAGTGCCTAGAAAAATAACACGTAGTGATGCTGAAGATGACTCTAAATCAGAACTTCTTGAAAAATCAGAAATGTACCATGTGTATGTCCCAGTGGTGGGTTTCAAATTTTTTTAGAACCTATTCTGTAGGTGTGGCCTGTTTTGTGGGAGTGGCTTGGTGGTCGTGTGATCAGGTGGGAGTGGCTTGGTGGTCATGTGACCGGGTGGGAGTAGCTTGGCAGTCATGTGACTGGGTGGGAGTGGCCAAGTCAATGTCACTGAATTCTTTGCCCCAAAGAATGACCTACAAAAAGAAGATTAAAAAAAGGAAATTTATTATTTTGTGCACTTACTACTTAAATAAGAATAAAATAAGTACACAAAACAATAAAACAGCTACTTACAGAGGAAATATGGCTGTCCTTGCCAGTCTTCAACATTACTGACCACCTTACACACACACTTCCAGCCCCTCTGCCTCTTCCCTCTTCCTGGATTCACTCAGGTGTTTTTAAAACTCACAGCCTGTGCACACGCACACACTTCCAGCCCCTCTGCCTCTTCCTGGATTCACTCAGATGTTTTTAAAACTCACAACCTGTGCACACGCACACACTTCCAGCCCCTCTGCCTCTTCCTGGATTCATGCAGATGTTTTTAAAACTCACAGCCTGTGCGCACGCACACACTTCCAGCCCCTCTGCCTCTTCCTGGATTCACTCAGACGTTTTTAAAACTCACAGCCTGTGCACACGCACACATTCTTCTAGCAGCCCCTCTGCCTCTTCCCTCTTCCCCAACATCCTCCCCACCCCCTACCCCAGCCACTCACCAGTTTTTTCTTCTTCTGGTTCTTCTTCTGAGAACTTTTTGGCAGCATGGTGAGGATGGGCGGGGCAAGTGAAAGAGCGAACAAGGGGATAGAGCGTTCTGGTACGGGGCCTCCTGACCAATGGGTACAGGAAGGCACACTAAATTTCACCATCCGGTACGGCCGTACCAGTCCATACTGGTTGAAATCCATCCGTGGTATGTCCATATATATGTATCAGTGTTGGGTTTCAAAAAATTTTAGAACCAATTCTGTAGGTGTGGCCTGTTTTGTGGTAGTGGCTTGGCAGTCATGTGACCGGGTGGGAGTGGCTTGGCAGTCGTGTTACCGGGTGGGCCTGGCCAACTTGGAAAAATGTGAAACTCACTTAAGAACGCTCTTGCTTAGCAACCAAAATTTTGGGCTCAATTGTGGTCCTAAGTTCTCTTTCTTTTTCTTTCTTTCTTTCTTCCTTCCTTTCTTTCTCTCTTACTTTCTCTCAGGCAAGATGCACGTCTTGCTTCTCCCACGCCCCACCCCACCTGCCACCCCCAAGTTGCATCAATTAAGGGGGCGAGGGGCAGGAAGCCCTGCCGTGCCCAGTAAGGGGGGGGGAGAAGAGACGGCAAGAATCTTGGCTGCTTTAGGTTACAGCTTTATTGGCAACTCCACCAAGCACACACTGGGGGAAAAGTTTCAAATGGAAGGGAAAGAAGACAGCACCGGTTCCTGCAATTTGCTAAGCAGCCTGCTCCTCCACATTGATCTCCAGTTAACCTCAACATTAAAACAATTCCTGTTCTCCTTACCCAGCATAGCCAGGCAGAATGACAGAAACTGCAGTCCAACGTATTTGGAGGACCCCCATTGAGGCTGGATAAACTACTAGAGCCACTTGAAGAGGAAACTCTGCTACTTAAATCCTGTTCATGGTTCTTTGAGCTCCTTCAATATTTTCCAATGCTTGCAACAAAACATATTTTTCTTTATCAATAGAATTATAGGGGGAAACCAAGGGGAGAAATGGCTCAGACAGATGGCTTATACATTCTCCAATCTCATCAGTACAAATAAGTGAGATTTCTGTTCCACACACATTTTAAACTCATAGTAGTCACCCATTCTTTTCAATTCTATTGCATTCACACATAGACATAGACACACTAAAAGCCCTTCTTGGGTGGTGGAATTTCTTTTGTGAATAAATAACAAAGGAAAGGATTTCCTACTGGACTTTAAGCTGTGATCTTGGAAGGCAGGAGGTAATACGCAGTCTCTGGAAGGTTGCTTCTTTATTCAATTTATTGAACTTACGTTTCCCACCCTTTATCTACGGGGAAACGAAAAAGAACAGAGATTCCTCCAGGAATGACCACCTGATTTCATTGTGAGAAGAACCATGTGGCAGGGGAAATGTACAAAGCCACCTTGAAAGCGTTAAATCTGCTTAGCTGTGAACGTGATCATACTCATCTTCCCCTCTGCACTGCAATTCCAGCAACGTTCATTTAGATCCAACTGCCAATTTTATTCAATAGGTCGGGCACACCCCCCTCTCCTCTCCCAAGACAAAGGGGTCCCCGCTGGAAGAGAAAAGCGAACTTGTTTCGGGCCGCGAGATCATTCGGTCTGCTGGCGCAGGAGATCGAAGCAGCCACCACCACCACCACTCCCACGAAACAAATGTGTGTGTGCAAGACAAGCCCAGCTAGTCTTGCAAGCAGCCAAGGCTGGCAATGGCCCTGCCAGGAACCTGAGAAAGGTCAGGAGAAACCAGCGTAACCACCACCTCGCCTTCCATTCACCCGCAGTCAGAGAAAGGCCTTACTGGGGTGCGCGCAGGGTGTGTGTGTGGATGGGAATCTCCCTGTCTTTTCAAACAGCCGCTTTGAGCATCCTGCAAGGAGAGGTGGCTGGTTTCCTGCATGCCTCGGCTGCAACCATTAGTGGGAGCAGCGAGAGAAGAGAAGTAACAGGTCCCAACGGCGCCTGGGGAAAGCAAAGCCAGTGCTGGTTTTCTTGCCCGAGAAACTCATAACCGATTGAGGCTACAAAAGCAGCAGAAGGCCCCATGCGCCTTGCGCCCCCTTCAAGAACAGTCTTACTTCAATCGGTTGCCAAGAGCTTGGCCCCAATTGAGGCTCCCTGCGGTGGAGCCTGCAGCCCAGTGCTTGAGGGGGGGGGGGGGGAGCCCCTTTATACAACCCAGCCTCTCTTTCAAGTGGACAGGAAGCTCCCTCCTACCATGCAGCTGGCTGGTTGAGAGGCAGTTGTGGGAATTGCCTACAATTCTTGTTACTGTGAGAGGCTGCACGTTGCAAAGACCGGAGCAAAGTGGTGGGGGGTCGGAGTGGAGGACGAAGCAAGGCAGGGGCTGTGGACCTGCCCCAAGACCCCACACCGGCTTACCTGAAAGCCCTTCAGCCAGGCCACCAATGCCAAACCCTCCCCACTCGCCTGGGGAGCCACATCCCTTCACTAACCTGCTTTCCAGATCCGTTCTCCGCTGTGCGTTCAGTACAAGAAAATTAGTCTGTGCGACCATGGTAAAAAAAATACCAGAAATTCAGACCTTCCAACTTCTTGCAAAAAAAAAAGTCTCACGAAGTTGGAAGTAGTCCCACACTTTTCTTGCCCTGCACATTTTTTTGACTACTTTTTTTGCCCTGCACATGGCAGTTGAGAATGGAGCAGGTAAGCAGGTTAGTGAAGGGACGTAGCTGCCCTGGGAGGGGTGGGGGTGGTGAGGGACCTGTGTGTGTTTGTGTGTGAGAGAGAGGGGGGAGGAGATGGAGAGAACATTGCTGCCAGCCCTGGATAACTCTCCGAGGTTGGATCGGAACACTGCAGCTCTGCCAGAAGGGGGGGGGAGACGGAGCACACACATATACACATACACACATACACGCGCGCACACACACCATTTCCCTCATACCTGCCACTGACAGAGGTCAAAGAGAAGGAAGGGGCAGAGGGGGGCTTTTTCAGGAGCCCAGAGCAGCACTGAAGCCCAATCCAGCATGGGCTCCCCACCCTCCTTCTCTTTGAGAAGTGCCCTGTTTTGCAAGCTGCTTGTCAAAGAGGAGGAAGGGGCAGAGGGAGGCTTTTTCAGGAGCCCAGAGCAGCACTGAAGCCAGGGGAGGGAGTGTTCTGGTCAGTGACGTGCAGTCAGGTGAGGCAAGTGAGGCACAGCCTCACCACTCTCATCATGAAAAAAAAAGTAAAAGGAAAAAGCTGAGCTAGTTGCTGCCTCACCGTGGATGACTCTGCTTAACCTCACTGGTGCTCTCCCTCCCCAAGTGTAGTGACTTCCTCCCCAGGCCCCCATTCATTTCTCTCTCTCACACACACAGCTGGATAAAACTATATAAAAATCTAGCCCAGCTTTACTGATTACAAGTTTGAAAAGGCAACGTGGCTCCACCTGCAATCAAACTACACTTGGGGAGGGAGAGCACAAGCGAGCACTGAGGAGACCACAGGAGGAGGCAGGAAGCCAGGCAAAGAGCCATGCTGTAGTACACACACTTCCCCCCAGCCTCTTTCTTTTGGAAGGCTCGGCTCGGCTCCCCTCCGGCTTCTCTGCCTCTCCTCTCACCCCAGCCTGCCAGCAGGAGGTAGTGGGTGGGCTTTATTGTGTTCCAGGCATTTCCCACCCAGACAGCAGGCTGCAAGGCACCTGAGGGTAGAACAAGAAGCATTGGGTGGAAACTAATCAAGGAAAGAAGCAACTTAGAACTGAGGAGAAATTTCCTGACAGTTAGAAAAATTAATCAGTGGAACAGCTTGCCTCCAGAAGTTGTGAACCCCCCAACACTGGAAGTCTTTAAGAAGATGTTGGATAGCCATTTGCCTGAAATGGTATAGGGTTTCCTGCCTAGGCAGGGGGTTGGACTAGAAGGCCTCCAAGGTCCCTTCCAACTCTACTATTGTATTGTATTGTATTGCATTTGCAATGGTGGAGGTGTTTGGGAAAGGCAGCAGGGGAATGGGGGGGGGGGGATGGCAGAGGAGCTGCTTTCAAGCCACTGGAAAAGATATCCAATCCAACTTTTGTGTGTGTGTGGGGGGGGGGTTGTTTGAGAGTGAGTGAAGAGGGAGGGGGTAGGAGAGATAGTCCAATCCAACTTCTGTGTGTGTGTGTGTGTGTGTGTGTGTGTTTGAGAGAGGGGGAGGAAGGGAGAGAGGGAGGAAGGAGGGGAAAGAGAAGAAAAAGAAAAAGAAAGAAGGAGCAAAGGAGAAAAACAAATGCTGTCGCTTTAAATTGGAACTGAGCATGCCTGGCTGTGGAATTCTGGGAGTTGAAGTCCACAAGTCTAAAAATATTTGAAACTCAGCACTGTGTGAGTGCCTCACCAGTCATAAACCTCACCGCACGTCACTGGTTCTGGTACTAGGCCTCCAGAAGTACAGGTACGGGGAGGCACGCTAAATTTCACCAACTGGTACGCCCGTACCGGTGGGTACCTGCTGAAACCCACTATTAAACCACTATTAATTGCCTAAAGGCTCTATGTGCTGTGCTGGGGTTTATCTTATAATAATAGTCATGCTGCCAAAACTCTGACACATCGGCTATATTGTTTTCAGTGGAAAAATGCTGTAACCTTATCAGTTTATCCTTAACAGCCTCCCTGGCGTTACAATACTTTATATCTACATGTTTACTCCTGCTTCCAATGTGTTCTCCTGTTGCCATCTTTATACATGCAACATTGTCTTCAAATACTAGTACAACTCCTTTTACATCAATCCCTTAACAATTGTACATACCAGGTTATTTCAGAACATGCTTTGGACAATGCTATGAATTCAGCTTCAGCAGTTGAAAGTGCTACTAAAGATTGTTTTCTGGATTTCTGGATTTCCATCCAATTACAGTGCCGGCAAACAATACCACAAACCCTGAATTTGATTTTCTGTCCTACACATCATTTGCCCAGTCACTATCTACATAGCATTGTATTGATAAGTCACCAAATGGCCTTATCCATAGTGTTAGTTCCATTGTTCCTTTTAAATATCGCAATATCCTTTTTATTCCTAACCAGTGTAGTTGTTTGGGTGCTGGAGTATGTCAACTCAAAATGCTAACAGCATTGGTTATATCAGGTCTTGACTATTGGGATAAATACAATAAACTACCTATAGTTGATTGGAACACCAATCCATGGCAAAATCTCCACCTTGCTTAGCAATGGAAATTCTGGTCCCAATTGTGGTCATAAGTCGAGGACTACCTGTATGCAAATTAGAGGACTGCAGAGATAAAATGGGGGAGTATAGAATTGTTCATAGGCTTGTTTAACATAAAGCTGAAGCTTTTAGCCCAGGGGTCCTCAAACTATGGCCTGCCATTAATCCACCTCGCATGGGACCAGAAGGATGGCCCACCCACATCACCCAGCCCACCCGGCTACCCCCACCCTTTGGCTGACCACAGGCATTATCTTCACGAGCTCCACGGGCTGAAAATGGAAAGTAAGACCAAAGGTTTTGGCTGGCAGAGTACTTCTGGGGGCCGGAGAGGCCAAAAACAGGATGCGCAGAGGGGAAATATATGGGAGGGGAAAACGATGCCCTCCGCCTCAGCTTCTTAGCTCGGACTTCCTCCGTCCATCCATCCCCGAACTCTCTCCATACAATAACGATGGTAAATTTGCCGGTCTCCAGCCTCCTTATCCACATTAAACTGGGGACAAGACAAAGTATATTAAATATCCTGAAATACACAGAATTGCATGGAGTAAAATCAGGAAAGAATGCCGCTTTAAGACTAAATTACAGTACAGGTAGACCTCGACTTACAACCACAATTGAGTCCAGAATGTCTGTTGCTAAGCGAGACATTTGTTAAGTGAATTTTCCCCATTTTACAACCTTTCTTGCCACAGTTGTTAAGTGAATCACTGCAGTTGTTAAGTTAGTAACATGGTTGTTAAGTGATTATGGCTTCCCCATTGACTTTGCATGTCAGAAGGTCACAAAAGGGGATCACACGACCTTGGGACATAGCAATGGTTGTAAATATGAACCAGTTGCCAAGCATCTGAATTTTGATCATATGATCATGGGGATGCTGCAAAGGTCATAATTGTGAAAATGGTCATAAGTAGCATTTTTCAGTGCAGTTATAACTTTGAACGGTCACTAAACAAACTGTTGTAAATCGAGGACTACCTATATTTCATTTCTGTTCTGCCAAAATTATAATATAATCCAAAGTATACCATTACATCTTAACAAACATTTCAACTCCATTTCATTTGAATTTTCCTGAGGCTGGTGATTGGAGCTGCTGGCTGGAAGGGGGGAAGCAGAGAGACAAATAGGAGTAGGTAGAATCATATGTCCATAAACCAAAATAGCAATAATACATTCTGGATTAGTGTGCTTGAGATTGTGATTTTATTTTATTTCAAAATGACCGGCTTAGTTCAATGTAATAGCTGTTTTGCACCTGTCTTTCACAGTACTCTTTTCAAATTTGGATACTGTCCCCTTTGTAAACAAATTATTAGTCTACATAGACAGATTACCTATGTAGAATCTCTAATCTGTGCTTTCCAAGCAGAAATTATGTGTCCAATTCAGCCATTCCACTCTATGGAGATACCACACTATCAGCCCCACCACCACCGCAAAGATGCTGCAGAAGAAGAGCAGTCTGGACAACCGAGGGATCTGGCAGGCAGAGAGCTGTGAACCATAAACACAAAGCTTTTGTTGTGACCCAGCATAACAGATATAGCACCCTTGCTGACCTTAATGGGGACACTAAAGACACAGGTCAAGGTAGTTGTGATAATGATGACTCTTGAAAGAGGCGGTGGTGAGGCCCCTGCTTAAGAAGCCTTCTCTGGACCCAGTAGAGTTAGCCAATTATCGTCCCATCTCCAACCTTCCCTTCTTAGCGAAGGTTGTTGAGAGTGTGGTGGCGCAACAGTTCCCTCGACACCTGGAGGAAATTGACTATCTAGACCCGCGCCAGTCCGGTTTCGAGCCCGGTCACAGCACGGAGACGGCTTTGGTCGCGTTGGTGGATGATCTCTGGAGGGCGAAGGATGGGGGTTGCTCCTCCATACTAGTCCTATTAGCTCTCTCAGCGGCTTTCGATACCATCGACCATGGTATCCTATTGCGTCGGCTGGAGGGGATGGGGGTGAGGGGCACCGTATTGCGGTGGTTCTCCTCCTACCTCTCCGGTCGGACGCAATGTGTGTTGGCAGGGGAGCAGAGGTCGACCTTGAGGCCACTCACGTGTGGGGTGCCGCAGGGGTCAGTCCTCTCACCTCTCCTGTTCAACACATACGTGAAACCGCTGGGCGAGATCATTCGAGGATTCGGGGTCGAGTATCATCTGTATGCCGATGATACTCAGTTATACATCTCTACCCCGAATCACCCCAACGAAGCCGTGAGGTGATGTCCCGGTGTCTGGAAGCCGTGTGGGTCTGGATGGGAGACAACAGACTCAAGCTCAACCCTTCCAAGACGGAGTGGCTGTGGTTACTGGCGCCCCGCTTCAGCCAGTGGGTTCCATCTCTGGCCATTGGGGGTGAACAACTGCCCCCCGTGGATAGGGCGCGCAATTTGGGCGTCCTCCTAGATACCCGGCTGTTGCTGGATGACCATGTGACGGCCGTGGCTAGGGGGGGGCGTTCCACCAGGTTCACCTGGTGCGCCAATTGCGCCCCCTACTGGAGCGGGACGCCCTTCGCACAGTCACTCATGCCCTCGTGACGTCCCGCCTGGATTACTGCAACGCTCTCTACATGAGGCTCCCCTTGAGATGCACCCGAAGGCTGCAGCTGGTCCAGAATGCAGCCGCGCGGACAATTATGGGGAGTACTAGGTACTCCCATATAACACCGCTCCTGCATGAGCTGCACTGGCTACCTGTGGCTTTTCAGGTGCGTTTCAAGGTGTTGATTATCACCTTTAAAGCGCTCCATGGCTCAGGACCTAGTTATTTGCGGGATCGCATCCTACCCCACACATCCCTGCGACCAATTCGCTCTCACAGAGAGGGACTCCTCCGGGTACCATCCGCTAAGCAATGCCGGCGGGCGGTGCCCAGGAGTAGGGCCTTCTCTGCGATGGGCCCAACCCTCTGGAACGACCTCCCCCCCGATATTAGAATTACTGCTGATCTCCGCTCCTTCCGTAAGAAACTCAAGACCCACCTGTTCCAATTAGCTGGCCTGGCCCAATCGCAATTACAATCATGATCTAATCCCGACCTTCCTGGCCGGTATTTTAAATTTTCAAATTCTGGGGTATTTTAATTGGTTTTAATTGGTTTTAATCATTAGTTAATTTATGACTATTGTACAGACTTTGTGCTTAATTTGTTTGTCTGGGGTTTTGTATTTTTGTTGTTTATTGTATATTTATTTTTGTCTGTACACCACCCCGAGTCCCCTCGGGGAGAGGGGGCGGTTTATAAATTTAATAAACTGAAACTGAACTGAAATAAGCAGGGGATCGTGGTCCAAAATGAAGAACTTTCTTCGGAAAGGCGAAATAGGGAACCAGGTATCACACATCAGTCGCACAAGAAGAGCAAGGTATGCAAAAAGAGAAGTCACCTTCTGGTTGGTGATTCAATTGTAAGGGATGTAAATTTAGGAAAGGATATGGAGGTTTTAAAAGAGGTCAGGTGTCTGCCAGGTGCTACTGCCAGCAGAGACAAGAGGCGTATTCTTAAGATAGTCAAGAATGCAAGTAAGGACTGTGATGTTGATGCTATTATACATCTTGGCACAAATGATCTGTCCCAAAAAGATGTACTTTCTGTGAAGAATGATTTCCAGAGCTTGGGGTATGAACTTAGTAGTATAGGTTGTAGGCTTATCTTTTCAGAGGTTTTACCAGTACATAAGGAACAAAAAGGGAAGGGCCAGCGTGTAGCAGAGTTTAATGTGTGGCTAAAGGAGTGCTGTAAAAGGGAAGGCTTTGGTTTTATTAGTCATGATGTCTGCAGCTGGTCCAATGAAAAACTGTACAAAAGAGATGGTTTGCACCCATCCAAGAAAGGGACTGAGTTACTTGGCATTAAATTCACAGATTTTCTGGATAAACATTTAAACTGAAGAGCGGGGACAGAGAATTAATTGATACAGAACATTTCTGTCCCCAGCAAACTAAAATTCATAGGGTTATCAGTGCAAGTAACATATATGTTTGTGCAGGTAAGATTATCACTCCTGCTGTCAAGCAAAACCAAGCATTTAATATTGAGTGCCATACCATGTGCATGAAGCATACAAGTGGCAAGAAAATAGGGGCAGTCAGGCATAACACAGGTTATGTAGACAATAAACACAGGGTCAATCAAAATGGACTCAAATGTCTATACACCAATGCACAGTGTATGAGGAATAAACAGGGTGAATTGGAAATTCAAGTAAATGAGGGCAGATACGATATTGTTGCCATTACAGAAACTTGGTGGGATAAAACCCACAAATGGAACATACAGCTAGAAGGATTTAAATTATTTAAAAGAAATAGACCAAATAAAAGAGGAGGTGGGGTTGCACTATATATAAGAAATAGCTACATCTCTACAGAAATAGAGCACAACAATGATGAGAACCATCTTGAATGCATTTGGGTCAATATTAAAGGTTGGGGAGGAAATGACATTGCCATAGGTCTATACTACAGGCCACCCAACCAAGCAGAGGAAGTAGATGAACTTTTTGCTAGTCAGCTAACTAAGGTATGTAGGAAGCACACCGCAATAGTAATGGGGGATTTTAACTACCCTGACATCAACTGGGAAACAAACTCTGCACCAAGTGGAAGATCCAACAGGTTCCTAACAAACCTAGCAGACAACTTTGTTTCCCAAAAAGTAGAGAAGGGAACAAGGGGATCAGGCATATTGGACTCAATTCTCACTGTCAGGCCTGTAGTTATATTCTTTTTAGGATCTTTGGCCTGCCACACTTTTTATTAATTTCCTATGCTGTTTCATTAGTGTAGTAGTTGGGAGGGGGGAATCGAAAGGAGTAGATTTGTGGAATGTATTGTCATTCTTTTATCGAAGCTCAAGGTCATCTTTTGTCTCCGCACCTCGACACCTAACCGGAAGCAGAGGAGTGTAGATGCCAGCGTGGAAGATGATGATTGGAACATGTGATGGATTTGTGGGTGTGGGGATAAGATCATGAACTTTCAACTGGGTGGAATTCCAGGAAGAACATTAGAGTTGGAATTCCATAGACGTGCTAACTTGGCTGTATGATTAAATTGGAGCTTTAAGGATGTAGGTGCCTTGGTCTCTGATTAATTTCATATATGGTATTTAGAACGCTGACATTATTCCAACTCTCACTTTAAAATAAAGCACGAGCACCCTCCCCCTCGCAAAGGGGGAGGGGCTGGTGATGGGGGGTGCTGAATTCCCAACGCTGACCGGGACAGTGTAAAATATCAGCGAAGAAATAATGAGAAAGCTTTTGGTGATAAGAAGCTGAGAGCCGACGCTTCAAAAGCAAAGGAATCTGCTTCCAGATTTATTGCATCTGGCAAGAGGACGGAGGGGGCTGGAAAAGACTTTTCTACACCCAGTCAGAAGATGAAAGGAATGGAGATTCCAGCCATCCCCACGCAGTCATCTCTGATGGGCTTCCCGGACCATTTCGGACAACTAAACGTGAGTGCATGCTCCCCCTCCTTCCCCCCAGCTTGGAAGCAAGGCTTGAAAAAAAACCTGGATTGGAGATTTTGACTCCTTCCAGACAGCAATAAATGAAATGGCTTATTACCCTGCAACTGAGTGGGAGACAGATTCCCTTTCAAAATGGGAATTTCAACCCAGACAGCAAGAAGGGATTTGGCCAGAATCTTTCACTTGCCAGCCACAAATTGGGCTGCAACCCAGGTTTTGGATGGAAGAGATGCTACTGGGCAACTCCTTTGCCATCAACATGGGAAAATGCTCCAAGCCAGCAGATGACACCTACTTGGCCCATAACTCCTCCAAGCCAGCAGGAGGGTCCTTGGCACATAACCCCCCCTAGCCAGCCATCATTGGTTGAGCTGCAACCTGTGAGGCAGGCAACCCCGGGATGGGTCTTAACCCCAGGTCATGGATGGGAGGAATGCCAGTGGGCACCTGCCCTCCCTCAGCAGATGGCACCATGGCAGAAAACTGGGCAGTGGCCAACCAAGGGATTGACCTCCCCACCGGTTACAGTCTCCCCTGCAATGCCCCAAGAGGTTCTTACCCCACCTTCCTACAGAGAAGCAATCTCCACAAGGGAAGAAGGGTTTACCAAAGAGAGGGCTGCAGGATGTATGGCAGGAAAATGTGCACCTGCAATGCCCCAACTGGTTCTTACCCCACCTTCCTACAGAGAAGCAATCTCCACCATGAAAGAAGGGATTACCAAAGAGAGGCCTGCAGGATGGGAAGCGGGACAAGGTGCATCTGCAATGCCCCAAAAGGTTCTTAGCCCACCTTCCTACAGAGAGGCAATCTCCAACATGGAAAAAGGGTTTACCAAGGGGAAGCTGCAAGTTGGAGAGCAAGCCAAAATGATGAGGAGGTTCTGAAGTTTAGAGATGAAACTAGGTTCCTTCCTTCGTGGGGGCCAATAAAATGCCACCATTGCTGTCAAGTTGGCCACAGAGCGTCAGAGTGCTTGGCTCCAGCCCCAATGCCACAAACGTGCGCACCAGCCACCACGTCGGTAAAGAGAGTGCCCCAGATGCCACCACAGAAGAGTCATCTGGGCCATCAACCTCTGGAAGAGGATCCCCAACTTAAGGTGGCGAAGTGTCCTACCAAGGGGGAGGCCTCGGAGGAGGAAAAGGGCAAACAATCTCCGGAGGAGGATCCCCAACTTAAGGTGACAAAGAGTCCAACTAAGGGGGAGGCCTCAGAGGGGGAAAAGCCCAAACGACCTCTGGAAGAGGATCCCCAACTTAAGGTGACGAAGAGTCCTACCAAGGGGGAGGCCTCGGAGGAGGGAATTGCCGAAGAACAAACGTGTGAACAAATCGCCACGGTGGTAAAGAGAGGGCCCCAGATGCCAGCACAGAAAAGTCATCTGGGCAAACGACCTCTGGAAGAGGATCCCCAACTTAAGGTGACGAAGTGTCCTACCAAGGGGGAGGCCTCGGAAGAGGAAAAGGGCAAACAATCTCCGGAGGAGGATCCCCAACTAAAGGTGACGAAGAGTCCTACCAAGGGGGAGGCCTCGGAGGGGGAAATGCCCAAACGACCTCTAGAAGAGGATCCTCAACTTAAGGTGACAAAAAGTCCTACCAAGGGGGAGGCCTCGGAGGAGGAAAAGGCACAGCCGTGGATGATTGAATCCAAGAGCCCAGAACCTGCAGCACCTGCAGCAGAGAGCCCTAAACGGCCATGGGAAGAGGTCGCAATGGACTTCATCATGGAACTCCCAGACAGCAGTGGGCATAAAGTAATTTGGACAGTTATTGATTTGGTTTCTAAGCAGGCACACTTCATTGCTTGCTCAGGATTGCCATCCACAAAGAAATTAGCGAAAATGTTTGTGAAACACATTTATCGTCTGCACGGTGTACCCAAGAGGATCATTTCAGACCGCGGAGTCCAGTTCACAGCCAAGTTCTGGAGAGAGGTCCTGAGATCCATTGGGTCCACACAAGAACTGAGCTCAGAGGTTCATCCCAGCATGAACTGCGCAGCAGAGAGAGCCAATGCGGTGGTGGAACAATACATCCGGTGTTTTGTGGACTATCAGCAAGACAACTGGTTGGACTTGCTACCCTTCGCCAAAGTGGTGTACAACGATGCGGTCCACAGCAGCACAGGATTAGCGGGGTTCCAGATTACCAGTGGCATGGAAATTGTTGCCATACCTGAGCTGCCGAGAGAACCACCCTCCTCCATGCCTTTGAATGAATGGATGGACACGCTAAAGAAAGGATGGGAGAATACGAAGAAGGCTCTAGCAATTGCGGCAGAAGCCTACACGAAGCAAGCTGATCAACATCGCTCGCTCCAAAACCCCTTCCGTGTGGGGGACAAAGTTTTTGTATCTACCAAATACATAAGATTAGGAATGCCTAGCAAGGAATTGGGTCCAAAATTTCTAGGTCCATTCCCAATAGTGAAGGTAGTTAACCCAGTTACAGTTCAACTCAGTCTACCCAGAAGTCTAGGGAAATTTGACCCAGAATTTCATTGTAGCTTGTTGAAACCAGTAATTGGGTCTAACATAAGAGCATCCACCCAAGCTCACTCTTCTCCTGTAGTGATAGAAGGGGAACCACAATCTGAGGTGGAAAAAATTGTAGACTCCAGGCTGAATAGGGGTCGCTTACAGTACTTAGTGCGTTGGAAGGGTTACCCTTGGTCTGAAGCTACTTGGGTGAACAGTGGGAACCTAAAAGTGGATAAGTTAGTAAAGCAATTTCATGAGAAGTTTCCCGATAAGTCAAATGGTCCCCTTGTGGGGAGGAGAGGTGGTTAATTTTGTTATGTTAACTTTTATGTTATTCTCTTTTCAGGAAACATTTTTCTTCTGAGGAGAGGCCGCCTGTCAGGCCTGTAGTTATATTCTTTTTAGGATCTTTGGCCTGCCACACTTTTTATTAATTTCCTATGCTGTTTCATTAGTGTAGTAGTTGGGAGGGGGGAATAGAAAGGAGTAGATTTGTGGAATGTATTGTTGTCATTCTTTTATAGAAGCTCAAGGTCATCTTTTGTCTCCACACCTCGACACCTGACCGGAAGCAGAGGGGTGTAGATGCCAGTGTGGAAGATGATGATTGGAACATGTGATGGATTATGGGGTGTGGGGATAGATCATGAACTTTCAACTGGGTGGAATTCCAGGAAGAACATTAGAGTTGGAATTCCATAGACGTGCTAACTTGGCTGTATGATTAAATTGGAGCTTTAAGGATGAAGGTGCCTTGGTCTTTGATTAATTTCATACATGGTATTTAGAACGCTGGCACAGAGAGGAAATTCTTAGAAGGTGTTGAAGCCACAGGAACCCTGGGGACAAGTGACCATGCAATATAGGAATTCAACATTATGCAAACACAAGTAGTAGAACAAAGTCAAACTAGAGTCTTGGACTTTAAGAGAGCTAATTTCAACAAACTTAGAGAGAGCTTGGGAAAAATTCCATGGATGAGAATCCTCAAGGGGAAAACAACTCAAGAAGCTTGGGAAATTTTGAAAAATTAGATTTAAAAAGCCCAGTCTAGAACAATACCAATGAAGAAGAAAAATAACAGCTCCCAAAAGAAACCAACATGGCTGCATAAAGAACTCTCTGACAAATTGAAAGACAAAAAAGATAAGTACAAAAAGTGGAAAGGGAGAAACATAACTAAGGCAGAATATCAGCAAATAGCCCGAGCCTGTAAAGATGAAGTGAGGACAGCTAAGGCTCACAATGAAGAAAGGCTTGCCACAAAAGTAAAAAATAACAAAAAAAAGCTTCTTCCAACATGTTAAAAACAAGAAAAAGGTTAAGGAAACAATTGGTCCATTGCTGGGAGAAAGTGACATGAAGGTGACAAGCAACAGGGAGAAAGCAGAACTATTTAACTCATGTTTTGCATCTGTCTTTACACAAAGGGATAAAACAGTCCAACCTATCAAAAACAGCACCACGAAAATCAGATTAGGAACACAAGTTGAAATAGGGTAGAAAATGGTAAGTGAGCACCTGTCTACCCTAGATGAGTTCAAATCACCAGGACCAGATGGATTCAGGGTTCTCAAGGAACTGGCAGACGAGATCGCAGAACCATTGAACTATATCTTTCAGAGATCCTGGAGCACCGGTGAACAGCCAGAGGACTGTAAAAGAGCTGATGTGGTTCCCATCTTCAAAAAAAGGGAAAAAAATAGATCCAGGAAACCACAGATCTATCAGCCTGACCTCAATACCAGGAAAGATTCTGGAAAAGATAATCAAGCAACGAATTAGTGAACACCTAGAAGTAAACAAGGTAATAGCCAAAAGCCAAAATGGGTTTGTCAAAAACAGATCATGCCAGACTAATCTTATTGCATTCTTTGACAAAGTGACAAAATTAGTGGACCAGAGGAATGCCGTCGATATAGTTTACTTGGACTTCAGTAAGGCATTTGATAAGGTAGACCGTAACCTACTACTAGATAAAGTAGAAGAATGTGGGTTGGACAGCATCACCACCAGATGGATTCGTAACTGGCTGACCAACCGCACTCAACATGTAGTCCTCAATGGAACTGCATCTACATGGAGGGAGGTATGCAGTGGAGTACGCCAAGGCTCTGTTTTGGGCCCAGTACTCTTCAACATCTTCATCAATGATTTGGATGAGGGAATAAATGGGGAAGTGATCAAATTTGCAGATGACACCAAGCTGGCAGGAATAGCCAACACTCCAGAAGATAGGCTAAAGATACAGATATAGTTTACTTGGACTTCACTAAGGAATTTGATAAGGTAATAATAAAATAATAATAAAATTTTATTTGTTAGCCGCACCCTCTCCCGAAGGACTCGGGGCGGCGTACAATAAAAACATATAAAATACAAATATGGACAATACAAAGACAAAATAGACATATACGTGGAGGAGGTAGACAGATGGATGGAAACAATTAAAATCACAGTTTAAAATCCCCTAAATACAATCACAAAATTTAACAAAAAAAAAAAAAACCCGTCAGGAGCGATATCATCAAACTATGGTTGAGCCAGGCCAGCTACTTGGAATAGGTGGGTCTTGAGCTTTACACGGAAGGCGCGGAGGTCAGAGGTAATCCTAATATCCGGGGGGAGGTCATTCCACAGGGCTGGGCCCGCCACAGAGAAGGCTCTGCTCCTAGGCGCCGCCCCCCGGCACTGTCTGGTGGAAGGCACCTGGAGAAGTCCCTCTCTGTGTGAGTGAATTGGTCGCAGGGATGTATGGGGCAGAATACGATCCCGCAGGTATCTAGGTCCTGAGCCATGGAGCGCTTTAAAGATCGTTATCAAGACCTTGAAACGCACCCGATAGACCACAGGAAGCCAGTGCAGCTCACGCAGGAAAGGTGTCACATGGGAGTACCTTGTACTCCCCATAATTACCCGCGCGGCCGCATTCTGGACCAACTGCAGTCTCCGAGTGCATTTCAAGGGAAGCCCCATGTAGAGAGCGTTACAGTAGTCCAGGCGAGACGTCACCAGTGCATGAGTGACTGTGCGCAAGGCGTCCCGGTCCAGTAGGGGGCGCAATTGGCGCACCAGGCGAACCTGGTGGAACGCCCCCCTTGCCACGGCTGTCACATGGTCATCCATGGACAGCCGGGCATCCAGGAGGATGCCCAAATTGCGCGCCCGCTCCACGGGGGCAAGTTGTACGCCCCCGATGGCCAGGGATGGGATTAGCTGGTTGAACCGGGGGGCCGGAACCCATAGCCACTCCGTCTTGGAGGGGTTGAGCTTGAGTCGGTTGTCATCCATCCAGACCCGTACGGCTTCCACACACCGGGACATCACTTCGACGGCCATAACCTACTACTAGATAAAGTAGAAGAATGTGGGTTAGACAGCATCACCACCAGATGGATTCGTAACTGGCTGACCAACCGCACTCAACGTGTAGTTCTCAATGGAACTACATCTACATGGAGGGAAGTATGCAGTGGAGTACCCCAAGGCTCTGTTTTAGTCCCAGTACTCTTAATAATAAATAATAATAAGTTTGAATTTATTAGCCGCTCCCTTTCCAAGTAGGACTCGGGGCGGCGTACAATGGGGCATATAAAACACAGAAAATATATAAAACACATAGGCGTACATACAGAACATACATACAGATACACAAACACGGACTCGGAGGAGGTAAACAATTTACATCATATAGACAGTTAAAAGACCCGCATTAAAATACCCCAATTGTAAAAACCCGATATAAAGTTAAGATTTAACGTTTAAAATACAATTTAAAAACAGTTAGGAGGAATAAGAATAATTACGATTGAGCCAGGCCAGATAATTGAAAGAGGTGGGTCTTCAGCTGTACACGGAAGGAGCGGAGATCGGAAGTAATCCTGATGTCACGGGGGAGGTCATTCCACAGGGCTGGGCCCACCACAGAGAAGGCTCTGCTCCTGGGTGTCGCCCCCCGGCACTGTTTGGCGGACGGCACCCGGAGAAGTCCCTCTCTGTGTGAGCGAATTGGTCGTAGGGATGTGTGGGGCAGGATGCGATCCTGCATATAACTAGGCCCTGTGCCATGAAGCGCTTTAAAGATCATAATCAAAACCTTGAAACGCACTCGGTAGACCACAGGAAGCCAGTGCAGCTCGCGCAGGAGAGGTGTTACAGGGGAGTACCTAGTCCTCCCCATAATCAACATCTTCAACATCTTCAACATCTTCATCAATGATTTGGATGAGGGAATAAATGGGGAACTCATCAAATTTGCAGATGACACCAAGCTGGCCGGAATAGCCAACACTCCAGACGGTAGGCTTAAGATACAGAAGGATCTTGAAAGACTTGAACATTGGGCACTATCTAATAAAATGAAATTCAATGGTGAAAAGAATAAGGTTCTACAGTTAGGCAAGAAAAACGAAATGCACAGGTACAGTATAGGTGGTACCTTGCTCAACAGTAGTAACTGTGAGAGGGATCTTGGAGTCCTAGTGGACAACCATTTAAATATGAACCAGCAGTGTGCAGCAGCTGCCAAAAAAGCCAAAACAGTTCTAGGCTGCATAAATAGAGGAATAGAATCAAGATCATGAGAAGTGTTAATACCACTTTATAATGCCTTGGTAAGGCCACACTTGGAATACTGCATTCAGTTTTGGTCTCCACGATGTAGAAAAGATGTGGAGACTCTAGAAAGAGTGCAGAGAAGAGCAACAAAGATGATTAGGGGACTGGAGACTAAAACATATGAAGAACGTTTGCAGGAACTGGGTATGTCAATTTTAATGAAAAGAAGGACTAGGGGAGACAGGATAGCAGTGTTCCAATATCTCAGGGGTTGCCACAAAGAAGGAGTCAAACGATTCTCCAAGGCACCTGAGGGTAGAACAAGAAGCAATGGGTGGAAACTAATGAAGGAGAGAAGCAACTTAGAACTGAGGAGAAATTTCCTGACAGTTAGAACAATTAATCAGTGGAACAGCTTGCCTCCAGAAGTTGTGAATGCCCCAACACTGGAAGTCTTTAAGAAAATGCTGGATAGCCATTTGTCTGAAATGGTATAGGGTTTCCTGCCTAGGCAGGGGGTTGGACTAGAAGACCTCCAAGGTCCCTTCCAACTCTGCTATTGTATTATTGTATTATTATTGTATTCCTTGAACACAGCCACTAAATCCTGGCATATCAAACAAACAGCTCTTTCCTTGTACTGCATGAAAAAGTAATTCTAAGTCCACTGTTCTTTGAAGATCCTGCACTCAGAGTCAATTTTTCTTTTCTTTGACATTGTTTCCTAGGGATACCAGTAAATAAACCAGTACAAAAAGTAGGGATCACTAAGGCACGGAAGTAATGACAGGCTGAGAGAAGCTGTCAGTTAACTTCCCTCCCCTCCCTTCTCCTCTCTATGGGCCCACGTGGTTCCATCCCCTTTTGTTCCAGGCAAAAGCTTCATGGGGCTGCTGGGGGTCTCTTTGCAAGCAAAGAGTTAAAAATTAAAGTTCGGATGTGATAGTTTAATTTGTTTTGCTCCTGGGGATGTTTTATTTGCTTTTGTTTGCATGTTGCTCTTTTGGTTGACTTTTCTTTTTACTAGATCATTTTTTAAGTTGTTTAGGAGTCTAGTCAATTGGTTCACTTCAGGAAACTCAGTTTTGCAACAATTCTTCTCAGCCCCAAGGAGTTTACAAGCAACAAGTCTTTCTTTCCCCCCTCTCTCTGTCTGTCTGTCTGTCTGTCTGTCTGTCTGTCTCTCTCTCTCTCTCTTTCTGTCTCTCTCTTTCTCTCTATCTTGGGGTGGGGGTGGAAGGAACCCCAGAACTGGTGCTGGGTGGTGGGGAGGCGAGGACCAGCTGGTCAGTGGGGAGGTGGGGCACCACAATAATCTGAAGTCCGGAGACCGTCGAGTCACGCACCGATGATCACCTAGTCAGTGGGGAGCTGAATACCAGTGGGAAGGAGGTGCATCACAGCACAGGCGGCATGCAGGCTCTGCAGGAAAAGTGACATCCAGGAGGCGAGAGCGAGCCACCACTGCTTACACAGGTCAGCTTCTGGAAACACCCAGGAAGGGCTCCAAGTGCACAGTCTCCCATGGTCTCCCACACCCTCTCCTCCCTCCCCACTTAGGCAGGGTGGCTTCTGGAAACACCCAAAAAGGGCTCCAATTCCACCATCTTCCGCATGCTCCCCTCCCTCCTTGTGCGCAGCAGTCCACTGGCCGCCAGTATCACCCCTCCGCCAGCTCACCCTCCCCTGCCCACTTGCTGGCCCACACCTTTCAGCCTTACCTTTGCGAGCATTGTGAGCAGAAGTGTGTGGGCAGCTATGAGCAGAAGTATGCAGAAGTATGACTGCATTCTGCAAGGTATATATAAGGCAGACGTCTGGAGGTGGGGTGATGAGGGCAACGGGAAAAGCCAGCCGCACAAGGAGTGGCTGGTAGGTGAGGGGTGGAGCTTAATCCCACCACTGCGCAGGCTGGATACATTGTGTTGGCGGGCATTATCCGGCCCGCAGGCCATAGTTTGAGGACCCCTGATCTAGGATCTCATGAATTGTTGCCTTCGGGAAAGATGACTGTTCTGTTAATATCTGAGGTGGCAGAGAATCTTCTGGTGGGTAATTTACTATTGTACTATTGTATTGTAGTGGGGAATCTATTGTTCAACTAACCAAGCTTTCGCACAGGAAAACCAGAGCTGGTTTTACTTATGCAGTTCCAAGATGGTGTATCCAATAAAGTTATACTTTTGGGAATTCAAAGATCCTGAGAGTCTCTACTTCTTTTGGGTTCGCTAGTCAGACCATTGACGTCAAACCAGCTCTCACCAACTTATTGCCACCTACTCGGATGACTCTGAGAGAGCTATATCCTAATGATGTCTGGGACCAAGAAAAAGCTGATGCCATGGTGAAGCCCAGGGCTGCTCCTCTGCGGGAAGCACCTTTAATGGCCCAGGTGGACTCTGGGGCACAAGCAGTGGTGATGCAATCCAAAGTGATGGCAGAGAACAGGGAGCAGGCACTGGTGCAGGGTGGAGCCATGGCAGGATCCCTCTACCCTGACCCAAAGACCTGATGGCCAGCTGGGGTGGGGAAGGCAACTGAAGTGGATGTCAGGTTCCGAAGGGTTAATGAAAACAGGCAAACACAGAGACGGTTTGAAAATGCAGTTTATCTTCCTATGGCACGAACTGATGAACAAAGCACTAAGGCAAAGAAAAAATTGTCAGAGCTGACATCCAGTGCTCCCTACCACCTTTTATACTGTAGTTACTTGGTAATTAGGCTAAACCCCACCCCCACGCATGCGTGCACACCCAAAACCTCATGACCCAGAGTGAAAACCACCCGGCAATCAATCATGGATTGTTCTCAGTCAGTTATCTCTTCTGGAATGTTCTCAGTGGAAACCTCCCGGCAGTCAGTCATGAAGAGCTTTGTAGAGTTCTCAGCTGGACTGCTTGTTGAGGAGGGAGATCTGGTATGCACGAGTCTTGGCAGCTAGCCCAGTTTCCCCCCCCCCCCAAAATGGCAGCTCCGGCCGTCTGGGCTCACTGGAGCTGACATGCGGCACCTCTACCATGGAGACAGCATCTGGGGAGTTAAAAGTTACAGTCAGTTAGGAGTCGAAGGACCCCTTCCCCCCTGGTTTTGTGGGATGTCTGCATTGGAATCTCGCTACCAGGTGGGTCGCCCTACAGTCCTTACTATGAACCCATGATGCTTCTGACAGGGAATAACCTTTCCATAAAACAAGGTATTGTAACCGCCCTCTGTGCCACCTGGCATCTAGTATATCTTGCACTACATAGTGCTGTTCCCCATCTACAGTAACCAGGGCTGACGGCCGTACTGGGTCTCCTCTGATACCAGATGCCTGAATTGATTGGAGCAGGCTGCAATGGAAGACTGGATGTGTTTTCCCCACTGGTGGTGGTGGTGGGAATCCTTAGTTGCACAAGGGACGTGCGGTCAGGGGAGGCAGGGGAGGCAGAGCTTCACCTCTCATCATGAAATAATATATAATATATAATAATAAAATATAATATATATTTCCTCCCATCCCTTTTACACTGTTCCCGCTAAGCTCTGGTAAGGAGAAGAGCTTTTGGGGAGTGAAGAGGAAGAGGAGGGAGGAGGAGGAGGAGGAGGTGCGCGTGGGGGAGTGCCAGCTGGGCAACCGGCGGAGGCAGGAGGGTTCTCGGAAGCGCCAATAACCTTCCTGCCTCCGCTGTACTTTGCGCGCTCCTCGCGACTGCAATAGACGTCCAGAAGTGGCAGGGGCTGTTGGTCTGGAAGCCCAAACCCCATTAGCCACAAAAGCCGCTTCTGGACGTATATTGCAGTCGCGAGGAGCACGCGAAGTCCAGCAGAGGCAGGAAGGTTCTCGTCGTTCCCCAGTCACTTTCGTGGCTTCGTCATCAAGACGAAGTCCGGGAGCGCCGACAACATTTCTGCCTCCGCTGGACTTCGTCTTGATGATGTCGCCGCAGCTCCCGGGACGGACGGAGGTAGCCAGAGTGGCGCCGAGGCAGTCCAGCGGGTGAGCGAACGAGGATCAGGCTGCCTGATCCTCCATCGCTCGCTCGCTTGCTCGCTCGCTCGCTTGCTCGCTCGCTCGCTCTTTCATCCACCCGGACCGCCTCGGCGCCTCTCTGGAGGTCCGGCCACGCCCAGCCGCTGCGGCGACATCATCAAGACAAAGTGGCTTGGAGGCGAAGTGCTTTTCTGTGCGTCTGGCGTTTAGGTAGATAGCTGGATGTCCTAAACGGCAGACGCTCAGAAAAGCACTGAAAAGCAGCTGCTGTTGGGGACTGCGGAGCGCGAGCCGGCGGAGTGCGCCCAGGAAGACGGGGAATGGGATCACGTGTGCTGGAGGCTGAGGCAGCCTTAGCCTCCAGCACACGTGGTCCCATTCCCCCCCTTCCTGATGACATCACCAGCCTCACCAGCCATAAACCTCACCGCACGTCACTGAGTTGCACTGTGTCTAGGTTAATAACTCGCACGATTGGGAAAGGCCCAATGTATTTGGGCTCGAGTTTCTTACATGGCAACGGCAGCCTGAAATATTTAGTGGAAAGATATACACTTTGGCCTATGTGGAAAGGTCCTTGCGCTTTCGGTCTTTTGTCAGTGTTCTTTTTATATGTGGCTAAAGATTGACATAAGGCATGGCCGGTAAATCCACAATGAAGTCCATGGCTCTCTGTTCCCATGGACGAATCGGATCTGCAACCTGCTGTAAAAGACCAGGAGGCCGGGCAGGCCAAGCCTTCATGGTAGTGCAAACAACACAAATCCTTACATATTCCTCTATGTCCCTCTTCATGTGGGGCCAACAGAACTGGCGATTTGCTAAATGCAGAGTCTTGAGGAAACCAAAATGTCCAGCCAAGCAAACATCGTGGCAGCACCGCAGCACGGCCACCTGTACCACACTTGGTACGTATAACTTCGACCCCTTCCAGGCAAAGCCCTCTTGCTGTGTTAATAAAGTTTGATTTTCCTGAAACCACTGGTCCATTGGGAGTGCTGTTTGGATTGCTTTGGGGAGATCCTCCCCCTGGGCATACAATTTTAGTGCTGGTACAGCTTGTTGAGTGGCTAGCACCCTAGGCTGTGGGGTCGGGATGATAGCCTGCACTAAATCCTCCCTTTTATTATGATACTGTGGTTTGAGGGAGAGGGCATTGGCTAAGAAGTTCTTGCCACCCGGTATATATTTTAATTGGAAGTTGAATCGCAGGAAATATAAGGGCCATCTAACTTGTTTTGGCAAAAATCTTTGCGGGGTCTGGAGGGCCTCCAAATTCTTGTGGTCCATCCAGACCTCGAAGGGTATCCCTCCCCCTTCTAGTAAATGCCGCCATGTCAACAGGGCCCACCGGACTGTGAACGCCTCCTTCTCCCAAATGGACCAGTTGCATTCAGTCCCTATCAACTTCCTTGAGCTGTAGGCACACAGCTGTAGGGCTCCTTCAGTGTTCTTTTGTAAGAGGACTGTGGCCACCGCCACATCACTGGCATCTGCCTGATCCACAAATGGTTTAGTGAGATCTGGATGTTTCAGTACTGGCTCTTGTGTAAACAAGGACTTCAGACACTCAAAAGCTTGCTGACACACTGTTGTCCACACAACCGGGCTCCCCGATTGAGGGTTTGTCATGAGATGCTTTGTACATAAGAGGTCGGTTAGTGGAAGGGCCACTTGGACAAAGGACGGGATGAACTGGCGATAGAAATTGGCAAACCCTAAATAACTGCAACTGCTTGTGGGTTTTAGGAGCCTGCCAGTCCAACACCGCCTTTACGTTTGCGGGGTCCATCTCCACCCCTTTGGGTGAAATACAGAACCCAAGGTAATCCAGTTGCGTCCTGTGGAATTCACATTTAGACAATTTGATGTATAAATGTGCTTCCAGCAGCTTTTTAACCACTTGACGTACAAGAGTTACATGGTCCTCCATGGTCTTGGTATGTATAAGGATATTGTCTAAATAGACAAGTACGCCTTGATACAGATGCTCATGCAGCACCTTGTTAATTAACTGCATGAACACCGCTGGGGCTCCTTGCAGTCCGAAGGGCGTAACCCGGAACTGGTAACTGCCCAGAGGACAATTGAAGGCTGTCTTCCATTCGTCACCAGCCCGAATGCGTACCCTATAGTACGCCTCCCTGAGATGTAATTTTGTGAATATTCGTCCATCCGCTAACCTAGCCAGCATGTCCCTCATTAAAGGAAGAGGGTACAAATGTTCCACACAGATGGCATTAAGGCCCCGGAAGTCAACACAGAGGCCTAAGCCGCCATCCTTTTTCTCCCGGAACAGAACAGGGGCGGCTACCCTTGATCTAGCTGGCTGAATAAAGCCCTTTTTCAAGTTCTTTTCTATGTATGCCCTCATTTCTGCTAGCTCTTGCGCCATCATACAATACATTCAGGGATTTGGCAGTTTAGCCCCAGGGAGTAATTCCATGGCATAATCCATGGGGTGATGAGGGGGCAAGGTATCACATTCCTGTTTTCTGCATACATCTTGTAAGTCTGCATATACCTGAGGGAATCGCTGCTCCCCAGCTATATCTACCGATGGCACTGTAGCTCGCAATCTCACTGGGCCCTGGGCCGTGGTTTGCACCTCATGAGGAGGGGGATCAGGGCCGAGGCCTATTCTGAGATGCCTACTACCACCCCCCCACCATATTGTGGGTCCCCATTTGTCCAACCACACCAGGACTAGTACAAACTCCTCTGTAATGTTTGGAACCACTACAAAATGCAGGACCTCCCGATGGGGCCCTATCTGCAACACCACCCGATGAGTAACGTGTGGCTGGTTGGGTCCCGATAATGACCCATCCATCTGTTCGAATTGGATTGGACTAGCTAACTTCCTGAGGACCAACCCTAGACTATCAGTGACTGTAGCATTCATTAAGCAAAGAGTGCACCCTGAATCGATCAGGGCTGTACATTGTCATTGCCTTGCTGCTTCCACCACTACCGATATCACCAAAGGTTTGATAGGCTTAGTTACCATCGGGTCGGAACCGTCCTCCCCGTCACTTCCACTGGTGTTGAGCATATCACCCGATGGGCTGGAGTCAACTGGTGTAGGAACTGGTTGACTCGCCCCATGTGACTTCTCCTGGCCACCCCTCACACTCTTCCTGTGCGTCCCCCTTTTTTTTCTTGGTGTGCTCACGGATGCTGTAGGACCGGTCTCATGGCACTCTGCCTCTCTATGCCCAAGCCTGTTGCATCAAAAACATGTTATGGGTGGCCGGTTGGGTGTTGTCTCTCCAGCTGCCATCGGGGAAGGAGGTTTCACCGTGGAGATCATTGTGGGTTGCAGGGTTTTCAGGGTGTCAACACCTAAAGAGTTTCCATGACTACTATCAACTTGAGAAGGGGGGGGGGGAATGCCATGCATACTTTTGGCCAGAGTAAAAGTCTCATATTGCTGTACTGGGATGTGAATGCGCATGTCCAGAACCCTGCCATAACGTCCTGTTGGAGAATGTGATTGATGACCTCAGCCAGAGGCGAGGGGGCACAGGGGTAAAGTTCAGACGCCATTAAGTGGGATTTAGTTTCAGCTACACAGTAGTCCGTGCCAAGATGTTAGTCCTAATAAATGAATGGAGTTTTTTTTTAACCTTGCCTCAGGGCTCGTAAATTAATTAGGGCAACTCTTAGAAACTTCACAGATAGCCACTTTGGGTTCCTAAAGACTTTACACTTAGCCCGGAGGCAATTCTAGTGGCCTGGCATGAAGAAAGATGTAGATAGTTACGTGAAAAGTTGTACCATTTGCGCCACAATGAAGAGACAACAAGGAAAAACCCCTGGACTGCTGCAAACAGTAGCAGAGCCAACAAGGCCGTGGGAGGAGATTGCAATGGACTTTATAGTAGAGTTGCCAAAAAGTGGGGGAAACACAATGATTTGGACTGTAATAGACCTGTTCTCCAAACAGGCACACTTCATACCCGGTAGTGGACTACCCTCGGCTCACAAGTTAGCTAAACTGTTCGTGAAGCATATCTACCGACTGCATGGAGTACCTCGAAGAATTATCTCAGACGGAGGGGTCCAGTTCACAGCTATGTTCTGGAGGGAGTTCCTGCGGTCCATTGGATCATCTCAGGGTCTTAGTTCAGCTTTTCATCTGAGCACCAATGGGGCAGCAGAGAGACTGAATGCCATGGTAGAGCAGTACCTGAGTTGTTACGTGAACTATCAGCAGTCCAGTTGGGCAGACCTTTTATCTTTTGCTGAGGTCGTGTACAATAATGCTGTCCACAGTAGCACAGGACTCACGCCATTCAAAATAGTGAGCGGTATGGACTTCGTCCCAATGCCTGAGTATCCAAGGGATCCCCCCTCCTCAGTCAGCTTGACTGATTGCATGTCGATGCTGAAATCAACCTGGGAAAATGTCAAAAAGGCACTGGCTAAAGCGGCACAAACCTATAAGAACCAGGCAGACAAACACTGGGCTCCGCAACGGCCATTCTGGGTGGGAGAGAAGGTTTACCTCTCCACAAAATATTTGAGATTAAAACTGCCTAGCAAGAAACTGGGGCCAAAGTTTATGGGACCATTCCCCATAGTAAATATCATCAACCCAGTCACAGTGCAATCGAAACTGCCTCCATTGTTGGGGAAGATACACCCAGCATTTCATAGCAGCCTCTTAAAACCCGTGATTGGATCCACTCTGAGACCACTACCCCGGGAGCCCCCGGGCCCTATGGTCATAGGGGGCCAAACCTGTTAAGTAATTAAGCTCCCCATTAGAAGAGCGAGTATGCAGAGAAGCATAATGAGAGTGATATGGTAGAACACGCACAAACCAGCATACAGAGAGACTGAATAGTATAAAAATATAGTAGTTTACTATGTAGAAATATAGAAGTATTCAGAGTCCGGTTAACAGTCCAAGTCATACATGGTTCAGTAATTCAGTTATCAATATTCTCAGTTTAACACACAAAGTAGCTAACAGTAGCAAGACTCAGTAACTCACGAGCAGTATCAACAGTATCCACGATCAGCATCTAACAAAACAGATAGAGAGATCTAACAACCATTCTGGCTCGCTCTTATAGCTGCATGAGGTAACATAACAATTACACCTCTTAAGCATTTAAAGCAAGAGTAAAGTAATCATAGCTTATATACATTGCCAAGCCAAGCCTAGGGTTACATCCCTAACAAAACCCATTATATAGTTCAGCGTGTCTGTTAGCGTTCCAAATACCATGCAAAAGTAAATCAGAGTCCAGAACAGAATCATCCTTAAAGTTCCAATTTAATAATACAGGCATGTTGGCATTGTGCTATGAAATTCCAACTCTGATTTACATCCTGAGAGTTCACCCAGTTGAAAGTTCATGATCTATCACCACACCCATAAATCAATCACATGCCCCAATCCTTTTCTTCCACGCTGGCATCTCCACCCAGCTTCTTCCGGTCAAATGTCGAGGTGCGGAGACAAAAGATGACCTTGGCTTCTAGAAAAGAATCACAACAACACATTCCACAATCCTACTCCTTTCTATTCCCCTCTCCCAATTACTACACTAATGAAACAGCATAGGAAATTATAAAAAGGGTGGCAGGCCAAAGATTCTTAAAGGAACCTCTGCAGGCCTGACAGTGTCCTTGATTCAAGGTGGCACAAGAGACAACTACAATACTTAATCAAATGGAAGGGCTTATCAGAGGCATCTTGGGTGAAAAGTAGAAATATCCAGGGTGATCGCCTTATAGCAAAATTCCATGCAGAAAATCCAAGCAAGCCTGGGGGAGGGAGACATCCCAAAGTTATACACCTGTACTCAAATTGCTTTGTTTTATACAGGTCGCTTTCAGGAAGTGAGGGGAGCCAGATGTCAACATCTAAAGTGTTTCCATGACTACTATCAACTTGAGAAGCGGGGGGAATGCCTTGCATACTTTTGGCCAGAGTAAAAGTCTCACATTGCTGTACTGGGATGTGAATGCGTATGTCCAGAACCCTGCCATAACGTCCTGTTGGAGAATGTGATTGATGACCTCAGCCAGAGGGGAGGGGGCACAGGGGTAAAGTTCAGATGCCATTAAGTGGGATTTAGTTTCAGCTACACAGAAGTCCGTGCCAAGATGCTAGTCTTAATAAATGAATGGTTTTTTTTTAACCTTGTCTTGGGGCTCGTAAATTAATTAGGGCAACTCTTGGAAACTTCACATGGGGCACATCTGATAGGACGCATCTGTGGCAGTCTTTGTCCTCGTGTACCCCACTCCCTTCCTGGCTTATCCTCGCGGAACTCTATAGCTAATTCCATGGCAGCCTGGAACCATGCAGTCAGTCTAGGTGGCAACCCTCTGTAGACGCAGGCCCTGCTTAGTATTCGGTCAAGATCGGCCTTGAAGTAATGCACCACAAACCTCTCCGGCCACATCCTAACTTTGCCAACCAGATGCTGGAACTCTCTGATGTACGTATTCGACTACTGGTTTCCCTCGTTGTCCTGCAGTCCGTAATTCCACTTCCGCCCGCTGGATCCTGGTGGTATCTTTGAACCTCTCCCGCAGTGCTATCAGGAACAGACCAATGTACCCGAGTTCTACAGCATGATCCCCATACAAATCAACCACCCAGTCGGCAGCCTCTCTGTCCATCACTGCCATCACGGCCATCACCATGTCCCACTGCGACGTATACATATGGCCATAACGATCCATGTGATTTGACACCTGGCCTAAGAAGAGGGCCACTCTTCCCGGGCTACCGTCAAAAGTAGCCTGTATTGCCGGTGGGCCCCAGTATCCCATCATTCCAAGCCCATAACCAGCTGGAGACACCCTCTGGGTAAGGAGAGAGTGAGGTGCATAGCTCTCTAGCGCCGCTTGTCTCCCGCAAGTGTCCCAGGCAGCTTGGAGTACCCCTAGTCTGGGCTGATGATCTCCTACTCTTGCGGCGGCCCCTTGGGCACCATACCATTCTGGACTGGTTATCCTGGACTGTCCAATGACTCCCCCTGCCTGTCAGGGTCCGTGTTCCAGGGACCCTGCCACAATATCTCTCCAACCACTGCCACATCCATTATCTCGGAAACCCACTGCCCCAAACATTTTCTGCAGCATCTGTAGGGTTTGGCTGCCCACTGCAGTGAAGTAACTCCAATCATCGTCAGAGCTGCGCCTTTCACGCCATTGGGCGAAATGGGTTCCAGAAGGGGTGAGCGGGGGAACATGGGGTGGAAAGCCTCTGTGGTCCTAAGCCACTGGTGAGCACAGATGTTAATCCCCTGTCATTCCTGCATGGGCCTGCCCCACATCAGCCTCTAGAGGTTCTGCTGTAGGCTTCCATGCCACCGAGTGGTCCTTAGACCTTACATCTAATGGTGCCTCTCCTCCTGGCCCTGACACAGCCTCCAGCACAGTTGTATCAGTTGCCACAGCAGACTCCTCCAAGTCCACAGCCTCAAACCCAAGCACTGCACCTTCAACCATGGTGTGCGCTCTGGTGTGCGCTCTGGTGAGAGCTCTGACCAAACTGTCAGGTTCCAAAGGGTTAAGGAAAAAAGCCAAACACAGAGGTGGTTTGAAAATGCAGTTTATCTTCCTACGGCATGAACTGATGAACAAAGCACTAAGGCAATGAATAAATTTTCAGAGCTGACATCCAGTGCTCCCTACCATCTTTTATAGTTACTTGGTAATTAGGCTAAACCCCACCCCCGTGCATGCGTGCACACCCATCACCTCGTGACCCAGAGTGAAAACCACCCGACAATCAATCATGGATTGTTCTCAGTCAGTTATCTGTTCTATAATATTCTCAGTAGAAACCTCCCAGTAGTCAGTCATGAAGAGCTTTGTAGAGTTCTCAGCTGAACTGCTTGTGGAGGAGGGAGATCTTTATCTGGTCAGCACGAGTCTTGGAAGCTGGCCCAGTTTTCTCCCCAAAATGGCAGCTCTGGGCCTCTGGGCTTGCCAGAGCTGACAGTTGAATTATCCTTGATCCCACTGGGGGTTGCTGTGACTTGGCAAAGTAAATGGAAGGCCAGGAGGGCCTCTGAATGGGATGAGCCAGTGTAGTGGGAGTTGCTGACTGCATGCCACAGACCTTCAGTAGAACAACTGTGAGAGAGGTTCGTCAGAAGAGAGGTGCGCGGAGCACCGTCGATAAAACCGTCGGCCCTGGGAGCAGGGCTTGGGACTGGCCAGACATCAGCAACCCAGTCCACTTCTACACCCCAACCAGTGGGATTGAGGAGCATGGGACAGGGAGCTGTGGGTCCCCAAAGGGGGGCTGCTCCCCCCCTCCAGTGGCCACAGAGAGCACTCCAGGGGTTTCAGCAGCAGCAGGAGCTCAGGCTCAAGCAGCCACACCAGTGGTGGAGTTGCCACCAGGCTACGTGTTGGTCTGACATGACCAGGAACCCCACCCCCTGAAGGCTACATTTGATGGACAGCCAGAGAAGCTCGCCTATTTCCTAAACCAGGTGTGAAATTATTTGGAGAGACAAGGGGCAGCCTATCCTGACGAGGTTGCCTGTATAAATGCTATTACTTCGAACCTGGAAGGAGAGGCCGCAGACTGGGTGCTGGTTCTCCACAACAAAGGGGCTCCAGAGTTGGGAAATGTTGATGTCTTCATGGAGGAGGTTCGAGCTAGATTTGGGGATCGCACTCAAGCCCGTTGGGCAGAATCCAGAATCCGCTCCATAAGGCAGGGAAACCAACCAGTGGCTGAGTACATTCGGGAGTTCCGCAGCCTGGCTGGGACTCTGAAATGGTGGCCAGAGCGCTTACTGGTCTATCACTTCTGAGGTGGGCTAAACAAGGAACTGTACCAAAAGTACTTGCCCCGGGGATCTCAGACAACCTCCGAGCGTGGTATCAGCTGGTGACCACGGTGGAGCTAGACCTGTTGGAGTATCAGCAACACTCAGAACATGAGAACCACCCCCACCGTAGTCAGGAGAAACACCCACTTTCTAGGTGTCTGCATGATTACTTTGAGGGGGAGGCTGTGAGTCTGCATGTTTTCTTCTAGGGCAGGGATGGTGAACATTTTTCTGCTCGGGTGCCAAAAGGGTGCACCTGCACGCCCACACCCATAATGCAATGCCCTCCCCCATGCATGCACACACAACCCCCCCACTACACCCCCCCCCCCCCGCACATGCGCACAGGCCTCACTGAAACCTCTGGACTTCCAGTAGGCCCGTTGGGCCATTTTTCGCCCTCCCCAGGCTTCAGGAAAGCCTCCAGAAGCCTGGGGAGGGTGAAAAACAGCCCAACAGGCCTACCGGACGTTTTTTTCTGAACTTCCAGTAGGCCCGTTGGGCCCGTTTTTCACCATCCACAGGCTCCGGAGGCTTTCCTGAAGCCTGGGGAGGGTGAAAACGGCCTCTCCCTGCCCTTTGGAAGGCAACAAATTAGCTGGCCAGTATGCGCATGCACTCTGGAGCTAACATAGGGCAATGCCTCGCATGCCCTCAGATATGGTTCCACGTGCCACCTGTGGCAAACGTGTCATAGGTTTGCCATCACGGTTCTAGGGGGAGAAATCAATTGCTCAGTTGTAATGGGGCTGCGTCAGGATGGCTTAGATTGGGCAGTAGGGATTCATTAGATGTGTGCTGCTTCTTTCTTTGATTGTTATGTTTCCTTCCATGTGTGACATGCCTCCATCCAGCTTCATCCACAGGGTTAAATCCTCTGGGAGTTGTTTGTTCATTATTTGGAAATAAAATGAAATACACTTCTTTCCAAATGAAGGTCAATAAATTACATGAATCAGATGTATCGAAAGTAAGTTATATTATTGTATCTTGTACTTTCCAGACCAGGTATACAAATTCCTGCTCTGTAAAATATGCCTAGCATTTCTGTCCAAGAAATATAGAAAATATTTTTGAAGTCTTCTGTATCAAAATTAATTTGCATAATCTTATTTTTTGGGAAATCTACCCATTAAGCTATCTCTCGTACTAAAATTGTAAGATCTCATTGCTTTTAATCCTTATGAATCCAAAATATTCATTTAACTGTATATTTATTATTGATGACAGTATAATCAATATATTGGATGAATTTATTAGTTAACTGGCAACTACTTCTGCTTGCATTTTTTTTGGAAGATAGACCTATTTTGGAGACTGAATTTACTATATTTAATTAAACAATTGACAAGAGATGACATTAATTAACAAATGTGGACATTTGACCCAGGATGATCTATTTATAACTTTTGAAATGATTTGGGATAGATAAGATAGCATGGTAAAGTTTCTACAAGTGGATTACAATATCAGATTGTTAGAGAGTTTTGAAATTTTAATTTTGTTCTGTTTTACTATTATTGTTCTTCCTGTTAACTACTTTGTCATTAATATAACATATAGAAGACGGGTCAACAAGTTGCAAATAGATTTAGTAGTTTAAAATTTTTGGGAGGGCTTGTTTTACATGGGGTAGGAATTAATGTTGTAGTAACATTTTAATCAGTATTCAACTAGAGGAGATTTGTGTATAATGTGTTTTTATGCACCTTTTTAATGCTTTGATTGTTTTATATATATATATTTATTAAATTTATAGACCGCCCCCTCTCCCCGAAGGGTTTTGTGTTTTGTGCTTTCTTTTTTGTCTTCTTGGATTTTTATGATTTTTGTTATTTGTATTTTAACTTTGTTTTAAATAAAATAAAAACATGAAAAGAAAGAAAAATATGAATTGCTAAAACACATGATTAAAATGGGAGCCAAAGAATAAAGCAAAAGTGGATAATAGGTGGTTGTCCAGCTGTTATGAACTATAGCTCTCAGAAGCCCTATGAAGAAGAGTTTGTGGGGAGGGAATGCTGAAAGCTATAATTCAGCAACATCCAGAGGTCTGCACCCATGAAACAGATTAAACCAAGGTAAGATTCATAATAATTAGGAAGATGACCTTGATTGAGAGAGGAGAGATCCGTTACCAAAGCAACAAGGAGGGAAACATTGCTTAAGCCAAAACGATGAAGGAAGAACACGACTGACACCCCTCTAATTCACATGAGGGAAGGAAGAGGGAAACCACAGCTACTTCTCAATTTACGACCATTTGTTTTATGATGGTTCAAAGTTATGATGGCCTTGGAAAAAGTGGCATATGACCTGTACTCGCACAACTGTTTCACCATGCCTGTGGTCTTCTGATTGCAATTTGCATGCTTGACAACTGGCTCACATTTACAACCAGTTGTAGCATCCTGTGGTCATGTGATCATGATGTGCAAACGTTTTTGCTGACTTCCAACAAAAAATGCCTGTTGGGGAAGCTGGATACACTTAACCACAACATGATTCACTTAACAACTGTGATTTGCTTAACAACTGCCATAAAATTGTTATAAAGTCTGACCTGACTCCAATTATGGCTGCAATGTCTTACGATGGAAATTCCAGTCCCAATTGTTATCATACGTTGAAGACTACCTGTTAGATTCGGGCAACGAGAGAACAGACTCCGGACGATTGTGACAACAGCTCTTTATTTAGTGATAGTAGTGATCCAGCTTAGCTTGCGGTCTAAGGTATCCCCTTTTATAGGGATCGGGTACACCTCCCGTCCAATCAGAACAACCCCTTGTTCCCGCCCTAGCGGCGGACCTGAGTGGAGACTTACAACGATATATGCTAATATCTAACACCCCTCCCCTCTTAGACGGAGTGTTCCGGTTTGTGACAAAGTCCTTTAAATGTGCCGGTTTCTGCCTTACTCGGGTGGATCGTCGGAGTTCGGGTTGAGTTGGAGTGGGTGTGAGATCGGCTTGTTCCGCTTGTTCCGTTTTGCAGTCGGGGGATGGAAGGCTCCCCTCGCTCGGATGCTGTTCCGTTCTGTCGTTGATCTCTGGTTCCGCTTCAGGCTCCGTGGTGCTGTATTCCTCTGTGTTCGGATTCTCGGGTTGCTGATTTTCTGACGGAATGTAGTCTTCATTAGCAGATAGCATTTTGGAATGTGTTAGGCGACCCCGGAGTTGGTCTATGTGTCTTTTCCAATTTCTACCGTCCTCTAGTTCCAACAAGTATGATCGAGGACCCGTAATACCAATTACCTTTGCCGGAATCCACAGCGTTCCCCCTGCATAGTTGTGGGCGTATACTGAATCCCCTATACTAAAATTCCAAATTTTGCTTGTGGAGTCTGGGGGTGATGTGGCAGAGTAGTTTGGGTGAAGTCGGTCCAGGTGAGACCGTAAACGGCGGCCCATGAGGAGTTCAGCGGGGCTCCTACCCGTCGTGGCGCTAGGGGTGATATGCTGGATTAGTAGGTAATGATCAATTCGAGTTTGCCAATCACCTGGGCCCATCCTAGCGAGGGCCTCTTTTGCAGATCGCACCATTCTCTCCGCCTGTCCGTTTGAAGCCGGATGGAATGGCGCGACTAGGGCATGCCGAATTCCCTGACCTGCTAAGTACGTTTCGAATTGCATGGCCGTGAACTGGGGCCCGTTGTCGGAAACCAGGAGGTCGGGCAGGCCATGAGTGGTGAAAAGCCGCCATAGTACCTTAATGACTGCCTCTGCCGTGATTGAAGTCATTAGGACTACTTCCAACCATTTGGAGTATGCATCCACAACTATTAGAAACGTTTGCCCTTGGACTGGCCCTGCGAAATCAATGTGTATTCGCGACCAGGGTGCTTTCGGTTTGTCCCATTCCGTGGCGGGCGCTTCAGGGGGTGCCGGTCTGGATTCTTGGCACGGATCGCAAGTGGCTACCCATTCCTCTATCTCTTTGTCCATGTTTGGCCACCAAACGTAACTCCTAGCTAACGCTTTCATCCGTACGATCCCCGGATGCCCAACATGTAACGCTTCTAAGACATTTCTCCGCAACGCGTATGGAACAACAACTCGATCCCCCCACAATAAACAAGCTTGTAAAACCGACAGTTCATCACGTTTTGACCAAAATAATTTGAATTCGGGTCCCACATTTCCCTTGGGCCATCCCCTCCATACCCAAGTCTGTACCTGTCTGATTACATTGTCCTTAGCAGAAAACCTAGCAATGTCCACAGAAGAAACTGGTCCTGAGTCCAAACAGTCAATCAATAAAACCGGTATCTCGGGAGTGGGGTCTGTTAATAGTTCGGGAAGTGGGCAACGGCTGAGTGCGTCAGCGTGCCCTAGTGTGGAACCCGGTCGGTGTATCATTTTGTAGGAATACGCAGCCAGGAAAACAGTCCACCTGGTCATGCGCGGGGAGAGTGAAACCGGTGTGGGGCGGTTTCCCGCCAAAAGACCCAGCAGTGGTTTGTGGTCTGTGATGAGTTCGAAATCGCGGCCGTAGAGATACTCGTGGAAATGTTTGACTCCTGCCACAGCGGCTAACGCTTCCCTGTCCATCTGGCTGTAGTTTCTTTCAGCCGATGATAAAGTCCTTGAGTAGAATGCAATGGGTGCTTCGTTTCCGTTTGGCATTCTGTGGCTGAGGACTGCGCCGACGCCGAAAGGTGATGCATCGCAGGTTAAAATCAGTGGTAGAGTCTGGCTGTATTGGATGAGTAACGAGTCGGTCGTGAGCAGGCGTCCCCATGTCCATTTCGCGTTCTTGGCGAGGAGTCGATGTAGCGGCTCAGCGACGGTAGCTTTCTGTCTTAGAAAAACGCTGTAGAAGTTAAGAAGTCCGAGGAATGCCTGCAACTCGGTCTGATTTCGTGGTGTGGGGGCGTCCTGGATCGCCTTAATTTTCTTCGATGTTGGGTGTATACCCAGTCCATCGATTCTATACCCCAGGAATTCTACGCTATGCACGTTAATTTGGCATTTTTCCTTTTTTAGGCGGAGGCCCTTTTCCCTGATTCTGGCCAAAACAGTTCTAACACATTTTAATAGTTGCTCCTTGTTTGCAGCCGACACCAAGATGTCGTCGAAATAGGGGACGACTCCTGGTATTCCCTGCAAAAGCCGTTCCATGACGCTTTGGAACAGACCTGGAGCGATGCTTACGCCGAATTGTAACCGGTTGCATTTGAAAGCACCCCTGTGCGTCACTATAGTTTGGGCCTCTGCCGTGGCGCTATCCACAGGCAACTGCTGATACGCTTGTGCCATGTCTAATTTTGCAAATATTTTTCCTGGCCCCAACAAGTGCAACAGGTGTTGGACTACGGGCACAGGATACGCGCTCTGTTGTAGGGCGACATTAATTGTACATTTATAGTCCGCGCAGATACGGACTGACCCATCTGGTTTAACTGGGGTCACTATGGGGGTTTCCCAGTGCGCGTGATCCACCGGTTCAGGGATCCCTTGTTCTACGAGTTTATCAATCTCTTTATCAATCTTGGGACGGAGCACAAAAGGCACTCTTCTAGGTTTGAGTCGGATTGGCGCCACGTTTGGGTCTAGATTGAATGATATTGGTTTACCCACATACTTACCAAGACCAGGGCTGAACACATCCTTGAACTCCTTAAAAATCTGTTCAGCGCTGCTGTTCTCCACGGCGTTGATTCCAGTGACTTCTAACCCCAGGGCTTTGAACCAATCCAGTCCCAGGAGGCTCTGTAATGGCGCACTGGCGACGGTCACGGGCAGCTGCGCTATGATGTCCTTGAACTGCACCCGAAACATGCCTTGACCCACGATGGGGCCCCTGTTCCCCTGGTAGTCTCGTAGTAGGATGTCTGGTGTTCGCAGTTGGCGCTTCTTAAGGCTAGGAATTGCCTTTTTCATGGCGGACCATGAGATGATCGTCAGGGACGATCCCGTGTCGACTTCAAGCTCACAAGGGGAGTCCTCCAGGAGGACAGTGATTTTCAGCTTTTTAGGCCGCTTGGTGCGGACCTGACCTATCGTTGTGAGATAGGTTCGCATTGGTTCTCTCTGGGTCAACTCTCTCTCGGCATCGGTATCCTGGGGATACTCTCTCTCGGCTCTCTGGTAATACGCTCTTTCAGCTCTTTGTGTGTATTCTCTCTCGGCTAACTCCCTCGGTTCTCTCTCTGGGCGCCCTTTGTTTTTCCGCCAAGCCCCTGGGTTGGGCTTCTGACGGCGGTACATCGGAGGCTGCCATTGTGAGGCAGGGACTTCGCTCCGGCACACTCGTGCGATGTGCCCAAGTTTGTCACAATGCGAGCAAACAACGTTTCTGAAACGACAAGTAGACCGGGGGTGGTTCCCTCCGCAGCTTGCACATGGTGGCAAACGGAATTCGGTTTTCCCCACCGGTCTTGCGTGACTGCTCCGTATTCGATGGCTGTCTTCGAACTCGCTGTCCTCGACCTCTTGATCGGCTGCCTCATAATGTACTCTGGCTTGTCTGGCTCCGGTCTGGATCGCGCTGTATCCGCGTTGTATTGTCTCAGAAGATCTGTCCGCTGATTCAGAAGCTCTCGCCTCATCGAGCGCGATTTGCAGGCTTAGGTTGGGTTTGGCCAACAACCGTTTCTGCAAGGAAATGTCTCTTAACCCGCATATGAGGCACGCCAGGATTTGCTCGTCCAGATCCCTGAACTCGCAATGCGTTGCTGCTTTCCGAAGTGCTGCAACATATTGGTTGATTGATTCTCCCGCCTTCTGGTTCCTCGTGTTGAATTCCTGGCGGCGAAAGTGGCGGGAAGGTTTTGGCGCGTAATGTGTTTGCAATGTCTGTTGTAGCGCCGTCCATGATACCGCCTGTATGGGGGTTGGCTCGGAAAGATCTCTGGCCATTTCGAAAACCTCTCGACCACAGTAGCTCAGGAACATATTCTTTTTCCGAGAGTCCAGTACTCCTGTATAATCGTTTGCCTCGAGAAAACACTCGAACCTCAGCATGTAGGATTCCCAATGCTCGGCGATTGGGTCGTATGGAGCTGGAGGGGCGTGCATCGCCATCTTGTCTGCGTTCGAATTTGCCGCGCTGAGATGGCTGCCGGAACTTCCGCCGAATTCCGGGGCTGGATTGTATCCTTGGATTCTGGAGGTAGCTTCTTCGTCCTATCTGTCTCTCGATCCCATCCTCGTCGCCAATGTTAGATTCGGGCACGAGAGAACAGACTCCGGACGATTGTGACAACAGCTCTTTATTTAGTGATAGTAGTGATCCAGCTTAGCTTGCGGTCTAAGGTATCCCCTTTTATAGGGATCGGGTACACCTCCCGTCCAATCAGAACAACCCCTTGTTCCCGCCCTAGCAGCGGACCTGAGTGGAGACTTACAACGATATATGCTAATATCTAACACTACCTGTCCAACTTGTAAGATTCTGCTACGTTTTTTTCTTCCATTCCGTCTTGTCCAATTCATGGAGACTACTTGGATACATCCCTGCACTGTTACTACACAGGGGTGGGATTCTACCAGTTCAGCTTGGTTCAGGCGAACTGGTAGCTACGAAGATCAGCTGGAGTGAACTGGTTCGCTCTGACCTCCAGGTGGGTTTGGCCACCTGCCCTGGGCTATACTCACCTATATTTCCTTGTTTTTTAGCCCAGCTGATAGGCACGGCAGAGTGGATTCCCGCGACTCAGCTGTATTTCTGTGAACTGCACATGTGTGCGCATCAGGCACGCATGAGCGAAGCACGCTCAGTGAACCAGTTGTTAAACCGGTAGGATCGCACCCCTGTTATTACAGTATAATGAATCTTAATAAAAGTAGTTTTAAACTTAAGGTGGAGTGGATTTCTTGGTCTGATCTGCATCTTGGAGCTGGCACAACCTGAATTATCCAAACTGCTTTAAAATTTATTGAATGAACCAGAGCACTGTCTACTCCCTTAGTATCTAAAACAGTGGTTCTCAACCTTCCCAATGCCGTGACCCTTTAATACAGTTCCTCATGGTGTGGTGACCCCAACCATAAAATTATTTTCATTGCTACTTCATAACTGTAATTTTGCTACTGTTATGAATCGCAATGTAAATATCTGATATGCAGGATGTATTTTCATTATTACAAACTGAACATAATTAAAGCATATTGATTAATCTGCCAATCTTGGTTTGGGAGAAGATCAGCGAGGTTGGGATTTTTCCAGATAAAATGACCTCCCTGCCTGCCTCCAGCAGCAGTTGGTGGTTTACATGAGTTTCACTTTATTAAGTTTACTTTTTTTACATTCCGTTCCCCCCACCCACCCAGTTTTCTTTCTTTCTTTCTTTCCATTCCTCCCTCCCTTTTCTTCTTTCTTTCTTTCCATTCCTCCCTCCTTCCCTTTTCTTTCTTTCTTTCCTTCCATTCCTCCCTCCCTCCATTTTCTTTCTCTTTCTTTGTTTCTTTGTTTCTTTCTTTCTTTTCATTCCTCCCTTTTCTTCTTTCTTACTTTCTTTCCATTCCTCCCTCCCTTTTCTTCTTTCTTTCTTTCTTTCTTTCCATTCCTCCCTCCCTTTTCTTCTTACTTTCTTTCTTTCTTTCTTTCTTTCTTTCTTTCTTTCCATTTCTCCCTCCCTTTTCTTCTTTCTTTCTTTCCATTCCTCCCTCCTTCCCTTTCTGTCTTTTTTCTTTCTTTCCTTCCATTCCTCCCTCCCTTTTCTTCTTTCCATTCCTCCATCCTTCCCTTTTCTTTCTTTCTTTCTTTCTTTCTTTCCTTCCATTCCTCCCTCCCTTTTCTTCTTTCTTTCTTTCTTTCTTTCTTTCTTTCTTTCTTTCTTTCTTTCTTTCTTTCCATTCCTCCCTCCCTTTTCTTCTTTCTTTCTTTCTTTCTTTCTTTCTTTCCATTCCTCCCTCCCTTTTCTTCTTTCTTTCTTTCTTTCTTTAAAATCATTACAACCAGGTGTGGGAGTGCGTAGCAGTTAATTCATGTGAGCAATCGATTTAACACAGATTAAGAAGTTGCCTTTTAAATGGGATTTTAAATGGAGGCTTAAGCTACATCGAATTGTGCTTCCATCCCGAGTGGAATTACTCAGGACGGAAGGAATGGGTGGGCAGGGCCTGTCCTCCCCTCCGACCTCTCCTGCCAGCCCTTCCTGGGGGCCAAAAAGCCTCCGAGCTCAGTTTAGCCTGCAGGACAGAACCGGAGGCGGGGGCGGCAAAGGCAGCGTCCAGGCCCAAGGCAGCTTAAATCCCGGCATGTACCTGCCTGGGCGAGGGCCTGTCCCGCTGGCTGAAGCGGGTGGCCCAACTGCCCCGCCGGTCTCCTGCTCTCCGGGCGCCTTCGAGCCCCTGTGCAGGCAGCTGGGCTGAAGCGGCACCGCCAAACGCGCTCGCTTCGGACGTCGGTTGGAGCCCAGGCTGATCCTCCCCCTTCAGCGCCTCGGCCTTTCCCTGGCATGGAGACCGGGCAGGGCGGTGTCTGGGATGTGCCCAGAGCCGGGAGGAGGCTGCTTCGCCACCCAGCATTCTTCATGCACCTGCCGCTTTAGGACCTGCTCCTGAGCATGGGCGACACCGGTGGAGGTGGATGGTCTTAGGCGACACCTGTGAAAGGGTCGTTTCGACCCACAGGGGGTTGCGACCCACAGGTTGAGACCCACTGATCTAAAATGATAGCAACTGTAATATTACTTAGACTTATATACCACTTCACAGTGCTTTACAGCCCTCTCTAAGTGGTTTACAGAGTCAGCATATTGCCCCCAACAATTTAGGTCCTCATTTTACCAATCTCAGAAGGATGGAAGGCTGAATCAACCTTAAGCCGGTGAGAATAAAACTACCAAACTGCTGGCAGTCAGCAGTCGACACAATTAGCCTGCAATACTGCATTCCAACCACTGCGCTACCATGGGTCCTTTATGCTAGAAATGTTCTGCCGCTTGGAACTAGCCAAAAATGTGACACTCGGAAGCCAAAAACGGGGCATCTGGAGGTCAAAAACATGGCGGTGATGTGCTGTGGTGATCCCTGCAGCCTGGAACAGGCCTAAAATGGAGCGTGCGGAGGCTGAAAACACAACACGTGGAGGCCGAAAACGGCCAAAGGGTGGGGGCCAGCGGGTGGGCCTTTGCAACTGAGTTTCTGCCTTTTTTTCCAGCTTCCTAAAATACTGCAATATTAATGACTTCGGAGTTTTAAGAACCTTGTCCTACTTTACACAGCAGCTGGATTCCATTGGGTTTTGCTCAGCTAACTATATATACATTGAAATTGCTATCATCCCTAACCACATAATAGAAACATGCTAGGGAGAAAGAACGAACAGTAGCTGTTTGATTTACATGACAGATTCATGCAGTTGTAATTTTCTAAGAAAAATACCAATAGAATCTAGTGTTCTTCATATTTACAGTGTAAACCCCTAAGAATTATGTAGTGAGATGACATCTTTTACTGAACTAATAATGTGTTGCTAAATAAACAGCAAGCTTTTAAATTTTTCAGTTCAAAATCTTACTTCTCTTTTAAAGCAATTGATTCAATAAAATGAATCCCATATTATATAAATCCCTCTTACCATTTCTGGAACTACTGAAACCTCAACCTTCTCATTGTATGTCTTTAAAAGTTACTTCAGATATGCAATGATCAAAGAAAAGGGTTTGAAAACTCTCCTTATGGTGTACATTCTTGACCTATAGTGAGATAGTTGCCTATATGCACAGCTTTACACACAACCTGTGTTAAGGCTCTTGGATAAACTTGGTCTAGTGAGAAAACCACTAATAGCTGGGTTTTTACCATATCCTATGCTCTAAACCAGTGTTTTTCAAACTTGGCAAGTTTAAGATGTGTGTGTTGTGGTTCACCGGTGGCCTGCAGAGCTGGCAGCATAGTCGAACAGTGAGGAGGTTGGGGAGGAACATGGGCCAGTCCTGGAGTCTGGGGAAGGCTCGGACGACGGCTGTGCGTCAGAGGCAGAGAGGGGGCCAGGGCCATCTGGTAGTTATGTGCTGCCTCCGGAGCCTCCAGAGCCTCCGGAGTCTGACATCAGTGAGGCAGAAGAACAGTGTGAGCCTGTTCCCACTGTACACATGCGCAGATCTTCCAGAAGGCAAAAACAATTAAGACAAAAAGGGCAACTCAGGAGTAAGGCTTGGAGATGATTGTCCCCTTCCATAAGACATAAAAGAGGAACAAACGGACGTTTGAGATGTAAAACCCAAAAATCCTCACAATGCAGAAAACCGATCTGGTTTACAATTCAAACGTTTATTTTGAAAGTGTTTGCAAAGGCAGCCTCCGAGTCTCTTCCCAAGTTGGACTGAGAACAAGAAGAGCAAAAAACAACACTCAAGCTCTACATTTTATGCTTTCTACACAATGCATCCCACGCCTAATGAGCCCTCCCCCATCTACTAAATCATTCCTTTAATTTTACACTACAAAAGGTCAGCATGACCCTTCCTGCAGAATCCCAGTTATCTTATCTTTGTTTCCTTGTTACTTTGCCCTAGGAGGCAGATGTTCCTAGCTCACCAAATGGTGGCCTTGCCTCGGGTGTATGTTTCTGTTTTCAAAGAAAGTTAGTTTTAGCAAGTCATCATAACTCTGTAGGTTGTTGATAATGTTAGGAATGTAAGCTAACAGTTGGGTCAGCAATATATAAACCATGATGGTAGTACTGTAGCTTTAAGTACTGCTGTAAAATGGGATTGGTTGCTGTTACCTCAAGCAGCCATAAGATGGAGCCAGAATGACTGTTAGCTCTCTGTTTGTTAGATGCTGATCGGTGGATATTGCTTGAGACGTATTGTGAGTTACTGTGGGTTTTGCTACTGTTAGCGACTTTGTGTGCTGAACTGATTATATGATACTGGACTGTGTTCAATGGATCACTCCTTAACTGAGAACATTGATAACTGCCTGACTGTACCGTGTGTAAATTGAACTCTGAATACCGCTCTTTTCCACATAAGTAAAATACTATTACTTTTACTATTCGGTGTCCATGTATGCTGGTTTGTGCGTGTTCTTCCACACCACTCTCATTACGCTTCTCTGCACACTCGCTCTCCTAACGGGGAGCTTACCTAACAGATACATTTAACACTTTTATAAAAGAATAACTTATTATTTGTTTCCTTCAAATCCACCCTTTTTCTTTTCTACCTGAATTACTCTTTTATACTTGCAACTTTTCATAGCTTCCTATTTTCTCTCTTGGCTCATGCAGAAGCAAGTATTTTATATTCCGAATCCTCTGTCCCTAGACTCTGCCTTCCTACTTTCATTATTAACATGGTTTCCTTTTTCCCACTTTCTATTGATGTTGTTATTGAGGTCGTGCTACTCGGACCTTATTTGCTAGATCATCGTATACAGTTAGTCCCAATAGTTGTTTTTGTTCAATGGGGAGGAGGAAAAAGCTTGGCTTAATTATTCCCAATATACAAGATCCATACCACCCCTTGGGTAGATACCCATAGGCATACTTTTCACATATCCAGTACATTCCTTTGGGTGCTATCCAGTCCAGAGTGTCACTTTATGGATCCTTTAAATAAGCCATTTCAGTTATTTCACTCAATATTTCTTTTTCCAAGGTCCCCCCCCCCCCCAATCAACTGTTGTTGTTCCACACAGTCAAGCAAATCTCCTACTGCTACCTTTCTACTACCCTTCCTTCTTTCATAGCACACTTTGCTACTTAATTTTTTGTCAAAGCCCATGTTCCTTCCTTACCTTTTGTGAATTTTAAAGTATTGTTTTTCCACATATCAACCACTGTGTCGTGGTTTAATTCCTGAGTTTCCTGCAGCAACTGTTCTCCCATGTTTGTCCCTCCACACAAAAAACAATTCTTTACCATAAGAGTCTTAGCAATTTCTTCAGCCAATTGCACAAACATGTTTATTGCTTTCTTAGGGAATGCAGGCAATTCTTATAACCACCTTATATTGTTCCAGCACATCTTCAATTATCTTAATATCACACTCTATCTTACACCCTATGCATCTTACACAATCGAAGCAATGAGAACAACAACAACATCCACAAGCACAATTACAAAACCAACACATCCAGGAGGGCACGTAATGGAATCTGCTCAGTGGTAGTCTCCTTCAGCTGGGGAAACAGCATAGGCAACCATTCAATCCTAAAAAGGAAAAATACAAAAATAGCCCAAATAATGAAGAACGTTATTTCCACTGGTAACGTTACTCCCCACCAGTCCATTGGGTTCTTCGGGTCGTCAGCTTCAGTGGATCTCCTTTGTGAGATTCCACCTTCCACTCCTTTGGGGCTGGCACTCGGGAGTAGTGAGTCCAACCTTTTTCAGCAGTTCAAATTGCTGTCTCGGTGGTCAGCAGGACAATGAAAGGTCCTTCCCAAGTTGGAGTCAGTTTTTCATTTCTCCAGGTATTTATCAGCACCCACTCTCCTGCTTTATATTGGTGTACAGCAAAGTCCAAGGGTGGTGTTTGCGCAAGAATACCTTTCTGTCGCAGAAGAGAAAAACATCTGGACAGTACTTGTACATATTTTCTAACCATTCTGTTCTTTAATTCAATTCTTGGTAAACCTTCCCTCCCCATACCCCATCTGGGTATGATATGCTCCAACAAAATTCTAACATAGTATTTGCATTTGCATTTACACAAGGGAATGCTTCCACCCATCGAGTCAAATGATCCACAATGACCAACAAATATTTCATCCTCCCCATCCTAGTAATGTCCTCTTATTTTCCTACTTCTTCCCTTAATCAAATGCCCTAAGTATTTTGTCTCTTTCTACATATTGTAATTCCTAACTCATCTCTGTAATAATTCCTCCCAAAAAACCCCTAAAACTTGTGTTATTAACAAACAGACAGACAGATAGACAAACAAAATAGGGGCAACTTGACTCATAGGTATTTAAATATGCACTCAGACATAAAGACATAAAAGAGGTAAGAACAGCTTCAAAAATAAACAAACAATTTAAATGAACAATTTAAAACAATTTAAATATATTTGAGTCAAAATTTAGTATCAATTCTCTGCTTTCAATAAAAAGTGAGTCAAATTCAGATTCCATTCATATGGAAGCAAACTCTCATTAAGTAGATTAAAACATTTACAACTCTAAGCATAAGATTTCAGAGTCATTTCATATAAGTTTAATTAAGCATTTTAAATCTCAAAAACTTCCAAAACCATTCAATCAAAATGGTGTTCAGAAAAGAAAAAATATATCTGCATAGTGTCAGGGTTCCAAATATCATCGAAAATTAAATCAGAGTCCAAGGCAAAGTATTGCTCAAAGTTCCAATTTATTAAGAGAGCCATGTTGGCACATCTGGGAAAACCCGAATCTGAAAGCTTCCTGGTTTTCCCCACCCAGTTGAAAGTTCAGGATCTTGTCCCCACACCCACAAGTCCATCACATGGTCCAATCTTCCACTGCCATGCTGGCAGTTCCACCCATCCAGTTCTGGTGAGGTGTAGAGGTGTAGAGACAAAGGATGACCTTGGCTTTCTAGAAAGGAATTTTATTTTGGCTACATAGCATTTAACTCCATACAATCCCCGCTCCCATTTTCCCACAATAGAAAAGGCATACTAGAATAATAGAAAGTGGGGCAGGCCAAAAATCCAAAAGGAATATGGCTGCAGGCCTGACATGCAGCCTCTCCTCAGAACAAAAGCATTTCCTGAAAAGAGAATAATGTGGGGGTTACCATAAGCAGAACTAACCACCTCTCCCCCCCCCCCCAGGGGGGCCCTTTGGCTTATGAGGAAACTTATCATGGAATTGTTTTACTAACTTATCAGCTTTTACATTCCAACTTTTCACCCAAGTAGCTTCGGACAAAGGGTACCCCTTCCAATGCACTAAATATTGCAAACAACCTCTATACAACCTAGAGTCTACAATTTTCTTCACTTCATAGTGTGTTTCTCCTTCTATCACTACTGGAGGAGGGGGAGGCTGGGTGGATGGTCTTAGGCTGGACCCAATCACTGGCTTCAGTAAGCTGCAATGAAAGACTGGGTGAATTTTCCCTAGAATTCTGGGCAGGCTGAGCTGAACTGCAACTGGGTTAATTATTTTCACTATTAGGAATGGACCTACAAATTTTGAGCCTAATTTCTTGCTAGGCATTCTTAACGTTATGCATTTGGTAGACAAGAAAACGTTATCCCCCACATGGAAGGGGGGTTGGAGCAAACGGTGTTTATCATCTTGTTTCTTGTATTCTTCTGCTGCTTTCGGCAGAGCAATTTTCGCATTTCCCACCCCTTTTTAAGAGCATTCATCCATTCAGTCAGTCATGGAGGAGGGGGGGCTCTCTGGGCAGTTCCGGCTTGGGAACAAATTCCATGCTGCTGGTAACTTGAAAAGGAGTTAATCCAGTGCTGCTGTGAACAGCCTTGTTGTACGTGACTTTGGCGAAAAGTAGCAAATCCAACCAGTTATCTTGCTGATAAGCCACATAACAATGGATGTATTGCTCCACCATCGCATTGGCTTTTTCTGCTGCCCCATTCGTACTCGGATGAAAAGCCGAGCTATGTCCTTGTGTGGACCCAATGGATCTCAGGAACTCTCTCCAGAACTTGGCGATGAACTGAACTCCATGGTCTGAGATGATCCTCCTGGGTACTCCGTGCAGGCAGTAAATGTGCTTAACAAACATTTTTGCTAGCTTCTTTGCAGATGGTAGTCCTGAGCAAGCAATGAAATGGGCTTGCTTGGAAAATAAGTCAATGACTGTCCAAATTACTTTATTACCGCTGCTGTCTGGGAGCTCGACGATGAAGTCCATTGCAATCTCTTTCCATGGTCGGCTAGGGTTGGCCACCCATTGCAGTAATCCAGGGGGCTTGCCTGGCCGTATATTCATGATTGCGCAAGTGGCACAGCTTTTTACGTAGTCTTCCACTTCAGCTTTCATTTTTTGCCACCAAAATTGACACCTGGAGAGGTGGAGCATTTTTAGGAATCCAAAGTGGCCTCCTAATTTCTCATTGTGGCTTTGCTATAGTACTTCCAGCCTCAAGTTCACAGGAACGTACAGTTTGAATCTTTTCCAGGCTAACCCATCTCTCATCGTCAGGATGTCATTGTTGTTGTTGAGCCAGGGGTCTGCCAGCAGCGCCAATTTCATTGCTACGGTCAGCTTTTCCTGGCTGAGGGTAGGCGGTCAGTTAGTCATGCTTCTGGTGGTGACTTGGGCCGCCTTTTGGTGGGAAGGAGGAAGGATGGGGTGAACCACTTCTTCCCTTTTACTGTCGTATTGTGGTTTTCTTGATAAGGCATCTGCCAGCAAGTTCTTCCCTGCAGGGATGTGCTTCAGTTTGAATTTGAACCTTCGGAAGTATTGTGCCCAGCAAACTTTCTTTGGAGACAGTTTTTGTTTGTTTGTTTGTTTGTTTGTTTGTTTGGATTTATATGCCGCCCTTCTCCAAAAGGACTCAGGGCGGCGTACAACATTAAAAAACACACATCCCAAAAGTTAAAAAAAATTAAATCCATATCCAAAAAAACAAACCGAATTTAAAAGACAATACATTTAAAATAAGTTAAAATTAACTTATTAATTTTTAAATTAATTTGGGGGCTTTTGAGGGCTTCGAGGTTTTTATAGTCAGTCCAGACCTCAAATGGCAAATCCCCCCCCCCCTTCCAAAAAATGTCTCCAAGTGAGCAGGGCCCACCTGATTGCATATGCTTCTTTCTCCCCAATGGCCCACCTCCTTTCAGTAACAGTGAGTTTTTTGGCGCCAGAAGCTCATGGCAAGAGGTGCCCTTCTTTGTTCTTTTGCAACAGCACTGCCGCTATAGCCACATCACTGGCATCTGTCTGGATTATGAATTGCTGTTCTGGGTTGGGGTATTGCAGTATGGGCTCTTGAGCAAAGAGCCATTTTAATTTCTCAAATGCTTTTTTAATAAAAAAATTATTTTTTATTTTCAAAACAAACACAACACAAAGAATCCTCCTTCTTTACATACTGTAGAAAGTGTATCAGTTGGTTACAAAAGACTTTCATGCATCTCTTCCACAGTCAACAACCATAATTCATATTAACTCAAGTATTTTAACTCAGATATTTATACATATTACCATCATCATACCTCCATTTTCATTTGACTATACTTGTTTAACCGTCCTTCATCATAAAATATACCAAGATTTAAAACATAACCACATACTGGCATTTCATTTGCTATTTCTAAAATCCTGCAATAACTCTGAATCCTTATGGCCTATTCTAGCTACACATCCATAATATTTAGTAGCAAAAATTTCTAATCCTCCTTTCCAAATCACTGTTTACAATTTACATCGAGTTTCCTTATGTTGTACCCATACATATATATACACATTGTTATCATTATCCTTCCTTTATTTGACTGTATCTTGTATCATAAAATTTTTCCTCCTAATAATCAAAACTTAACTATATTTAACTTGTTCTTTTTTATTAGCCTTTATATATAACCAAAAAGATTTCTAATCTTCCTTTCAGGGGTACCATTCAATATTCATATCCAATTATTACTTATCATAACAATACATATGTATACATTATTATAATTATCAATTATTTATTTGACTATATCTATTGTCACTAAATTTCACTAAGTTTAACTAGCTTTAAATTATACACTTCCATCTATCAACCTGTATCTTTCCAGTAGCAAAACAGTCCCATGTCTTCGGCCATTTGTGGTATCAGTCCTCTAATCATCTCCTTAAACAAATTTGTATGGACTCCTCTTAGCAACTCATTGCTTATTAAGTCTCTCATGTAATTTCGATGCCCTTCTTCTGTTTCCTTAATCAGCTTATCTTTAATTGTCAATAGTGTTATCAATGATGTTGCTAATAAAATTTCACTCTTTAAATCCATAAATTCTTTTGTTTTTTCTTCTTCTGTATCTTGCCATCTGGGGTAGAGTTCCCCTCCATTTAATTCCTTTTTCAGTGTTCCACTCTTTCCATTTCCAGACACAAACCAATCACCATAAATATCAGCGGATTTAATTTCTTTATGGTCATTTTCCTCTTCGGTTTTTAGGACTCTAACCTCCACTTTTTCCACTTGATAAACATCTCCAACTTCTTCATCATATTTTACTGTTAGATGCTCTAGGTTTTCCAACTTCTTCTCCATCCTCTCAAATGTGTTTGATAATTTCTGAATTTCTAACAATATCTTTTGCAGGCTTAAAGTTTCTTTCTGCTGTTGAAATTGTGCCATTATCTCCAGCTGACAAACACTGCTGCTCTGGCTTGGAAGATTTTTACAAGATTAAGCATAAATTCACAATAAGGTCTTATTTTCACTTTTCTCTGGTTAAAGATATACTTCAAAGGAACATCTGTATGCTTTTTCTTCTTATCACTCTCTATAAACAAACAGTGAGACCTTGAAGTGCCAAGCCAGAATAATCAGTGAGGAAAGTAAGAGTGTTTTGTTTCCAATACACAAACCTCCAGCCTCCAAGTAGCAATGTTTTTCTTTCCCTCTGTTGTTACAATTTTCTTTGTTTCCTTTTGTATCTTTTTATATTCCAAGTTAAAAAAAAGTCAAATTCTTGAATGAGTTAGAGAAGAAAAGGGGAAAAACACCCGCAGTAATGAAGGAGGAGAATTTTAGTCCATAGGTTACAAAGAATAATAATAAAAGAAAAAAATAGAAGAAGAAAACTTAATCCATTCATTTTAAAAGGCTTGCATAAATTCCATCCATGAACATAGCATTTAAAAAGTAAGATAACCCACTGTCCAAAACCATTCAAAGCTTAAGTCCGCTGCTTATTTCTTCTGTTCTCAAATTTAAATTAACTTTAAGTTTTTTATAGGCAGTCTCTTTTAAAACGGTAAAAATTCCTCACCAACTGGAAACACTTTCTCTTTCCGTATCCTTCCGTTTTGGAGCCGCCCCGACTTCATCAGCCTAATTGCTGGATTTTTTGTTGCCTGCTTGAAGAACTTCTCTTGGATCGATCAGGGACTTTGCGATGTTCCTGAGATCAGCAAGACGTATTCTTCCTGTTCACCGTCTCTGCGGGACAGTTTAGGTCCAATTGGACCAGCCAGCGGCAAAAGTATGGGCTGCGGTCTCGGAGTTTCGAGACCACACGTCCGTATCGTCGCGATGTTGGCGCCTCTCCTCTTCTCAAATGCTTTTTGACAGTCCATTGTCCACCCAATAGGTTGGTTTGCTTTTGGCTTTGTCAGGGAAGGCCCTGTTTTTAACAGTTCAGTCAATGGCAGGGCAACTTCTGCAAAAGCCGGGATGAATTGCCTATAGAAGTTGGCAAATCGGACGACTTCTGGCAGCCGGCAGCAACGGACGCGTGCGTCCACTTCTCGCAGTCTTGGTGAGCTCCCCTGAATCCTAGGGGGAGCACAGGGTGCCTTGGAGGGGCGCCCTGCCGCAGGGGCGGCTTGCTGGGACCCCCTGGAACGGCAGCGGCCGTGGGGGGGTGTCTCCAGCTTTGCCCCAGGAGCCGGGAAGCGTAGGAGGTGCGGGGAATGCCACCACACGCTTCGCTGAACGCAGCCTGGAAGGAAATGACATTTGAAAGATATAGCTGAAGCGCGGAGAGGTGAGAGGTCTCCCCAGGTCTTTTATTGTTTTTACTCTATTGATTGATCTGCAGTTTTTTTTTTCTTGGGACTTTGTTTCAACCTTTGGAGGAGTTAAGATTGGAGGGGGGGAATTTCCACACCCCTTGGAAAAGTGGCATTTGGAAAATCTCTCCCTTTTATGGGAGAGAGAGAAAGTTTAAAATTACTTTCACTTCCCTTAAATAATGGGAAAAAATTTTCTTTTCTGACTACAACTGCGAGAGAAAGGATGGCTGAACTGATTCTTCTCTAAACTATGTATGGGAATTTTGATCCTGTTGTTTCCTGACCACCTGTACTGGCTGAGCCAAGATGGCCAACTTCCTCTTTCTTCTTTGTCTTTGTGAATGAGACTCCTCCCTTGGAAAACTTTGTGGCTTTGAACTAACTTCCACCCCAGAGATCTCCAGGAGCCTCTTCAAATACGTTTTTCCCCTGGATTTGGAATATCTTGACCCACCTATCTGCTTTAGTTTTGTACCAGAGGATTTATTCTCTTTTGGATTTGTTTGCCTGGTGATCTCTACCGACTGTGCTTTCCCACAGACACCATCTCTTTGTATAAAACAATAACTATCTCGGAGCTTCATGATGGGTCCAAAGAAGTTACCACCTGGCAAGGCCTCATCGGCCCCGACATCTTCCACGTCAAGCCCGATTGCTCACCTGTCACAATTGGGGTCCTTTTTACAACCTAAAGCCCCTGAAGAGAGTGCAAAGTATTTGTCTATTCAACAGATGCTTCAATCTATCTTAAAGGGACAGGACGAAATGAAGAAACAACTGCAGGATTTAAATGATCAGCTCAGAGAGACGAAGCAACAAACCATACGGAATGAACAGAGGATAGGTGTACTGGAGGAGGGTGCGGTTGGGATGAGAGACGAGGTGAAGATAATCCAAAGGGGGAATGCAGAATTTGAAAACCACATGATAAAAATGGAATTTGAAAGGATGTCTTTTTTCCTTAGGTTCCAAAACTTGCCAGAAGTTGAGAATGAAGATCTTAAGGAGATTATGACCACAATACTAGCAGAATACATCAATAGAGATAAACAACAGCTTTGGTGGGATATTGACCTGATCTATAGGATCAATTCAGCCTATGCAAGCACACATAATGTTCCAAGGGAAGTTCATGTCAAATTTCTTAGAAAGACCACAAGAGATGAGGTTCTAGGAGCTCAAAGGGGAGGACCACTAAAATATAAAGATAAAGAAATAACCATTCTTAAACAGATTCCAAAGAAAGTAAGAGATAAGAGGAAGAAATATTCCTCTTTAGCAAAAAAAATATATAATAAAGGGGTCTGGTTTAGGTGGTTATTACCAGAAGGCATGTTGATTTTCTCGGAGGGCAGTAGAATTAGAATTAACACAGTTGTGGAGGCAGAGGCTTTCACTAAAAAACATAATGCTCTCCTAGATGAAATGGGGGATGGTACACAAGAGATGAGGGAGGGAGGGGCTGAGGCTCTGCCAGTAGATGGGGGGGGGAGGATGCAACAACTAGAAGACTCAGGTCACAAAAGTGATTTGAAACATTATTGCAATTGTTGTTATAATGTACCTTTACGGAAGTGATACAAAAAAAAATGATTGAAATATTCTGATGACTTAGTGTTAAACTTAAAACTGCTAATATCTATTCAAATGTTGAAAGAGATAGAAAACTGGAATATAAAGGCAAGGAGATTGCAATTCTAAAGCAAATACCAAGAAGGGTGAGAGAGAAGAGAAGAAAGTACCAATTCTTGACTACAGTTTTACTTAAAATAGGAGGTAACTATAGATGGCTGATTCCGGAAGGCCTAATATTTTTATGGAAAGGACAGAGATACAGAATTGATGCAATTGAGAAGGCAGAAGCTTTCTATGCAGAACATTTGAGAGGAAAGGCAGCGAAGCCTGGAAACGAAGAACTACCGGTGCAACTGCTAGATATACCTATAATTGAAACTGAGAAGATAGAGGGTGCTGCAGGTGGAATTGACATTGAAGAAGGTGCTGTTGGGGGTGTAGAGATTAGAGCACAACGGGAACCAAGATCAACTAGAGCTATAAATCCTATATATAAAACATAAGGATGGAAGGAATAAAATTACTCTCAATTAATATAAATGGACTCAATTCGCCAAATAAACCTGTGGAATTCTATAGAACACTAGAGAAATCCTTGGCCATTCCATTACTAGAAGTTATGAATGAAGTAATGACTGAAAGCAAAATACCTAACTCATGGCTGGAGGCATATATTACATTGCTACCCAAAGAGGAGGCAGACCATACGCAAATTAAGAATTACAGACCTATCTCTTTGTTGAATTCAGACTACAAGTTATTTGCTTCTATATTGGCGGAGAGACTGAAAAATATTTAAATGGGTTTATCCACCCGGACCAAAATGGCTTTTTACCAAAGAGGCAAATTAGAGACAATATAAGGACAATTTTGGATACCTTGGAATATTATGAGGTCCACTCTGGGAAGCAAATGGCTTTGATGTTCCTGGATGCGCAGAAAGCCTTTGATAATGTGAATTGGATGTTTATGATACAACAAATGGAACAAATGAACTTTGGTAAGAACTTTATTCAAGCCATACAAACGATATACCACAAGCAAACAGCTAAGATAATGATAAATGGAGAACTGACGGATCCAATCGAAATTAAAAGAGGCACGAGACAAGGCTGTCCACTATCACCACTACTTTTTGTTTTAACATTAGAAGTACTAAACAGAAAGATTAGAGAAGAGGAAGAAATACAGGGAATGACTATTAAAAAGGAAGAATATAAGCTGCAAGCATTTGCAGATGATCTAGTCTTTATTCTTGAGGAGCCACTTCAATCTGCACCTAAATTGATAGGAAAAATTGAGACGTATGGAGAAGTTACAGGTTTGAAAATAAATAAAGACAAAACAAAGATCTTGACAAAAAATATACCCTCAAAACAAAAAGAAGAATTGGCGAAAATTTTGGAAATGCAAATTACAAATAAAGTTAAATATTTGGGGATCCACCTAACAGCCAGATGCAGCACTCTTAAAGAAGATAATTATCTTAGATTGAAGCAACAAATTGCAATAGAATTGGCGAAATGGGAGAATCTTCAATTATCAATGATTGGGAGAATCGCAACAATCAAAATGAATATCCTACCTAGAATGCTATATTTGTTCCAGACCATTCCAATTAAGCTGAGGAAAGGTTATTTTGAAGAATTAAATAAAATGGTGTTGAAATTCATATGGCAAGGAAAAAAAGCAAGAATAAAATGTAAATTGTTACAAGATGCTAAATCAAGAGGAGGGTGGGGCCTAACCAATTGGGAGTTATATTATCAGGCAGCTAGCCTGATGTGGATTAAAGAATGGATAATGCTAAGAAATGCTAGGCTTTTGAATCTAGAGGGTCATGACCTGTTGTTGGGATGGCATGCATACTTATGGTATAAGGGAACTAAAAGGTTATGGTTATTTCAGAAGGCATTTTATAAGAGAGGCTCTGTTATTAAATTGGGAGAAGGTTAAGAGGTTGCACTACTTGAAAATTCCAGTCTGGATATCAACTATTGAAGCTTTTTCATATCCAATTAGATATAAAAGGGAAGAAACAGTTAGATATGCTGAATTATTGAATACAGAGGGTGAACTCAAATCCATACAAGAATTGAAACAGGAAGGTATTGAACTCAATTGGTATTCATATGTGCAAATACATTCTAGATATAATGAAGATCGAAAAAATGAGGGCTTTTATGATAAAATGACTGAATTAGATAAAATCTTAACAGGTAATGACGAAAAAGTAATTCAAAAATTTTACACCTATTTACTAGAGGTGAAATTATATGAAGAACAAGTTAAAGGAACTATGTTAGCTTGGGGAAAAAACTTTGGACATGGGATTGACTTAGAAAAATGGCAAAAACTGTGGACTCAAAATTATAAAATGACAATGTCAACTGCATATAAAGAGAATTTGTATAAGATGTTTTATAGGTGGCACTTATCCCCATCGAGAATAGCAAGAATGTCGAAGAATAAGTCTGAAAAATGCTGGAAATGTCAACATACGCCGGGCACATTCTACCACATGTGGTGGACTTGTCCTGAAGCTAAAAGATACTGGACTAAAATACACATGTGGTTGAAGAAAATGATACATAAACATATAGACTTGAAACCAGAACTCTTTTTATTGGGAATAATACCAGAAATATACAACAAGGACTTGAAATATTTGATCATAAATGTGTTAACAGCTGCTAGAATTGTATTTGCCAAAAACTGGAAAAATGAGAAATTACCAACAGAGGAAGAAATTATTCGGAAAATAATGGACTGTGCTGAAATGAGTAAACTTACATTTGAAATTAGAGAATTAGAGGATGAGCAATTCTATAAAGTATGGGATTTGTTTTATCAATGGCTGGATAAAAAAACCTGGAAATGGTTTTTTTTTTCCTTTATCTTATCTTATATGTAATAATAATAGAAAGCTATACTTAATGTTGTGAAAAAATTCTTTTTTCTTTTCTCTCTTTTTATATGTTAATTTTTTACTATGAAACAGACTACTTACTTATACGATATAAGAATAATAGTGTACTTAATGTATAAGAGTGAGATGATTTAAATTGTTAGGTATGATTGTAGGTGGTGACTATTTTATAATATAAAATGGAATAATGATGATGTAATGAATAATGGATATAAATATAGATTGAAATACTTAATGACCACATGGATTGATAATTAATAATGGAAAATTATATTTGGAGTTGTGGATGATTGGAAATTCTATGGTTAATGGAAAGTAGAAATGTGTAATATGAATTAATGGGAATTTTTTGACTTAATCTTTATTCTTATTTTTTAGAGATTGGTGATATAATTTTATAAAGACTTATTGTTACCTAGTAGATAATTATGGATGTAAGGAAACAAGGGTTGTCACAAATGAAAGAATATTAATGGTAACTTGAACACATAATGCTCAATGAAACATTTAACTATGCTTAATGGATAATCAGTGACTTTATTCTTAATTGTAAAAACCGTTGCACAAAAACTTGTAACCAAACGACATGCTTGATGAAATTGTGTTTCTTTTTTTTTTCTCCTTGCTCTTGTTCTGTATGTGTTGTTTTGTCTTTTTTAAAGAAAAATAAAATTTAAAAAAAAAGAGAGATGAGGTTCTAGGAGCTCAAAGGGGAGGACCACTAAAATACAAGGATAAAGAAATAACCATTCTTAAACAGATCCCAAAGAAAGTAAGAGACAAGAGGAGGAAATATTCCTTCTTAGCAAAAAAATTATATAATAATGGGGTCTGGTTTAGGTGGTTGTTACCAGAAGGCATGTTGATTTTCTGGGAGGGCAGTAGAATTAGAATCAACACAGTGGTGGAAGCGGAGGCTTTCACTAAAAAACACAGTGCTCTCTTAGGCGAAATGGGGGATGTTACACAAGAAACAAGGGAGGGAGGGGCTGAGGCTCTGCCAGTGGACAGGGGGGAGGATTCGACAACTAGAAGACTCAGATCACAAAAGTGAATTGAAACATTATTGCAATTGTTGTTACAATGTACCTTTATGGAAGTGATACAAAACAAAATGATTGAAACATACTGATGATTTTGTGTTAAATTCAAAACTGCTAATACTTATGCAAATGTTGATATTTTTTTCATTCTTGTTTGTAAAAGTTGCGAGACTTGGGGGGGTTGCTCCCCCCCGCACAATGTAGCTTGTAGAGAGTGTGGTGGCCTACCAGTTTCCACGGCATCTGGAGGAAAATGATTATCTAGACCCGCGCCAGTCCGGCTTCCGCCCCGGTCACAGCACGGAGACGGCCTTGGTCGCGTTGGTGGATGATCTCTGGAGGGCCAGAGATAGAGGTTGTTCCTCTATCCTGGTCCTATTAGACCTCTCGGCGGCTTTTGATACCATCGACCATGGTATCCTGCTGCGCCGGCTGGAGGGGTTGGGGGTCCGGGGCACCGTTTTGCGGTGGTTCGGCTCCTACCTTTCTGGCCGGACGCAGCGTGTGTTGGCAGGGGAGGAGAGGTCGACCCTACGCCCCCTTACTTGTGGGGTGCCACAGGGGTCGGTCCTCTCGCCACTCCTGTTCAACACATATATGAAGCCGCTGGGTGAGATCATCCGTGGTTTCGGGGTGGGATACCATCTGTACGCTGATGATACTCAGCTGTACTTTTCCACCCCGAACCACCCCAACGAGGCCATCGAAGTGATGTCCCGGTGTGTGGAAGCCGTACGGATCTGGATGGATGACAACCGACTCAAACTCAACCCCTCCAAGACGGAGTGGCTGTGGGTACCGGCTCCCCGGTTCAGCCAATTAATTCCATCATTGGCCATCGGGGGCATTCAACTTGCCCCCGTGGAGTGGGCGCGCAATTTGGGCGTCCTCCTGGATGCCCGGCTGTCCATGGATGACCATGTGACAGCCGTGGCAAGGGGGGCGTTCCACCAGGTTCGCCTGGTGCGCCAATTGCGCCCCCTACTGGACCGGGACGCCTTACGCACAGTCACTCATGCGCTGGTGACGTCTCGCTTGGACTACTGTAATGCTCTCTACATGGGGCTTCCCTTGAAATGCACCCGGAGGCTACAGTTGGTCCAGAACGCAGCCGCGCGGGTAATTATGGGGAGTACTAGGTACTCCCATGTGGCACCATTCCTGCGCGAGCTGCACTGGCTTCCTGTGGTCTATCGGGTGCATTTCAAGGTTTTGATAACAATCTTTAAAGCGCTCCATGGCTTAGGACCTAGTTACTTGCGGGATCGTATTCTGCCCCATACATCCCTGCGACCAATCCGCTCGCACAGAGAGGGCCTCCTCCAGGTGCCGTCCACCAGACAGTGTCGAGGGGCGGCGCCTAGGAGTAGAGCCTTCTCTGTGGCGGGCCCAGCCCTGTGGAATGACCTCCCCCCGGATATTAGGAATACCTCTGACCTCCGCTCCTTTCGTGTAAAGCTCAAGACCCACCTTTTTCAAGTTGCTGGCCTGGGTCAACTTTGATCCAACTATATCGCTCCTGACGGGTTTTTTATTTGGGGTATTTTAATTGCATTCAATTTATTTAGGGGTTTTTAAACATTGTGTTTTTACTTGTTTTTATCTATCAGTTCACCTCCTCCTTGTATATGTCGTATATATGTCTTGGTATATGTTTTGTTATATGTATGTCGATATATTTATTTCCTATGTTTTGTTGTACGCCGCCCCGAGTCCTTCGGGAGAGGGTGCGGCTAAGAAATAAATATTTATTATTATTATTATTATTAGCTGTCAAAATGTTCTATAACCTTTTAACCCTTTTTCCCTGTAAAATTTGTAAAATCAATAAAATTTGCAAAACAAAGAGAAGTTGGCAAATCCAAGAAAGTTTTGTAGCTGTTTGCGGGTGCTTGGGAGTTTCCACTCTAACACCGCTTTCACTTTCCCTGGATCCATCTCTATCCCCTCACTGGAGATACGATAGCCAAGGTAATCTAGTGAGGTTTTGTGGAATTCACACTTTGATAATTTTGCGTATAGCTTGGCGGCTAGAAGTTTTTCCAGGACCTGTCGTACCAGCTTCACATGCCCTTCTAGGGTCTCAGAAAAAACAAGCATGTCATGAAGGTAAACGAGCACCCCTCGGTATAGGTGCTCATGTAGCACCTCATTTATGTATTGCATGAAGACTGCAGGGGCCCCTTGTAGCCCAAATGGCATAACTTTGAATTGGAAACTGCCAAGGGGGCAGTTAAAGGCAGTCTTCCATTCATCTCCCTCCCTGATACCTATGTGGCAATACGCCTCTCTCAAGTCCAGTTTGGTGAACACCTTGCCTTTAGCCAAGTGGTTCGACATATCCTTCATGAGGGGGAGGGGGTAGGTGTTCTTTAAGCATATGGCATTTATCCCATGCAAATCAATGCAGAGACGCACCCCATCGTCTTTCTTCTCTTTGAAGAGCATGGGGGCTGCTACTTCTGACTTAGCTGGTTCAATAAAGCTCCGCTTCAAGTTAATGTCAATGTACATCCTTAATTCTACCATCTCTTTAGGAGTCATGGAGTACATTTTTGGTTTTGGTAGGGTAGACCCAGCCATGAACTCTATCGCGCAATCGGTGGGCCGATGAGGGGGAAGATAGTTACAATCTTCCTCACTGAAGACCCCTGCCAGGTCTCAGTACTCTTTTGGCACTTGCTGGATGCTTGGGAGTTTTGTTTCTGCTGTGGGGGCTGCAGGCTCTGGGCTGTCTGCTTTATTGGGTTCGATAGTCCCTGGGTGGCCCTCTGGTTTCACGGGTGGTAGCGGCCCGAAGCTTATGATCAGTTTTCAAATGCCATCCTCCCACTTTATGGTAGGTGTCCACTTGTCCAGCCATGGAAGCCCCAAGATAAAAGATTCATGCATTTTTGGAGCTACAATGAATCTAAGTTCATAGTGGCGCACTATCTGCAACTTTAGCAAGTCGATAATTAGTTTGGCAGGGGCCCCTCCAATTAGCATCCCATCCACTTGCTCAAACCAAATGGGATTGGCTAGGGGTCTTGTGCGTATCTAGAAGACTTGTGCGGTCTTCCCCTTCTACCCTCGTCTCAGGCACTATGAGTTTGGCTTTGATGGCAAAGGGGTGCATGGGTGTGTTTACCATTGGGTCGTCATCCCCACCGCTTCCTTCATCTGGGCTTGGCAAGGGCCCTGCGGCTGGGCCTCCACTGATTCCCGGGGAAAGGGTTTGCATCTCCGCAGCTTGTCTGGCAAATTTGCCCACCTCTCTTTTCCCAGGCGGCTTCATTTGCCTCACTGCTGGCTGAGGTTCCTGGAGGAGCTGTCCTTTCAGCACTTTCCCTTGTCTTGCTATTGGCAAGGAATCATCTTTGGAAGGGGGAGCTCCCCCCGAGCTTTCCAAGCTTCCCCCCCCCTGCTGCTTTGTGAAGGGGGGCAGAGCCGCCGTGCCTGATGCTGGTTTTGCGCTGACATGGTTGGGGGTGAGGAAAAGGGTGGCTCAGCTGCTGTTCCCAGGTCTTCTGGTTCTCCCTGTTGGGGCATTGTGGCTGGGGCTGGAACTGGTTGGGGGTTCAGCCCCTGGGGTTGACCTGGGCCAGTTAACTGAAATGGTGCCTTCTGCTGAGGAGGGGCAGGCGTCCATGGGTATTGCGCCCATCCATGGTCTCGGAAGAAAGCCCACCCCAGTGGGGCTTGATTCTCAGGCTGCAGCCCAAACATTGGTGGCTGGCTAGGGGGAGAAATCCCCCAGCCCCTCTGCTGCTGGCTGGATTTGCTTCCCCATCCTGGTTCAGGAAACATCTGCGCCCCAGAGAGGAGGGGCACTGCCATTGGTCTTGCTCCAGTGGCAAGGTGTTGGGCTGACACGCTTGTCGCTCTATGAAAGTAGCATAAATCCCCCCTCCAGTGCATTGCAGAGTCTCTACCCGGGAAGGCGAACGTGGGCTGGGCTATGGTCCACCTGGGTGGTTCAGAGCTAAGGGAAAGGTTGATTTCACTCATGTTCAGTGGTCTGAATGGGTCCGGTCAGAGACTGACTGTGTGAGGGTGGCTGGGATCCCCAATCATCAGAGTGCCCGGTTGGTGTCTGCTTTGGTCCCCTCCACTTGTGGGTCGAGGCTGCCCTCGCATCCCCCCTGTGGCTCCAACAGCAACTCCTTAGGGGTGGTAAATCCCAAGGTTTCATCTTGCAGAGCTAGTTCCGATTGCGAGGGAAGCCTAGGGGTTGGCTCTTTGCGCCTGGCTTCCAGCTGGCATTCCCTCTCTGTGCCCTCCGCAGCTTCCACCACAGCTTTGGAAGGCATGTAGATGGTCTCGACATAGATAGGCAATCCATCATCTGCTGCTTTCCCCATTTTATGTTGATGGTATTTATACTTCCATTTCAATATACATATTTAATTTTAACATATATCCTCCTCCTTCTTTTTTGAAAGAAAAAAAGTATACATATATAGTAATTATATTTTTAAACCACCACCACCACCCAGACTATTTTTGGCTGGGATGTAGACCTGGTTATGATCCCCAGATATTCTCATCATATTTATATAGTTATACATCATTACACAGCCCAAATTTGTAGTTCTGTCTCTATAATCTCAATAATTTTCAATTATAAGTATATTACATGTTCCCCCTCCATTTTTCCATATCTTGACTTAGCTTACCCTTAATTGTCTTTAAATAACAATCCTTACTGTTCAATGTTCATTACAATTCCATTAATCTACTATGTAGAATAACAAGTGGTACACACCTCACTTTGTTCATCATCTTAAGAGTGTCCATATGTGTCCTATATGTGTCCATATTTCATATATTTTAATCTATACTTAATTGTCCTTCCATTGTCATATTCAATCATTTAACAACTCAATTTAATTATCATGTATAAAAGTGAATCACATACCTCTACTTTGTATTCTCCACATAACAGTTTCATATTTGTCCATATTCCATATATTTTAACCTTTATTTAATTATCTTTCCATTATCGTATTCAATCAGTTAGCAACTCAGTTTAATTATCATATATAGGAGTAAACCACATATCTCAGCTTTATATTTCCCAAATAACAATTTCTAATTATCTGATTTTTTCCTAGTAGGTCTTTTGTCCCACTTCTCTATTCCTGTCTTCTCCCTTTTCTTTGTTTTGACATGTCCACCCTCTTCAATTTTCCCCAAGCCACTGTCAAACCCAGTGAAATCTTTTGTATTTCCCTTTATTGGGGCATAACCCCCGCTTCAGTTTTCCCTATGCCACTGTCAAACTCAGTGAGATCTTTTGTCTGCTTTTCATTTCCTTTTGTTGGGACACATTCCCCCTTTTCAATTTCCCTATACCACTGTCAAACCCAATGAAGTTTTTTGTCTGTTTTTTATTTTCCACTATTTCTACCACTTCATTATTCCCCCTCTTCTTCCTTCACTTCCTCAATATCTAACTTCAAAATTCTATTTAGACTTGATTTTAATGATTTATGCATATTTTTAATAATTTCAGGTAGTTCTTCTAATTCCCACCTTTCCATAATGTCCAGTTCCAAAATTACAGTTAGTTATACAGTTCTTATTTCAGAGTTCTGGTCCACCTTAAATTTAGGTAATTCAGCTAATGTGGAAAAGAAGAAGAGAGGGAGCCATCTTGATCCTTTGTTCTCCTTCTGGCAAAAGTCTTTGTATTTCCCCAGCTCTTGATTTTATTTTATTTTTTCCCCTTGTAACTTTCCACCTCTCGTTGGTTAGAGTTGCTTAAAATATATTTATTAGAATGAACTCAAACACAGCAAGTCTCCTTGATATGTTTCTCTTTGCCTCCTGCTTTTCCAAATTCTGATTTATGACAATTGGTTAATTAAAACTTCCTGCTCAAGGTTTCCTATTCCATTCGTTACACAGACAAGATTAGGTTATAAGTGGACTTCCGGTTCCGGTTGGTGAGAGCGACGGGCGTGTTTCACTCGCCCTGCGCGCTCTTGGTGGGCTCCCCTCGATCGGGGGGGGGGGGCACAGGGTGCCTTGAAGGGGCGCCCTGCTGAAGGGGAGGCTAGCTGGGGGTCCCCTGCATCGGCGGCGGCCGCGGGGGGACTCCCTGCATTGCCCTAGGAGCCAGGAGGCGAAAGGGGGTGCGCGAGGAGCTTCTATGCTCCTGTGCGCTTTCGCGTCGAGACAGCTGGACAAACCTGACAATCTGAAGGCTACAGCTGCAATGTGGTGAGATGGGAATGCTCCCCGATTCCCTTTTTGACTTTTAAATGAAGGACTGCCAGCTCTTTAAAGGTTTTCAATCTGTTCCTGGGAAGTGTGATTGGAGGGAGGGGGATTTTTCCCCCCCCTCGCAAAAGCGGCTTTGGACTGCTCTCTACTCTCGGAGGAGAGAGAGAGCCTTAGAAAGAAATCACACTCATTGCAAGCAAGCAGATGAATACCCTGCTGCAATTGTGAAAGAGAAGTGATGATCTGATTCTTTAAAAAAAAACTTTGAAAACTTTTGGTTTGTTGCCTTTTGATCCCAGTGCTGGTGAAGCAAGATGGCACACTTCCGTTGTCTCTACGCACTTTGAAATTTGACTCCACCCATAGAAATTTCTGGCATTTTGCCTTTGCCTCCGTGACACTCAGAAATATCTCTTGATACACTATATCCTGGACTTGGAATAATTGATTTTATTGTCTGGATTTTAATTATAGAGAAGGCCCTTATTACTGTCTGGACTGCCTGCCTCGTGATCTCTCTTGGCTATCCCCTTTTATAGCTGCCATCTCATTGTATGGACACAGACACCTTTGAGTTTCTTTTATTAAAATGGCACCGAAGAGACCACCACCTGGGAAACCAGGTTTTGCTGGTTCTGCTCCAACATCTTCAACATCCACCCCCAGCGGACAACAGACATTAACATCGCTATTACAACCCAAAGCCCCTGAGGAGGACCTAACCCAGCAGTTGGTTCAAAAGCTCTTAAAGGGGCAGGAGGACTTGAAAAATCAACTGAAAGAAATGAATGAACAGCTCAGAGAGAATCAAAACCAAACGGCTCAAAATAAACAGAGACTGGAAGTTTTGGAGGAGGGGACGGCTGAGATGAGGGGGGAGGTGAGGGGGGTCCAGAGAGGAAACCTAGAACTTGAGAACCATCTGATAAAAATGGAATTTGAAAGGATGTCTTTTTTCCTTAGATTTCAAAATGTAATTGAGACTGACGATGAAGATTTGAGGGAGATCATGACAAAATTATTGGCTGAATATATCAAAAAAGACAGACAGCAGTTGGGTTGGGATATTGACCTGGTCTATAGAGTTAATTCAGCTTATGCTAGAACACACAATGTTCCAAGAGAGGTTCACATTAAATTTCTTAGAAAGACTACAAGAGATGAGATTCTGAGTGCACAAAGGGGGCAAATGTTAAAATACAAGGATAGAGAGATAGTCATGCTGAAACAAATCCCAAAGAAAGTTAGAGATAAAAGAAAAAAATATGCGCTCTTAGCGAAAAAACTATTCGAAAGGGGTTTGGTTCCGGTGGCTTTTGCCAGAAGGTATGCTGATATTCTGGGAGGGCAGTAGAGCTAGAATTAATACAACTATGGAGGCGGAGGCCTTCATAGAAAAAAAACAAAGCTCTCCTAGATAAAGCTGATGATACCACACGAGACACACAAGACACGGGAGGTGCCGAGGCTTTGCTGGCGGGGGGGGGGGGGGGAAGAGGCAACATTGAGAAAACTTAGATCACAGAAGTGAGTTAGAAAAATAATGCAATAGCTGATACAGGGAATTTTTTTCTGTTTGATATAAAATAGATTGAAATTATTGGAAGATATAAGGTAAAAATAAGCTGTCAAAATATAGCTAAGTAATAATTATCTTGTTTATTAACATGTGAAAGTTATGAGAACCGGGGGGGAGTACCATTTCCTGCATAATGTAGCTGTCAAAATTTGTAACCATACCCATTACCCTTTTCCTCAAAACTTTGTAAAACTAATAAAAAAATTTATTTGAAAAAAAAAAGATTAGGTTATAAGTGGAAAAATAGTGCTTTTTTCTTGATTTCTTTTCCCTTGTTACATTCCACCTCTCATTAATTAGAGTTGCTTAAGATATGTTAGTTAGAAGAAGCTCGAATGAATCCTCTTAATCTCTTTTAAAGACATAGTCTTTTCAAATCCAAATCCAAATTCCAAGCTTGTGTTTGAATGGGTTTGTCACTTCTCTGCTTTCTCCTTTCTTTCTGTCTGCATGTTGTCTAAGGCAAGTAGTTCTTTTTGGGCTAGTGATTTAACCCTCCATTTTCCCCTTTCTTTCTTTCTTCCTGCCAAAATCCCGATCTGTCCATCAATATTATTTATACTCTCAAGGTTCTTTGCCTTTTCCAAATTCTGATTTATGTCTGTGGGTTAATTAAATCTTCTTACCAAGCTTTTCATCCCATCTCCTACACACTCCTGCTTGGGTGCGTTGGCCAGAAGCCAGCAGCTTCTTGTGCAGCCATGTTGCCATGCTGCCTCCCCGGACGCCGATTCAGAGGGCAAATCTCTGACCTACGAGGGACCTGTTGCACTCCCTCTGGGTCTGATGAGATGCTGCCCCTTCTTCACCCCCCTCCCCCACAGGGAGGTTCTGATCCAAAAGGATCTCGGCATTGGTTTGTCAGACAGAGTTCATGTGAGGCTCTTCAGAGACCACACCTCCCCCATCTGTCTTGCTGAGGAACTTCCGGTCAAACCTTGTTTCCTGTTTCTTTTATTGGAACATTTTTATGACTCAGATAATACAATACAATACAATACAATACAATACAATACAATACAATACAATACAATACAATAGTAGAGTTGGAAGGGACCTTGGAGGTCTTCTAGTCCAACCCCCTGCCTAGGCAGGAAACCCTATACCGTTCCAGACAAATGGCTATCCAACATCTTCTTAAAGACTTCCAGTGTTGAGGCCTTCACAACTTCTGGAGGCAAGCTGTTCCAGAAGTTGTGAATGCCCCAACACTGGAAGTCTTTAAGAAGATGTTGGATAGCCATTTGTCTGGAACGGTATAGGGTTTCCTGCCTAGGCAGGGGGTTAGACTAGAAGACCTCCAAGGTCCCTTCCAACTCTACTATTGTATTGTATTGTATTGTATTGTATTGTATTGTATTGTATTGTATTGTATTGTATTGTATTGTATTGTATTGTATTGTATTATCTGAGTCATAAAAATGTTCCAATAAAAGAAACAGGAAACAAGGTTTGACCGGAAGTTCCTCAGCAAGACAGATAAGATGGTCACTGGAAGAGACCTGCTGTCCAGCTAGGATCCCTGACCGTTCCTTGTGTTGGAGCTTCAAGTCACCAGCCCACTCTTATATGAACTATCTACTTGATCTATATGATCAAATGGTAAGCCATTTGATCCCTTGGTGGACTGCAGACAGCTAGATAAGGTGTGTGAGTTAGATAGAGAGGGTGGGACCTGTCCCAGAATTCGGCCACAAGGGAAGGGTCACAACTGGACTTGTTTGGTGGACAGGCCTGTGTCTTTCCCAACATATTTCGCTGGCAAAACAGCCAGGGCTGGTCCCATGGCTGAGACTTGGCGGAGTACAGTCTCCCCTGGAAGCTAATCATTTCCTTGTATTGGGTGAGGGTCACACCCTCAGTCAGGGTCATGCCCTTGTGTATTATGTGGTCTTGGTTTGGCAGTAGTGCTTGCTTTCACCATTAACGATACAGGAAAAGTTTTGTAATGAAAAAGAAGAGAGTTTTCTGCTGAAGACGTTTTTATGCTGTTATTTTTGACCAGTTGGATGTGCTGGTTTTTGTGATTACAGTTGCATTATTTATTATTGTTGTTGATCTCAGTGTTGTGATTGTCATCCTGTGTGTGATGGATGCAACACTGGATGGGACGTAGTAGTAGATTTCCAGTAGATATCTATGTTCTGACTGCACATGTTGGTGTAACTATTGTTCTTGTCATCACTGCATATGGCTTCAATTATTCAGTGCCCCGCCCCCCTTCTACTTCAATGCTTTTGATTTTTGTTCTGTGTGTGCTTTAGTTCTGGTCCTGCTACTTGTGGATACCACGTTCCCCATAGATAAGAGTCAGCTTGTTTGCTGGGGTGGCAAGTCTTTTATTGGTGTTTGACAGGGAATTTTCCTTTTCTGTACATAAGGACTTCCTGTGTTGGCAGGATTCAATTGCCTTTTATTTCCCCAATACGGCTGGTTCCCTGGGCTGTCTTAGTGGAGGAAAACAAACAGAAAGAAAGAAAGAAAGAAAGAAAGAAAGAAAGAAAGAAAGAAAGAGAGAGAGAGAGAGAGAGAGAGAGAGAGAGAGAGAGAGAGAGAGAGAAAGAAAGAAAGAAAGAAAGAAAGAAAGAAAGAAAGAAAGAAAGAAAGAAAGAAAGAAAGAAAAGGGAAATCCAGTGTGGAGTACCTGCCCTTAGATCAGCAAGCAAATGCTAATAGAAACACAATGAGATCCAGTTTTGTTTGCAAGAATGTGTTAGGGCGCAAGTGGAGTGCGATCGGTGTATGAATGAGATGCTGAGCATCAAGGTAACCACAAGCGTCTGAGCCTGACCACTTTTCCATAGATAAAGAAGGCCTTTTCTGCTGGCCTGTGGTCCAGAATTACATTCATATAGTTAATGTTTGTTTCCTTTGTCCCATCTCCCTTCCTCTGCTCGTTTACTGTTGGATGTTCTTCCTTTGTGATGCGGGGCTCCTGGTCTAGGATGGTTATGTTTATGATTTGCTAAAGACATCCTACATGCCACCATGCAAACTTTTGCCAAACCTTTAGAACTTTCAGTGTAATATTTGTAGACACGGAAGATTTAACTGCTTTGTAGTCACAATCTTTGTCAGGAAACTTATTCCATTGTGAACTGTGCAAATAGATTTTGATGTGAATATGTTTCATTCAAAGAGGAAGTGTGGGAATCTGGGCTTTACAAAAAAAAGAGGATTTTTTTTTACCTTGCCTTTTCACTTCACAACAACAAAATAGTTGTCTCTATTTCTCTCTTGTCAGTAACTCACTGCATTTTACCATGAATTTCTTTCATGTCTTCCATAGAATGTTTCTTATTTCTTTTCCTTGCAAAAACTTGCTATTGCCTTTCCACTGAGTGTATTAAATATTACCGTATTTTTCAGAGTATAAGATGCACCGGAGTGTAAGACGCACCAAGGTTTTGAAGACGCAATTTTTTAAAAAAGTAGGTAGGTAGATAGAGTGATAGAGAGGGAGAGAAAGAGAGAGAAATACAGTAGTTAGGTAAGGAGAGAGAGAGAGTAGTTAGGTAAGTAGGTAGATAGATAAAGGGAGATATATATATATATATAGATAGATGATAGATAGATAGATAGATAGATAGATAGATAGATAGATAGATAGATAGATAGATAGATAGATAGAAATAGAGTTAGAGAGATAGATAAATACAATAGGTAGGTAGGGAGAGAGAGAGTGTGTGTGTAGGTAGGTAGGTAGAGGGATAGAGAGAGAGAAATAGAAAGAGAGAGAGAGAAATACAGTAGATAGGTAGGGAAAGAGAGAGAGAGAGTAGATAGGTTGGTAGGTAGAGGGATAGAGAGAGAGAAATACAGTAGATAGGTAGGGAGAAAGAGAGAGAGTAGGTAGGTACATAGGTAGATAAAGGGGGGGGAGAGAGAGAGAAATACAGTAGGGAGGGAGAGAGAGAGAGAGAGTAGGTAGGTAGGTAGATGTTTCCAGATGTATTTATCCATGTGCTGGAGAAGGAAATTGCTGACAATCTGCAGCACCTAAGACTTTGTTTCTGCTGGCACAGCACTTGATCAATGTAATTCTCATCAATCAGTTAAAGAGCTTTCCAAAAGGGGGAAAAAAAGTTTTTGCACTCTGCAAACCTCCCAAAAACGGGCCTGTTTTTTTCCAAAAAAGAGGCATGAATAGCCTTGGGGGGGGGGGCTTGCATAGTGCTCTTGGGGGGGCCACAAACAAGCAAAAAATTGGCCTTTTTTCACGAAAACTGGGCTGTTTTTTGTCCAAAGAATTGCATGCATAGCCTTATGGAGGCTTATAGAGTGCTGCTCGGGGCTAGGGGGGCAAAAAATGGCCTGTTTTTTGCTCATTTCTGCCCTCCCCAGCCCCCAGGATCTCTCTGAAAGCCTCCATAAGGGTATGCACAGCCATTTTGGTGAAGGGGGCGGGGCTTCAGGAGGCAAAAAATGCTGTATTCGATGTATAAGACGCGCCCAGGTTTTCAGCCTCTTTTTTTGAGGAAAAAAGGTGTGTCTTATACTCCAAAAAATACGGTACATCCTTGGTTTGGGGATTTGGGCAGAAATGATTAGAACCATATTAAGTAGTGTTAAGGAGGGCCTAAACCAAATAATATCAGTGCCCTTTGTTTCAGATACTATTATGCTTCTATTACACGAGAATGTTGTACATTTTAATCAGAGGATAATAGAATATGGTACACATACAATGCAGTTGATGAAAAAAAATGCAAAGTAAATGTTTGCAAATGTGGGACCTGGATGAAAATTAAAGCAAGGATCTCCCAATAAGAGCACACCAGTCTGAACCATTGCATCCCTGCAGAAGTGTTCCAATGGAAAATTGCCTGACTCCTCGTTGGAAGGGTCTGTTCGAGATCTTCCTGACCACCAATACAGCTGTGAAGTGTCAGGATTTGGCTTTCTGGGTGCATGCTTTGTACTGTAAGAAAATACCAACCCCAGATGAGGACGTCACTCAGCCTCAGTCACCTGACAGCTACAAGGCAAAGAAGGAAGCTTTGTCCAACAGGGAGGAAAGTGCTAATAACCTCTGCCCCCACTCTCCATACAACCTTCACCCAAAGCCATGCCCACATCGGGAAACAAAAGACCAGCTTCATGGAAGCCCAGTGATGACTGCAAGAAACAGCCTGCATTAGGAGAGGTCTTATGCCTGCAGTCTGGACCAGGGCTGCATTGCTCCTCTTCAGCTCCATGCTGTATTTAGGGTTTCTTTTATTGGAATATTTTTATGACAATACATGTTACTTTTTGCAAATGCTTATGCAGAGCACTTATCTAGCAAAGCAAGGCACTATCTATCTTACGTGTAATCCTGTATCCAGCCCATACATTCACCAAGTATGCAAAGATTCCCTGTAATCGCTTCGTCCTTCTCTGGCCATGTCCCCCTTGGGTAAATGGAAACACAGATCCCGGCCTTTAGCTCATCTCAGTCATTCCCTTGTCATGCTCCATACATGCCCTAATGGCAATGAATCACTTCACTTTTTTCTGGCCACTTTCCTCGTGGGAAAAATGGAAACGTAGGGCCACAAAGAGAGCTCCTACTCTCTTTGAGCCTACGGCTCATCTCATACACTCAACCCAGATTTCATATTTTCTTAAATGATTATCCTTATCCTGTTACCTTCATATCCAGGGTAGGTACTTGATGCTTTGGTGATGTGACTTTTTTTTTTTTTTGGCTTTCTCTGTTTGTTTCACCACCAGCCCAGCCCAGAGACACAGCCTGTAAGGGCTCCTCTCCTAACTTAAGAAGGTGAAGACTCTTGAAAGGGAGTATTTCAAAAGGAACCTTTTATTAAGAAGAATGGAAGCCATTAAAGTCAAAGCAACATCTGAATCCCCTTAGGCAATGCAAGTAGAATTAAAGCAGTAGAGACCCCTCCCATTTGTTAGAATGCAGATTCTAGACAATACACAAGTGTGAAGATGTTTCCTTTATCAACTGCCCTGAGAGCCGAATAAACATACATTTCCATGGCTATCTTCCATTAGACAGTAAAGTGCAAAGTCCCAGATGGCCATCATAAACGTTCCCCCAAAAGGTGATGGGATCTCAGGCATTTCGGCGCCAGGAAACCAGTTGTAAAATATCAGTTGTCACAGGCACTGCTAATAAATTGACTCCAAGGCCCCACTCCTCCCAATTGAATGGCAGTATCACTTTTAGGGATCTGACACACCCAGCATGGGGTAAAAGAGGCCACCAAACCCTGCCAACACAGGCAGCCCTTATATATGGAAAAGGTCTGTGTCCTCTAGTAGTGCAAACAAGAGACGCGCCACCTCAGCTAAAGGGGCTGACCCTTATGTATGGGCAAGGGTGGCAGGCCTAGGCCCCCTTCTCAGCAAATAAGCTGAGCCTTATCTGCGGGGGGAAAGTGGGCTAGCAGCATTTTAGGAACAACATTTTATAGAAGGCTAAGTTGCACTAATAATTATTACACAACAGGTGATAATTGAAAGACAAAAAAGAAGCACACAATATATATATATATATAGAAACAGTATGGTGAGAGGTAAGCAGAGGCCAATTGGAAGGGACAGAAGTTCAGACAGGACCAGATATGGAAAGGACACCCCTGTCAATACAACTATACCTCCATATATTATGTCACATATAACCATAAGTAGCAATGACAAGAAATTCAATAAAAGAAATTAAAAAGGCAGTGCAAGATTAAAATGGTGTAAACAAAGGCGTCAGTAGCCCATGTTAGGTACATCAAATAATAGGGGGATTGAGATGAGCATAACATCCAATATACTGTATAAACATTAAAAATACAAATTCAGTGTAGAGGTGAAAAAAAATCAGCACGGTGAAGAAGGCTTTGAAACCAGACATGTCCACTGATGGCAACTACCAGTGGATATACAATCTAACTGCACATCGTCACCACCGACATACCCAATTGCCTGTCTTATTTTGTTCTCTCACCAACCTTCACTTACATAGAGGCATAACCATCATCAAAAGACAAAGATAAATCAATGGCAAGCTCATCAATGAGTACATCAAGGCACAGAGTTTCAGCATGATCATCACAAGGGCTGTTAAGATAAGCACAGTTGATGCAGTCAACACGGCAATTGATACAAAAGTGACAACAGCAACAATTCCACCAGCATTCACAATCACAAAATCTACACATAGTAATCAATTACCCTCCCCTTGGGCCATCATCCAAATATTTTCCATCAATGAGGACATCAGCAAGGCCTTGAGAAATACTTCACAGGGGCCATGCAGATGGGCACAATGCCAATGGAAAATCCAGCAATGCAAACAATGATAGCAACACCAGCAAGACCAAGCACATATACAACTGCAAAACAAACACATAAGTTCTGGGCAAAAGGCAACTTATAGAAGATCAAAAAATGCCACTTCAGACACTTCAGCATTGACCCTCACACAAAAATAGATACTGCAAGAGAAGATCTATGCTTAAGGTCCCAAAAGCCAGGCTACTATGGTTTTGTTGAGACGCTGAATGTGTAAAGTGTTAGATATTAACATATATCGCGGCAAGTCTCCTCTCTGGTCCGCCACTACGGCGGGAAACAGGTATCGCTCTGATTGGTCGGGAGGCGTACCCGATCCCTATAAAAGGGGAACCCTCAGACCACAGAGCAAGCTGGATCACTACTACTACTAATAAAGAGCTGTTAAGTCACTACGTGTCCGGAGTCTGTTCTCTCGTTGCCCGAATCTAACATTGGCGACGAAGGTGGGATCAAGAGACAGATAGGACGAAGAAGCTACCTCCAGAATCCCAGGATTCGATCCAGCCCAGGAATTCGGCAGAAATTCCGGCAGCCATCTCAGGCCATCGCAGCGCGGCAAATTCAACGCAGAGAAGATGGCGATGCACACTCCTCCCGCTCCGTTCGACCCGATGAACAACCAATGGGAGGCATACATGATTCGTTTCGAGTGTTTTCTCGAAGCAAACGAATACACGGGAATAACCGATTTCCGAAAGAAGAACATCTTCCTCAGCTACTGTGGGGGAGAAGTTTTCAACACGGCCAGAGACCTCTCCGAGCCTACACCGATACAAGCGGTATCATGGGCGGCACTACAACAGACTCTGCAAACTCATTACGCGCCAAAACCTTCCCGCCACGTTTGCCGCCAGGAATTCAACACGCGGAACCAGAAGGCGGGAGAATCAATCAACCAATATGTTGCAGCCCTACGTAAAGCAGTGACCCACTGCGAGTTCAGGGATCTGGACGAGCATATCCTGGCAAGACTTGTTTGTGGGTTAAGGGACATTTCGCTACAAAAAAGGCTGTTGGCAAACCCAAATTTAACCCTACAAATAGCGCTAAACGAAGCAAGGGCGTCCGAATCAGCGGAAAGATCATCGGAAACCATACAACGCGGGTTCAACGCGAGCCAGCCAGCACCCAGACACGCCAGAGTCCACTACGAGGACACCAATCCAGACTTCGAGGATCCCGAGTTCGAGGAAAGTCACCTGATGCGGAGCAGTCACATGAGGCCTGGGGGGAGATCCGGATTCCACTTGCCACCCTGCGCAAGCTGCGGAGGGAACCACCCCCGGTCTACCTGTCGGTTCAGGAACGTTGTTTGTTCACACTGCGACATCGCACGAGTGTACCGGAGCGAAGTCCCTGCCTCCTCACGGCAGCCTCCAATGTACCGCCAACAGAAGTCCAACCCAGGGACTTGGCGAAATCAAAAAGGGCGCCCAGAGAGAAACACACGAGAGTTTACCCAGAGAGACAATTCCCATAGAGCTGAAAGGGCGTATTCCCAGAGAGATTACACACAAAGAGCTGAGAGAGCATTCTACCAGGACGCTCAACGAGAGTATTGCCAGGATACCGATGCAGAGATAGAGTTGACCCAGAGAGAGGAATTGCGAACCTATCTCACCACAATAAGTCAGGTCCGCACCAAGCGGCCTAAAAAGCTGAAAGTCAAAGTCCTCTTGGAGGGCTCTCCCTGCGAGCTGGAAGTTGACACAGGATCGTCCCTGACGATCATTTCATGGGCATCCATGAAAAAGGCTATCCCTAGCCTCAAAAAGAGCCAACTACGTGCACCAGACATCCTGCTACGAGACTACCAGGGGAACCGAGTCCCCATCGTGGGCCAAGGCACGTTCCAAATTCGTTTCAAGTACATCGTAGCCCAGCTGCCCGTGACCATCGCCAGCGCGCCGTTACAGAACCTTCTAGGACTAGATTGGTTTGAAGCCCTGGGGTTAGAAGTCACCGGGATCAACGCCGTGGAGAACAGCAGCGCTGAACAGATTTTTAAGGAGTTCGAGGATGTGTTCAGCCCCGGTCTTGGTAAGTATGTGGGTAAACCTATCTCATTCAATTTAGACCCAAAAGTGGCGCCAATCCGACTTAAACCAAGACGAGTGCCTTTTGCACTCCGCCCAAAAATTGATAAAGAGATCGATAAATTAGTAGAGCAAGGAATCCTTGAGCCGGTGGATCACGCGCGCTGGGAAACTCCCATTGTGACCCCAGTCAAACCAGACGGGTCAGTCCGCATCTGTGCGGACTATAAATGCACAATTAATGTCGCGCTACAACAAAGCGCATATCCTGTGCCAGTAGTACAACACTTATTGCACTCGTTGGGGCCAGGAAAGATATTTGCTAAACTAGACATGGCACAAGCTTACCAGCAATTGCCCATGGATAGCGCCACAGCGGAGGCCCAAACTATAGTGACGCACAGAGGAGCATTCAAATGCAACCGGCTACAATTCGGTGTGAGTATCGCCCCAGGTCTGTTCCAGAGCGTCATGGAACGGCTTTTGCAAGGGATACCGGGAGTCGTCCCCTATTTCGACGACATCTTGGTGTCCGCTGCAAACGAGGAGCAACTATTAAAAAGAGTCAGAACTGTTTTGGCCAGAATCAGAGAGAAGGGTCTCCGCCTCAAAAAAGAGAAATGCCAAATTAACGTGCCTAGTGTAGAATTCCTGGGATATAGAATCGATGGTCAGGGAATACACCCCACTTCAAAGAAAATTAAGGCGATCCAGGACGCCCCCACACCACGAAATCAGACCGAGTTGCAGGCCTTCCTCGGACTACTTAACTTCTACAGCGTTTTTCTGAGACAGAAGGCGACCGTTGCTGAGCCATTACATCGACTACTCCAAAAGAACGCAACATGGAGATGGGGACGATCCGAAGCAGCAGCTTTTGCCGCAGTCAAGCGCCTGCTCACCACTGACTCGCTGCTAGTGCAATACAGCCAGACGCTACCACTGGTATTGACCTGCGATGCATCCCCATTCGGCGTCGGCGCAGTCCTCAGCCACAGGATGCCAAACGGGAACGAAGCACCCATTGCCTTCTACTCCAGGACTCTTTCGTCGGCTGAGAGGAATTACAGCCAGATGGACAGGGAAGCGCTAGCTGCTGTGGCTGGAGTTAAACGTTTCCACGAGTACCTCTACGGCCGCAATTTCGAACTAATTACAGATCATAAACCGCTGTTGGGACTTTTGGCGGGAAACCGCCCCACACCAGTCTCCCTTTCTCCACGCATGACCAGGTGGACTGTTTTCCTGGCTGCGTACTCATACAAGCTGATACATCGACCGGGCTCCACTCTAGGACACGCAGACGCACTCAGCCGTTGCCCACTCCCGGATATTTTGCCAGACCCCACTCCCGGATATTTTGCCAGACCCCACTCCCGAGGTACCGGTTCTGCTAATTGACTGTTTGGACTCAGGACCGGCCTCTTCCTGCGACGTTGCCAGATTCTCTTCTAGGGACAATGTAATAAAGCAAGTTCAAACCTGGGTTTGGAGGGGGTGGCCGAAGGGAAACGTGGGCCCGGAATTCAAACTGTTTTGGGCAAAACGGGACGAACTTTCAGTGTTACAAGGTTGTTTATTGTGGGGGGATCGAGTCGTTATTCCTTATGCGTTACGTAGAAATGTGTTAGAAGCGTTACATGTTGGGCATCCGGGGATCGTTAGAATGAAGGCGTTAGCAAGAAGTTACGTTTGGTGGCCAAACATGGACAAAGAGATAGAGGAATGGGTGGCCACTTGTGATCCGTGCCAAGAATCTAGACCAGCACCCCCTGAAGCACCCGCCACAGAATGGGAGAAGCCTAAAGCACCCTGGTCGCGAATACACATCGATTTCGCAGGGCCAGTCCAAGGTCAGACTTTCCTTATAGTTGTGGATGCATACTCCAAATGGCTAGAAGTAGTCCTAATGACTTCAACCACGGCAGAGGCAGTCATTAAGGTACTACGGCGACTTTTCGCCACTCATGGCCTGCCCGACCTCCTGGTCTCTGATAACGGGCCCCAGTTCACGGCTAGGCAATTTGAAACGTACTTATCAGGTCAGGGAATTCGGCATGCCCTCGTCGCGCCATTCCATCCGGCATCGAACGGACAGGCGGAGAGAATGGTGCGATCCGCAAAAGAGGCCCTCGCTAGGATGGGTCCAGGTGATTGGCAAACACGCATTGATCATTACCTATTAATTCAGCATATTACCCCCAGCGCAACGACGGGTAGGAGCCCCACTGAACTACTCATGGGCCGCCGTCTACGGTCTCACCTGGACCGTCTTCACCCAAATTACTCTGCCACATCGCCCCCAGACTCTACAAGCAAAATTTGGAATTTTAGCATAGGGGATTCAGTATACGCCCACAACTATGCAGGGGGAACATTGTGGATGCCGGCAAAGGTAATTGGCATCACAGGTCCACGTTCATATTTGCTGGAGCTAGAAGATGGACGGAATTGGAAAAGGCACATAGATCAACTACGGGGTCGTCTGGCACACTCAGACCTATGAACCGAGAACGAAAACTATCTGCCAGCACAAAGTCAACCATCCGAGAGCCCAAACACGGAGGAACACGACACCATTGAGCCCAGGATAGAACCAGCGGTCGATCGCGAACCGGAACTACGCCAAAGCAATGAAAGCCTGCCGACCCCCGAACGCGAAGCTGAAAGAACAGGCAAAACCGATCCTGAAACCACTCCCGTTCAACCCGAACTACGGCGTTCCACCCGGGTGAGACAAACACCCACTTATTTGAAAGACTATGTCACTAACCGGAATGCTCCATCTAAGAGGGGAGGGTTGTTAGATATTAACATATATCGCGGCAAGTCTCCTCTCTGGTCCGCCACTCCGGCGGGAAACAGGTATCGCTCTGATTGGTCGGGAGGCGTACCCGATCCCTATAAAAGGGGAACCCTCAGACCACAGAGCAAGCTGGATCACTACTACTACTAATAAAGAGCTGTTAAGTCACTACGTGTCCGGAGTCTGTTCTCTCGTTGCCCGAATCTAACATAAAGTAAAATTAAAAATGATGTCGCAGAAACAACATCCCCGTTACAAACCTCTTTTATCCATTTGATGGAGATGTTTTCTCGATGCCACCCTTTATTGGTTCTTTGTGACCACCACTTTTCCAATTTATTTCTAAATTTTTAGGATTGGTTTTAGGGTCTGTTTTTAATGTTTTTAATTTTTATAAATTCGTACAGGGGTTGTTTAATTTGATTTTTAGCTATGTATATGATTGTTTGTATGTTTTTAAATTTATTCCTGTACACCGCCCAGAGTCCCTCCGGGGAGAGGGGACGGTCTAGAAATTTAATAAATAATAATAATAATAATAATAATAATAATAATAATAATAATAATAATAATAATAATAATAATAATAATAATAATAATAATAATAATAATAATAATAATAATAATAATAATAATAATAATAATAATAATAATAATAATAATAATTATTATTATTATTATTATTATTATTATTATTATTATTATTATTATTATTATTATTATTATTATTATTATTATTATTATTATTATTAAATTACTACTATTTAAACAAAACAATAACAAAACACCAAGAAATAAAAGATGCTTACAACAAACATCTGCCAGTAAGAAAGAACAAGGAGCAAGGAACAAACCTCTTGCCCTTTCTCACCTGGCGGGCATCTGCTCAACAGTTCTCTTCTACTTATACTTACAATTCTATTCAAGAACCCTCACCTCCTTGGGCACGACTCGGACTGAGGGCGTGACCCTCTGCCAATAGAAGAGAGTGATCAGCTCTCAGGGGAGACTATATTCCACCAGGACCCAGCCACAGGGCAACCCTGGACTGTTTTGCAATGAAATATGTTGGTAAAGACATGGGCTTGTCCCTTAAGCTCATCCAGTTGTGACCCTTCCCTTGCAGCCGAATTATGGGACAGGTCCCACCCTCTCTATCTAACTCACACACCCTATCTAGCTAACTGCAGTCTGCTAAGGGACCAAATAGCTTACCTTTGATCCAAAGTAGATAGTTCATATAAGAGTGGGCTGGTGACCTGAAGCTCCAACACAAGGAACTGTCAGGGATCCTAGCTGGACAGCAGGTCTCTTCCAGTGACCATCTTATGTGAGTCACAGCACCATTTCTGTCATAAAAATATTCCAATAAAAGAAGCAGGACACAGTAATACAACAAAACAATTCTTACTTTAGGATTCAGAGGTTTATTTCATGAGCAATTTGAAACATGAATAGCCATCATAACATCACTTACACAAACAACCCATTGCAATGAGGTCCAGAGACAATAGCTAGGTCCAACAAGGAATAGCTATGGCCAGTGGCCTCGATCTAAGACTCATCTCCTTCTTTTATACCTTTCTCCTGACAGCCCCTCAGTAAATGGTATTTTACTGAAGTTACTTCCTTGTATTCTCATACTGACTGTCAGTTAGCACATATTTGTGTGTACATGTGAAATCTCCTACCATCTGCTACTTTCAGTTCCTTATTTCCCAACATTTTCAATATTCTTAGTCCAAAATAGCTTCTGAAAATATCTACATTCCAAATACATGCTATAAAATTGCACTAACATGGCAGATTATAAATATCACTCTATTCTTAGGAAATCATTCTAGCCAACACTTTAATATATAGCAATTAATTTGAGCCTACTATTATTTTGAGGCCTACCGTGTTTTTTGGAGTATAAGATGCACCTTTTTTCCTCAAAAAAGAGGCTGAAAATCTGGGTGCATCTTATACACTGAATACAGCATTTTTGCCCCCCCCCAGCCCCCAGAAGCACTCTATAAGCCTCCATAAGGCTATGAATGCAATATTTTTGACAAAAAATGGGCCCATTTTCACAAAAAAGGGTCGTTTTTTCTTAGGTTCCCCCCCCCCCCAGGAGCACTCTGCAAGCCCCCCCGCCCCCCCAGGCTATTCATGCCATTTTTTGGGGGGGGGGGAAACTGGCTGTTTTTGGGAGGTTTGCAGAGTGCAAAAACGTTTTTTTTTCCTTTTGGAAAGCTCTTTAACTGATTGATGAGAATTACATTAATCAATTGCTGTGCCACCAGAAACACATATTAGATGGAAAATTTGTGACTGTACTTTATATGTAATTGAAAATATGGATGCACAAAAGCTTGTAACCAAATGACATGCTGTATGTAATGGATGATATTTTTTATGTTGTCTTTTATGTTTTTAAATTTTTTTTAAAGATGAGAATTACATTGATCAAGTGTTGTGCCAGCAGAAACACCTACCTCTTGTGGCCCAGCAGGAGCCGTTGCCGCTGCCACCAGACTCCGAGAGTGAGGGTCCCTATGAGTCGGCTCAGGAGGATGTGGAGGACCCTGGACAGGGTTCCGACTCTGAGCAGGGATCGGAGAGTCTGGTCGGCCACCAGGAGGCGCCTGAGGCATGGAGCAGCGGTGAGAGCCAGAGGAGGAGGGCTCCTGATGCCATGCCTTGGAGCAGTGGGGAGGAGTCACGAGACAGTGAGTCAGAGATTAACAGGGAGTTCCTGGATGCCCGTTATCACCGCGCCCATAGACGCAAGGAGCGAGGGCACAATTATCGGCGGTAAGAGCTCTCAGCTGTTGATCAGGAGACTCCTCTTCAGGCTATAAAAGGGTTGACTGTGCATACGCCCTTTGCAGCAGTCAACAAAGAACTCCTGCAAGAAGTTTTGGTCTTGAAACGTAGCAGGCTGGATAGCTGCTTTCGTGTCTTGTATTTGTGAGCTTTGTCGTGGTGGTTTACTGCCACGGAACTTTCTGTCTGTCTGTAAAATAAACCCTGTTCATTTGTATTGTTCCGGAGCGTGTTCTGTGTGGGCGAAGGAGGAAGGGGGGTCAGGACACCTACCTATCTACTGTATTTCTCTCTATCTCTATTTCTCTCTATCCCTTTACCTGCCTGCCTACCTACATCCACTCTCTCTCTCCCTACCTACCTACTGTATTTCTCTATCTCTCTCTATTTCTCTCTCTCTATCCCTTTATCTACCTACCTACCTAACTAACTACTCTCTCTCTCTCTCTGCCTACCTATCTACTGTATTTCTCTCTCTCTCTCTCTCTCTCTATCCCTTTCTCTACCTACCTACCTAACTACTCTCTCTCTCCCTACCTATCTACTGTATTTCTCTCTCTCTCTATTTCTCTCTCTCTTTCCCTCTACCTACCAACTTACCCTCTCTCTCTCTCCCTACCTCTCTACTGTGTTACTCTCTCTCTCTCTCTCTTTCCATTTCTCTCTCTCTATCCCTCTACCTACCTACCTACCTACACACACTCTCTATCTATCTATCTATCTCTATTTCTCTCTCTTTCTCTCTCTCTCTCCCCATTTAGCTACCTACCTACCTAACTACTCTCTCTCTCTCTCTCCCTACCTACCTACTGTATTTCTCTCTCTTTCTCTCCCTCTCTATCCCTCTGTCTACCTACCTACTTTTTTAAAAAAATTGCCTCTTCAAAACCTTGGTGCGTCTTATACTCTGGTGAGTCTTATACTCTGAAAAATACAGTATATAATTTCAGCAAAAATCAAAACCCAGTTGTATTCTTCTCACAAAAACTTGGACTTAAAAACCTTTTATTATTATTAGTTTTATAAAACTTGGATCAGAGTATACTATACAAAAGTAGGAAGAAAAAGAGAGACGTAGAGCAACAGTGCCACCTACAGGCAGAAGTGAAAGCTGGGTGGTGTGATTGAGAAAGGGGGGGGGGGGAGAATACATAACCTTGAGAAACTGAAGATAAGAATTGACAGTGTTAGGTAAGCTCCCCGTTAGGAGAGCGAGTGTGCAGAGATGCGTAATGAGAGTGGTGTGGAAGAACACGCACAAACCAGCATACAGGGACACCGAATAGTAAAAGTAATAGTATTTTACTTATGTGGAAAAGAGAGGTATTCAGAATTCAATTTACACACGGTTCAGTCAGTCAGTTATCAATGTTCTCAGTTGAGGAGTGATCCATCGAACACAGTCCAGTATCATATAATCAGTTCAGCACACAAAGTCACTTACAGTAGCAAAACACACAGTAACTCACGATACATCTACAAGCATCCACCGATCAGCAATCTAACAGAGAGCTAACAGTCATTCTGGCTCCATTTTATGGCTGCTTGGGGTAACAGCAACCAATCACATTTTACAGCAGTACTTAAAGCTACAGTACTACCATCATGGTTTATATATTGCTGACCCAACTGTTAGCTTACATTCCTAACATTCTCCCCTTTGGGTAAGCAATATATATAACCTTACAGTCTGAGTCTGTATTCATCACAACAATGTTTGTGTTTTATAGTACCTTGAGCTTTGATAAAATGATCAGCAATGTTATCTTCAGACATACAATACTCTAGTGTGATCATGTTACTACTAACACTTTGCCATACATTCAGATATTTTAGGTCAGTATGCTTTGTCCTTGTCTTTACAGCAAGGTTGGATGCCATCTGAATTGCTTCTTGGTTGTCTTCATATACAACAATAGGTCCCGTACATCAATCCCCATATCCAGTAGGAGTTGTTTGTAACAAACCAAATCCGTACATAACAAAGACAAACATGAGAATTCAGCCTCCATTGTTGATCAACTTAAATGTTTTTGACGAATAGACCGCCATCCAATTAACACTTTTCCTAAGAATATCGTGGTACCTGATGTGGATTTACGTGTAGACACGTCTGTAGCAAAACTTGCATCAGTGCATGCAGTTAATCTCAGTTCATCCTTAGGCTCTAAATATAAGGCATAGTGTATTGTCTGTTTAAGATATCTCAATACACGTTTACCAGCTTGCCAGTGCCTTTCAGTAGGTTCAGCATTAAACCTGGCTAATTGATTAACACTATATGCTATATCTGGCCTTGACCAATTACTAAAATAAGATAAACTACCAATTAGGGATTGATAAATCCCTTTATCAAATACAGGGCTTTTTACATCATCATGGCTAAATTCTTAACTCATTGGAGTTTTAGCCAGTTTACACAGTTCCATTTTAAAAGTCCTGAGTAACTGGTTAATCTTCTCAGTTTGTGATATTTTATATCCTCCCCTAGTTTTATCTATTTTCAAACCAAGATATTGCTTAATTTCACCAAGGTGTTTTATTTTAAACCATGTTTTTAATAGTGAAATAATCTCAATAGCCTTTTGCTCGGTTTTAGTAATTAATGCTATGTCATCAGTGAACAATATCAACAATGAAATCATACCATTGCTTTCTTTCTTAAATAAACAAGGATCAGCCATTCCAGCTTTGAAACCTATCTTTGCTAATTCCTTCACTATGCATTGATTCCATTCATAGCCTGATTGCTTTAAACCATAAAGACTCTTTTTTAACTTCCAGCATTCAGTGTTGCTATCAGTGTTTAACCCTAAATATTTCTTTAAATATATAGTATGTTGCAACGGTGCATGGAGATATGCCGTCTCAACATCTAAATGATTCACTACATATCCATGCTTTGCTGCCCAAACTAATGATGCACGTAATGTTGTAGTCCTTAAACTAGGTGCAAATACCTCATCATAGTCATTGGCTGACTGATCGAAACCTTGTGCTACTAATCTGGCTTTATGGGTAACAGTCCCATCTACACTTGTTTTAATCTTGTAAATCCATTTACATCCTATGGCATGTTTACCTGGGGGTAACCTTACATTTTCATATACCTCCAACTCTTGTAAGGATTTCAGTTGCCTGTTCATTGCTGTTTTCCAAACTATCTGCTCCTCCTTAGGATATGTGGATAGTTTATGATATGTAGCTGGAACTTTATCTACTTGACACGCTATACTAGCTTGATATCTGTCAGGTGGTCGTGTTACATGGGTTGAACGTCTAGGCAACTCAGGGCTCACCAGTGGACTCTCCTGTTGCGTCTGCTCCTGTTCTCTTAACTCCTCCTGACTCTGCACTTTCTCTTTAAATGCTATAGCTGCTGTCTTTGTTACATCACTAGGGAATACCTGGGTTTCAATAACTACATCATTGTTATATTCCAATTTATCCCACCCAACGGATTCAATAAATCGAGCACTAGCGCTACAGTACACTTTAGTCGTGCCTTTTTCCCAAAACCTAAACAATCTATGGTTGGCCTTGTAACCTACGAAAAATAACTGTCGAGCTCTATGTTGTCCCTTCAGTCTTACTTGTGAGGGAATATGCACCCATGCCGGAGCTCCAAATGTGTTAAGATAGCTTAAATCAGGTTTTCTGCCATGCCAACGAGTGAATGGCAATTCACCAGTTGTTGTATTTACCACATTATTTAAAACATGGTAACTACACATCATAGCTTCACCCCACAGTGTTTCAGGCAATCCTGAATCAACTAACATACTTCGAGCCATGGCTTGTAATGTTTGCCCCCTTCGTTCTATAAAGGAGTTATGTTGTGGCCTATAAGGAGCAGAACGTTTATGCTCAATACCAGCTGATATCAACATTGTTTGAAATTTACAGTTTGTAAACTCAGTTCCGTTGTCGGTTACAACAGTAATCACCTTAGATTTCATTTTTCTTTCAGCAAATCTTAGCCAATTAAATAAATGTTGAAACGTTTCTGTTTTGTTTTTCAGTAAATAGCAGAAACTGTATCTTGAATAATGATCCATGATACTCAAAACATAACAGGCACCTCCCAAACTGGGTTTCATAGGTCCAATTAGATCAGCAAAAACAACTTCCAGAGGTTCCTTTGTTTTAAAACCATTTCGTCTGTTTGCTGGAGTAACCTTGCTTTTTTCCTGACTACACACATTGCAATGTAAGTATTTACTGCAAGGTTTTAACTTTACTCCTTCTGACAATTTAACAGTTTGTTGCAGCATCTTGAAATTAATGTGCCCCATACGCCTATGTAGTAAATGTATGCATTCATCATGTGGTTTCACATTATCATACACTGAGTTAGCTGTATGGGCATCAGATATGACATATAAACCATTTGTTAATTTGGCAGTAACCCTATTACCTTCCTTTTCAATGATACAGTTATCTCCCCTAAAGGTTACTACATAGCCAATATTAACTAGAGCGCTTACTGATAATAAATTAAATTTCAGTTTAGGTACATACAACATGGATAAATGCTCATTTACAAATGAACAATATGCCATACCTTCACCAGATGCTTTCACCTTCCATCTATTTGCCAAAGATACATGTTGCTTGCTGGCGAACAGTTTTACAAAACAGTTTCTATTTCTAGTAATGCACTGTGATGCCCCACTATCAACAACCCATGAATCATGGTTTATTGGTGCATTGCTAGAGATAGTCAAAGTAGACTTAGCTAAGTAGACATTAGTGTTTTTCTTAGCCTTTCTAGTATTCTGTCGTTTTGCATTTTTACAGAATCTAGCTATATGTCCCTTAGCCCCACAAGAAAATCATTTTCTAACATTATAGGCAGTTGAAGGTGACTCCTCATGTTGTGGTGGTTTCTCTCTCAGTTGTTCTCTTTCCAACCTTCTTCTGGACTCTTCCAACAGGCGTGCAGTTATGTCAGTCAATGTTAGTTCATTTCAGGTTAGGACCTCAAGGGAAGATACAAAATCATCATAACTCTCATCCAGTGAGGACAGAATGATTTAGACTTGATGTAACTCTGAGAAAATAAGTTCTTTTTCATGTAGATCCTGGAAAACTCATTTCATAAAGTTAAAATGAGCTAACATATCTCCACCTTTCAGAAGATGTGCCCTAAACAGTTTGCGGGTAAGATGTATATGTGCACCTACAGTGTCACGTACATAAATCTTCTTCAAATTCTCCCAACATCTTGCAGCAGAATTTTCCCCACGAATATGAACTAATTGTTGGTCTGTCAGTGTTAGACCAATTATACACAAAGCTCGTTTGTTGCATCGTTGAAACTCTGCTATCTTCTTGGCATCATCCTCGTCATCTGGATCCCAAGAAGTTACGTCCGGTGGATTCTGTACAGCATCCCATAATCCCTGTTTACGCAGGAGTAGGCTGCATTTCATAGACAAGGAAACATAGTTTGTTCCATCCAACCAGATTATTAGTGATAGACTTGTTGATGGGGCATGTGCCATCTTCTTCATGATAGTAACAATCACAAACTAAACAGCTGTCTGTATACGGTATTGCGTATCGACACCAACTCTCCTTTAGCTACATCTGGTACAACCTGGGCCCATAACCAGTGTTAGGTAAGCTCCCCATTAGGAGACTGAGTGTGCATTAAAGCGTAATGAGAGTGGTGTGGAAGAACACGCACAAACCAGCATACAGGGACACCGAATAGTAAAAGTAATAGTATTTTACTTATGTGGAAAAGAGAGGTATTCAGAGTTCAATTTACACACGGTTCAGTCAGTCAGTTATCAATGTTCTCAGTTGAGGAGTGATCCATCGAACACAGCCCAGTATCATATAATCAGTTTAGCACACAAAGTCACTAACAGTAGCAAAACACACAGTAACTCACGATACATCTACAAGCATCCACCGATCAGCAATCTAACAGAGAGCTAACCGTCATTCTGGCTCCATCTTATGGCTGCTTGGGGTAACAGCAACCAATCACATTTTACAGCAGTACTTAAAGCTACAGTAATACCATCATGGTTTATATATTGCTGACCCAACTGTTAGCTTACATTCCTAACAGACTGCTAGAGAAACAACCTTTGTACTATAAGTTGTTTAGGCGGAATAGCTAAGACAGAGAGCAAAACACTGAGATTTTTATTTTTAAACAGTGCAGCTCTTAGAACTCAAGTGGAAATTAAGCAGATAAAGCGAAATAGAAGCAGAGAACAACAAAATACCTCCCTTTCTCTTATTTTTTTGCTCTGTGAACTCTCTATCTGTGGATATAGAACAATTGGTTGTTGAATTCTGGGGTTTGGTGGGCCTATAAGGATTATAACTTACCAATTTATCATCAAAGGATTAGGGTTTGAAGAACCTGAAGAAGAACAACAAGAAGTTTGGGACCAAAAGTTTGCTAACCTTTGGATTACAAGTTGTATTTTTGTCTTTTCCTTGTATTACAATTAATAACTTTACCCTTTTTTATATAGAAAAAGCAGAACAATTTTATGAACACTACTTTGGACCACAAGAGGAAATGAGAATAAGAGAGGAAAAACAGGTTAGACGACAAGAGGAAGCTACAGGAGAGAGAAACATGGAACAAAAAGAAGATAGAAGAGATCTGGAGGAAGTAGCAAAAAGAGGAGTGAAGCCAAAAGAACCAAAAGTGATAAGAGTGACTAGAACATCAAAACCCATCTATAAGTAAAATTATGGAAGAAGAAATTAAACTACTGTCAATTAACATAAATGGACTGAACTCTGCAATAAAAAGGAAAGGGACTTTTAGCAAATTAGAAAAATTAAAGTTAGATAAAATCTGCTTGCAAGAAGTGCGTATTAAAAAACAACAGAAGAAAATATTGGAATATCCCAAAATTGGGAAGCTATATACTTCTTTACCACAACAAAAGAAGATGGGAATAGCTCTTTATGTAAAAGAAACAATAAATGTCAAGCAAATTTTTACGGATGAGGAAGGGAAGATTTTGATGGTGGAGATAACAATAAACTACAAACAGATACTCTTAGTAGCAATATATGCACCAAACAGCAATCAAGAAGACTTTTATGGTAAACTTCATAAGAAAATAATAAAACTGGAACATGACAACATATGTATAGTAGGAGACTTTAATGCAATTGTGGATGTGGATTTAGACTATAAAACTAGAAAAGCAAATAAAAAAGCTAGGAAAACATTTCCAAAGGCTTTTTTTAAAATGGCAGAGGAATTATGTATCCAAGATGTATGGCGAGAGATGCATCCTAAGGAAAATCAATATTCATTTTATTCAAATAGACATATGTCTTGGTCATGAATAGATATGATATGGATGTCAGCAGAGCTAAAATCTAATGTACAAGAAACAAATATAGAAATAAGCAATTGAGCGGATCACAATCTGATAAAGGTTATATGGAAGGGACGAAAAAGGAAATTAAGATGGACGTTGAATCAATCGATATTAAAAGAAAAGGAATTTATTCAATCCACAGAAGGAGAATTGGACTTTTTTTTTGAGGCGAATAGAAAAGAAGAGACTTCACTACAAAATGTGTGGGACACAGCTAAGGCATATATCAGAGGCAGGGCTGCCGAGAGGATTATTAAGTGCTGGAACAAGACTAATATGGGCCCCCTCACCTACACATGGACAAATAAATCAATAATGTCATAATTGTACATTTAAAGCTGTTTCACATTGCTCAAGTATTCTTGTTTGTGCACCTTTATATTTTCCAGTCATGTTGGCTGCATTGTCATAGCCCTGTGCACGACAATCCGATAGTGGTATATTGTGTTCTTTCAATGTTTCTACCATCATCTGTGCTATGTCACATCTTGTTTTATGGCTTGTGTCAACAAACTGTAAAAATCTTTCTGCAATTTCATACTAGTTTTCATACAGTATTACATGAATCTGGCATGGAATCAACAATAACAGCAAAGTACTTTGCAGTTTTCCATGTGTTGCTTTACAAGTGAGGAACATTCAGCAATTAACTCATTTTGGGAATCGGAACTGAGATAAAGTTGTTCTCACTTTTCTTGCGACTCTTTAACTTGCAACACATGTTCTTTTAGAATTGGATCCCAATGAGACAACAACTCTATCACTCCTGGAAAATTTTCATTGTCTTTTTCACCAATGCGCTGGGAACTGCCACGCAAAGCAAATCCCAGTTCACCAAGGAATAGTACAACATCAATGATTTGTTTCATAATGTTGAACCACTTGACAGATTCTGTTTCAATTAATGCCTCCAATAGACTGCCAATATCCTTGCCAGATGACAGCCATCTTTCTAGTTCTCGCCAAGCCAGATAGCACTGCCTATGACTATTGCTTCTCTCATGTTCTGGGATGCAGATACATAATTTTTGCCACTTTTTAGCAGCTGACCATCCTTTTGTTGATGCAACCATAGATTTAGATGCTGAGTTAATGCTGCAACAAATCTTGTTCCAAAATAATCGACAAGGGAAGCAAAATAATGCTTGTTTAACTTCACTCCAGACATGCCAATCTCGGTCATGTTTTTCACCATTTAAACTTTGAAATGTTAGAATACTTTTGGGAAAAACCTGGTTATCTATATCTTTGGGAAATGTTTTAGGAAAGCTGTTAGGAAAGACCTTTAATAACATAGTTTTCTATATCCAATTAAGAAGGCTGACGTCTGCAGCTGGACCAATGAAAAATTGTACAAAAGAGATGGTTTGCACCCATCCAAGAAAGGGACTGAGTTACTTGGCATTAAATTCACAGATTTTTTGGATAAACATTTAAACTGAACAGCGGGGACAGAAAATTAATTGATACAGAACATTTCTGTCCCCAGCAATCTAAAATTCATAGGGTTATCAGTGCATGTAACATAGATGTTTGTGCAGGGAAGATTATCAACCTTGCTGTCTAGCAAAACCAAGCATTTAATAGTGAATGCCATACCATGTGCACTAATCAAACAGGTGACAAGAAAGTAGGGGCAGTCAGGCATAACACAGGTTACGTAGATAGTAAACACAGGGTCAATCAAAATGGACTCAAATGCCTATACACCAATGCACAGAGTATGAGGAATAAACAAGGTGAATTAGAAATTCAAGCAAATGAGGGCAGATATGACATTGTTGCTATTACGGAAACCTGGTGGGATGAAACCCACAAATGGAACATACAGCTAGAAGGATTTAAATTATTTAAAAGAAATAGACCAAATAAAAGAGGAGGTGGAGTTGCACTATATATAAGAAATAGCTACATCTCTACAGAAATAGAGCACAACAATGATGAAAATTATCTTGAATGCATTTGGGTCAATATTTTTTTTTATAGTAACATTTTCTCCCTCCCCTCCCCCTCCCCCCACCCACCCCCCCATTTCCCCACCCTAACCCTCCCTAACCCAACCCCTGACTTCCCAGATAGAGTCAGAAGCATAGTTACCAGCAAATCTGAAAAACAAATATCCCAATAATAATATGCATATATCAGAATAAGAACAAGATAATACAAAAAAGACAAAAAAGGAGAAAAACCATCATAACCTCCTTTCCAAAACCATTACTACATATTTATAAAGCATTTCTCAACCAAATCCCATAGACACTTCCTTTGAACCGTACCTTAATTTTACAAAATCAATCCAGGGATACCAATCTATAGTATACTTATCGTAAGAATGATCTTTTAGGTATACAGAAATTTTATCCATTTTGGCAAGATTTGCTACCTTAAGTATCCATTCTTCTATAGAGCATAATTCTGCTTTCTTCCAATATTGTGCTATCAGCAGTCTAGCTGCTGTAATCATATACAATATTAATTTAGTTTCAGCAACAGTGCAGTCAGGTACTATGCCCAATAGAAAAAAAAATAATTGGGGAGCAAATTTAATTTTTCTTTTAAGAATCTTCTTCTGCATTATCCACCATATTTTAATCCATAAAGCCTTAACTTTACAGCACCAAACCATTCTTTTTTTTTTCAGGAGCTGAGGCTACAAAACATTATGCGTCTCCTGAAGGCAAATTACATCATTTTTATGCTGTTTCAAATAATAGAAAACCTTTCTATTTTGTGGGGAATTAAGTCCATTAACATTCCAGGTCAGCAGCCTGGCCATCGTCAAGCTTAGTTTGAAGCTTCTGAAGCATAGCCCTCCTATCAGTAGGAAATCTCTTAGGCCTTACTCCTCCCACGGCTTCTGATTGTGTAGGTACATCAACAGAGATACTCGAAGTTTGCTGTATAGTCTTCTCCATTTTCTTTGCCGTTGCTCTGGTAATTCTCTGTTCTTTAAATTCCAATCCCAAGCCTACCGCTTCTTCCAGTCTCTCCACAAGCTGTTTATCAACTGACGCAAGTGCCGAGGCTGCTATCTCTATTAGCTCCTGCTGAGCAGGCTGGATCTTTTCCGATTCCAATCCTAGCTCCCCAGCATTCAGAACCTTGGAATAAAAGTCTCTAGCCTTCTGAGTAGAATCCAATCGATATCTTTTCCCAGAGTAAATCAAAGTAACGCCAATTGGCAATTCCCATCTAAATTGCAGGTTACGTTTCTTCAGTTCATCCGTCAAAAATTTAAACTCTTTGCGCAGCCTAAGCATTTTCAATGGTATTTCTTTCAAAACTTTCACCTCCTGATCTCGCACAGTACATCTCTGATGATATGCAGCCTGTACAATCTCATTACGCAGGTATCTCCTTTCCAGATGAACCACCACATCTCTTGGCAAATTTCGCTGTCTTGCATACCAGGAGTTAACTCTGTAAGCTTTCTCAATCTGTTGGAGAATCTCTTTTGGATCCACTTGTAGAAGGGGGGCAAAAGCCTCCGCACAAGTCACCCTCAAATCTTCTCCTTTCCCGCTGTCTTTATCCTCTGGCAAACCCCTTACCCGCAAAACAGCCTCTAACTGCTTGTACTGGAATAGCAACTGCTCAAGCTCAATTCTATCCGCCCTCTCTTCCAACTTGTCTGCCCGGTATTCCAATTTTCCAACATCCTTCTGAGTCTCTTTAAGCACATCATCCAGGAATTCCAAATTTGCAACCAGTCCAGAAAGGGCAGAAACAACATCATTTCTAATATCTTGATTATCCCGAGCTGCCTGATCCCTCATCTCTTCCATAGTTTGGTTGATTTGATCCATTTGGTCCTGTTGGCTTCTCATTTGTTGTTTCAAATCCAACATATTTTTCTCCATATTACCAAACTTAATGTTCAAAGTATCCAATATTTCTTTATTGGTAATTGCTACAAGTGGTGGATTTTGGGATTGAGATTGAGGTTGTGCCAACAAGGACAACTGAGATTGTTGTAAAGGAGAGGAGGTGCCCTTAGGCTTGGTACCTCTCTGTACAGCCATAACTTGCCAAGGCGCCAAGCAGGTCAAAAAAATCCTCTTTTCTTTTCAATTCCAACCACCAGATGGCAATGTTGTATAAGGTTTCAGTAAGAGTCAATTAAGGAGAACAAGCAGAAAAAGAAAAGTAGCCATTTTAAAAGGAAAAAGTTCTCCGTTGTTTTTTTTCCCCCCCAAAGTGAAAGTCTTTGTTATAAAGCTGTAGAATAATAAGAGAAAGCAGAAAAAAAAAACCCCAAAATACTTGCAGCCACCGCTTCAGTCTCAGTCTGTCCGTTACAATTCAGCACCAATCAACAATGTAAACGGAGACGTGCCTTCCAGAGCTTGCCCTGCTAAGCAGGGGGATCCAGCTGTTGGAGCTTCCTCTCGGGCTACCTAGGGAGCACCGCTTCTACCTCCTCCCTGGAGGGTCCAAACAGGCTCAACCCAGCCCGAAAAGGCTCTCCTCCGCCTCTTTGCTCGAGGCAGAGGATTTTCGCCCCTGGAAATCGGCGAAACAATCAGCTGTAGATCGGACGCTCTAAAGGGAGCATCCTTTGCCCTGGTGGCATCCGCCGGAAGTCCCGCATTTGGGTCAATATTAAGGGGGGGGAAATGACATTGCCATAGGTCTATACCATAGGCCACCCAACCAAACAGAGGAAATAGATGAGCTTTTTGCTAGTCAGCTAACTAAGGTATGTATGAAGCATATCACAATAGTAATGGGGGATCTCAGAACCACTGAACTATATCTTTCAGAGATCGTGGAGCACCAGGGAACTGCCAGAGGACTGGAAAAGAGCTGATGTAGTTCCCATCTTCAAAAAAGGAAAAAAAATAGATCCAGGAAACTACAGACCTATGAGCCTGACCTCAATACCAGGGAAGATTCTGGAAAAGATAATCACGCAATGAATCAGCAAACACCTAGAAGTAAACGAAGTAATAACCAAAAGCGAACATGTGTTTGTCAAAAACAGATCATGCCAGACTAATCTTATTGCATTCTTTGATAATGTGACAAAATTAGTGGACCAGAGGAATGCCGTTGATATAGTTTACTTGGACTTCAGTAAGACATTTGATAAAGTAGACCATAACCTACTACTACATAAAGTAGAAAAATGTGGGTTAGACAGCATCACCACCAGATGGATTCATAACTAGCTGACCAACCACACTCAACGTGTAGTTCTCAATGCAACTGCATCTACATGGAGGGAAGTATGCAGTGGAGTACCCCAAGGCTCTGTTTTAGGCCCAGTACTCTTCAACATCTTCATTAATGATTTGGACAAGGGGATAAATGGGGAACTCATCAAATTTGCAGATGACACCAAGCTGGCAGGAATAGCCAACACTCCAGAAGATAGGCTTAAGCTACAGAAGGATCTTGACAAATGTGAACATTGGGTGCTATTTAACAAAATGAAATTCAATGGTGAAAAAAGTAAGGTTCTACTGTGGTATCTTGCTCAATAGTAGTAACTGTGAGAGGAATCTTGGAATCCTAGTGGGCAACCATTTAAATATGAGCCAACAGTGTGCAGCAGCTGCCAAAAAAGCCAACACAGTTCTAGGCTGCATAAACAGAGGGATAGAATCAAGATTGTGTGAAGTCTTAGTACCACTTTATAATGCCTTGGTAAGGCCACACTTGGAATACTGCATCCAGTTTTGGTCACTACGATACCTCCATCAGTAACCAAGAAAGAAAACTCCCAACTCCATTGTTTGTGGAATTAAAGATACTTTTACTGGTTATGAAAAATAGCAGGGAAAGAAAAGCAAGATCTGAGTGAAAAAGGCGTGAACAAAAATATATCAAACAATTACCCAGCACCCTCCCCCCAATTACCCCAACCCAATGTCCAATCTGCAACTCCCTAAGGTGTCTTGTGGAGTGCATCTTCAAAAGCCTCATCAAGTTGGTATGCAAGACGGTTGGCCTTGACCAAGTCCAAACACAGGCCATCAGCATGCGCAGAAGATGGTGAGAAGAAAACTCCCTTCTGCATAACTCCTCCAGTACCATACGATTCCTTTCCCAAATACCATAAGCCCCCACCCTCCCCGTTTCTATGGCAGTCAATAGCAAGCAAGCGAAGCAGAGGCTGACAGATGTGGAGACTCTAGAAAGAGTGCAGAGAAGAGCAACAAAGATGATTAGTGGACTGGAGGCTAAAACATATGAAGAACAGTTGCAGGAACTGGGTATGTCTAGTTTAATGAAAAGAAGGACTAGGGGAGACATGATAGCAGTGTTCCAATATCTCAGGGGCTGCCACAAAGAACAGGGAGTCAAACTATTCTCCAAAGCACCTGAGGGTAGAACAAGACGCAATGGGTGGAAACTAATCAAGGAGAGAAGCAACTTAGAACTAAGAAGAAATTTCCTGACAGTTAGAACAATTAATCAATGGAACAACTTGCCTCCAGAAGTTGTGAATGCTCCAACACTGGATGTTTTTAAGATGTTGGATAACCATGTCTGAAGTGGTGTAGGGTTTCCTGCCTAAGCAGAGGGTTGGACTAGAAGACCTTCAAGGTCCCTTCCAAGTCCGTTATTCTAAATGTAACCATATATGGGAAAGAAAAAGAAAAGACTAAAACAAAAAATATTAGAAGAAGAATATTAGAGACTAGAGACAGAACTACAAAAAGATCCACAAAAAAAGAATTTAAAAAATCAAATCGAATTTCAAAAAACATAAGCTGAATCTAATAGATAAAGAAGAATTAGCACAAAAAATTAAAAGTACTAAACAAAATTTATTTGAAAATGTAAACAAACCAGGAAGATGCCTGGCACATAAATTGAAAAAGGAGAAAGAAAAGAAACTGATATACCAATTAATGGACGATGAAGGAACTCTTCACTATCAAAATGATGATAAACAGAAAGTAATTCAAAAGTACTATGAAAAGTTATATGATCAAGAGACAATTTCAGAAGATAAAATAAAACAATATTTAGAAAAAACGGATCTACCCAAAGTACCTGAAACAGTGAAAGCTATGTTAGGAGAACATGTAATAATGATGGAACTAACAGAAGCAATCAAGAGACAAAAGAATGGGAAGACACCAGGTCCGGATGGATTGCCAGCAGAATTATATAAAGACTTACAGGATACTTTAAGTATCCCAATGTTAGAAGTATTCAACGAACTTTTGTTAGAGGCAAAAGTACCAAATTCATGGATGGAAGCATATATTACTCTCATACCGAAAGAAGATGCAGATCTACAACGGATAAAAAACTATAGACCAATATCTTTACTGAATGCTGATTATAAGATATATGCCTCAATAATTGCAGAAAGACTAAAAGATTCTTAAATCAATTTATACATTCAGACCAAAATGGATTTTTACCTAAGAGACAAATTAAAGACAATATGAGAATAATCTTAAACACACTGGAGTATTATAAAGCGCATCCAGAGAAGCAAATGGTGTTGATCTTCTTAGACGCACAGAAAGCATTTGACAATGGGGCTCTTTCCCTGTTAGAAGTTATGAACGAAGTAATGATTGAAAGTAAAATACCTAACTCATGGCTGGAAGCATACATTACATTGCTACCTAAAGAGGAGGCATATCATATGCAAATTAAGAACTATAGACCTATTTCCTTGTTAAACTCAGATTATAAATTATTTGCATCTATACTGGCTGAGAGATTGAAAAAATATTTAAATGGGTTTATCCACCTGGACCAAAATGGTTTTCTACCAAAGAGACAAATTAGAGATAATATAAGAATGATTTTGGACACTTTGGAATATTATGAGGCCCACCCTGAAAAACAAATGGCTCTGATGTTTCTCGACGCACAGAAGGCCTTTGATAATGTGAACTGGCTATTTATGATACAACAAATGGAACAAATGAACTTTGGCAAGAATTTTATTCAAGCTATACAAACGGTTTATTGCAAGCAAACAGCTAAGATAATGATAAATGGAGAATTGACAGATCTTATTGAAATAAAGAGAGGTACGAGACAAGGCTGCCCATTATCACCGTTACTTTTTGTCTTAACGTTAGAAGTCTTAAATAGAAGGATTAGAGAAGAGGAAGAAATAAAGGGAATGACTATTAAAAAAGAAGAATATAAGTTGCAAGCATTTGCAGATGACTTAGTCTTCATTCTTGAGGAGCCACTTGAATCTGCACCTAAATTGATAGGAAAAATCGAGGAGTATGGAAAAGTGGCAGGCTTGAAAATAAACAAAGATAAAACAAAGATTTTGACAAAAAATATGCCATCAAAACAAAAAGAAGAATTGGTAGAAATTTTGGAAATGCAAATTACAAAGAAGGTTAAATATTTGGGGATTTCTCTAACAGCTAGATGTAGTACCCTTAAAGAAGACAATTATCTTAGATTGAAACAACAAATTGCAGCAGATTTGGTGAAATGGGAAAATCTTCAACTATCAATGATTGGGAGAATCTCAACAATTAAAATGAACATTTAAGCTAGAAACCTATATTTATTCCAGACAATCGCAATTAGGTTGGGGAAAGACTATTTTGAAGATCTAAATAAAATGGTATCGAAATTTATATGGCAGGGGGAAAAAGCAAGAATAAAACGCAAAGTGCTGCAAGATGCTAAATTAAGAGGAGGGTTGGGCTTACCTGACTGGGAGCTATATTATCAGGCAACTAGTCTGATGTAGATCAAGGAATGGATAATTTTAAGAAATGTTAGGCTTTTGAACCTAGAGGGTCATGATTTGTTGTTGGGATGGCATGCATTTTTATGGTATAAGGCAGTGGTCGGCAAGCCGCGGCTCGCGAGCCACATGTGGCTCTTTACACATTTTAATGCGGCTCTTCTGTGTGCCGGGCGCCCGCTCCCCTCCCTCCTCTCGGGCACTTCAAAACAAGCGCCCCTTTCCCTTTTTTCTTTTCGACCCACAATGATTAGGGAGGATCCTGAAGTCGGGCGGGGACGAGAAGCGAGGAGGCAGAAAAAGAAACGGAGGCTAAGGAGCTTCCCCCCGCCCCCTCCCAGCAAAAATCTAACCAGGGAGCCCGGGCGGGCTGCCCGCCCGGCTCCCCGGTTAGATTTTTGCTGGGAGGGGGCGGGGGGAAGCTCCTTAGCCTCCGTTTCTTTTTCTGCCTCCTCGCTTCTTGGGGCTCCACCAATGGGGGAGTTTTAAGAGGTAACAATTGGCTGTTTTAAGACTGGTGGACTTCAATTCTCAGAATTCTGGGAGTTGAAGTCCACCAGTCTTAAGAGCCAATTTTGCAGATCCCTGGGCTAATATGATTGATGCCCTTGGTGGACTTCAATTCTCAGAATTCTGGGAGTTGAAGTCCACAAGTCTTCAAGCTGTCAGGTTTGAAGACCCTGGGTTTTTTTTTCTAAAGCGTTAGGGGTGCAAGGGTCTTGCAACTTGACAGCTTTAAGACTTGCGTGCTTCAAATGCCAGAGTTTATTGAAACTAAAAACAGTGTACCATCCTATGTATTTTCGGTTTTAAAAATGTGGCTCTCAAAATAAATTTCAATCGTGGTTTTGGCGAGATTTGGCTCAGTTGAAAAAAAGGTTGCCCACCACTGGTATAAGGGAACTAAAGAACAAGGTTATTTTAGAAGGCACTATATAAGAGAGGCTTTGTTATTAAACTGGGAGAAGGTTAAGAGGTTACATTATTTAAAAATTCCAGTCTGGATATCCACCATTGAAGCTTTTTCATATTCAATAATATATTAAAAGGAACCAACAGTTAGATATGCCGAATTATTAAATACAGAGGCTGAACTCAAGTCTATACAAGAATTGAAGCAGGAAGGTATTGAAGTTAATTGGTATTCATATGTGCAAATACATTCTAGATACAATGAAGATCAAAAAAGGAGGGTCTTTATGATAAAATGACTGAACTAGATAAAATCTTAACAGGTAACGATGAAAAAGTAATTTAAAAACTCTATGACTACCTATTAGAGGTGAAATTACAGGAAGAACAAGTCAAAGAAACTATGTTAGCTTGGGGAAAAACTTTGGGCATGGGATTGATTTAGAAAAATGGCAAAAACTGTGGACTCAAAACTATAAAATGACAATGTCAACTGCATATAAAGAGAATTTGTTTAAGATGTTTTACAGGTGGCACTTACCCCCAACGAGAATAGCAAGAATGTCTAAGAATAAATCTGAAAAATGCTGGAAATGTCATCAGACGCCGGGCACATATTACCACATGTGGTGGACTTGTACTGAAGCTAAAAGATACTGGACAAAAATCCACATGTGGCTGGAGAAAATGATACATAAACACATAGACTTAAAACCAGAACTCTTCTTATTGGGAATAATACCAGAAACATACAACAAGGACTTGAAATATCTGATTATAAATATTTTAACAGCTGCTAGAATTGTATTTGCCAAAAATTGGAAAAATGAGAAATTACCAACACAGGAGGAAATTATTCGGAAAATAATGGAATGTGCTGAAATGAGTAAGCTTACATTTGAAATTAGAGAACTAGAGGATGAGGAATTTTATAGAGTATGGGATTTGTTTTACCAATGGTTAGATAAAAAAACCTGGAAATTTTCTTATGCAGTAATAGAAAGTTATATTTACTGTTATGAAAGGTTTTTTTTACTTTTTTATTTTTTATTATGCAATAGAGTACTTATCTACATGATATATGAAGAACAATAATGAACCTAATATATAAGAGTGGGATGATTTGAACTTCTAGGTATAATTGTAGGTAGTGAACATTCTATACTATAAAGATTTCTGCTATACTAAATGGACTAATGATGATGTAATGAACAATGGATACATATATGAATTGAAATACTTAATGACTATATGGATTAATAATTAACAATGGAAAATTATATTTGGAGTTGTGGATGATTCATGACATTATGGTTAATTGAAAGTATAAATGTGTAATATGAATTAATGGGAATCTTTGGTTTTTATCTTTGTTTTTACTCTCTAGAGATAGGCAATATTATAATTCTATAAAGACTTATTGTTACTTAATAGATAATTATGGATTCAAGGAAATAAGGGCTGTCACAAATGAAAGAATATTAATGGTAATCTGAACACATAATGCTCAATGAAATATTTAGTTATGTTTAATGGATAACCAGTGACTTTATTTTTAATTGTACAAACTGTTCCACAAAAACTTGTAACCAAACGACATGCTTGATGAAATTGAGGAAAGTTGTTTTTTCTCCTTGCTTTTGTTCTGTATGTGTTGTCTTGTTTTTTAAAGAAAAAATAAATAAATAAATAAATAAATATTATTTTTTTAAAAAGAAAGCATTTGAGAATGTGAACTGGCAATTTATGTTAGCACAATTAAAAGAAATGGACTTTGTGGAGAGATTTATTAATATGATTAAGGTGATATATTATAAGCAAACTGCAAAGGTGATGGTAAATGGAGATATGACTGAGAAGGTTAGCATAAAAAAAGGTACAAGACAAGGATGCCCCTTGCCACCCCTATTATTTATATTGATACTGGAAGTATTAAATAGAAATATTAGGCAAGATATAGAACTAAAAGGTATGGAAATTAAAAAGGGAAAATATAAATTAAAGGCATTTGCAGATTATTTAGTTTTCATTCTGGAAGATACACAAGAAACAGGGCCTAAATTAATAAAAAAAATAGAAGAATATGGCAAAGTGGCAGGATTGAAAATAAACAAAGAGAAAACTAAGATTTTAGTGAAAAAAATTGACAGATAAGCAGAAAAAAGAGTTAATGAAGAAAATAGATATTCAGATTACTAAGAAAGTAAAATGCTTAGGGATTCATCTAACAGGAAGATGTGTAACGATCAAGGAAGATAATTATTATAAACTAATGCAACAAATTAAAATAGATCTGGAAAAATGGAAAAATCTGCAACTATCATTGGTAGGAAGAACAGCTGACGATTAAAATGAATATGTTGGCCAGATTATTATACTTATTTCAAACAATTCTGATAAAATTGGGGAAATATTTTTGAGGAACTTAATAAAATAATATTAAAATATATCTGGCAAGGGAAAAAAAGCAAGAATTTGTTTAAAAATGTTGCAGGATTCAAGAAATAGAGGGGGTTTCGGATTACCAAATTGGGAATTGTATTACCAGGCCATGGTATTAACATGGATGAAAGAGTAGATTGTATTGGGGCATACAAGACTATTGTCTTTAGAGGGACATGACCTGCAACTGGGTTGGCATGCATTCTTGTGGTATGGGAAAAGTAAGATACAGGGTTACTTTCAAAGACATTACATTAGGAACACACTATTGTTAGTATGGGAGAAAATTAGAGAGCAACATTATTTGAGGAAACCAGTTTGGCTTTCAACAATGGAAGCACTGACTCACCCAAATATTATTAATATGGGAAATATTGTTAGATATAAAGACACCCCGAACTGGTCACCCGTTCGCCACCCACTCGCTCACCCCGCCCAGTCACTCCTCACCTCCCGGGTGGCATAGCAAACTGTGTGGCACTCGCACATGCACACAGTCTGCTCTGTGGCTTGCCTGCCTAAGCTGCCTTCCCACGGGGTGCCTGCCCTGTGCCCCAACTGAGCTAGCTCCTCCTGCCTATAGGTAAGTCACACTACCACCCCCCCATCACCGGAGCTTGCCGCAGTCTCCCCACGGTCCCTACCTTCCCCACGTGGCTGGCTGAGCCACCACGCCCCAGCGCGGCTCCATTCCAGGCGGCGCTGCCTGTAGCCTAGCTTGCCACAGGCCCCCCACAGTCCCCAGCAGGCTTGCAACCTTACCTTCCTACCATGGCTGGTGGCAGAGGGGAAGGCAGGCCAGCGCCCACAAGGAACTGAGGCTTGGAGCAGTTTTGGAGCTTGTTAAGGAGGACAGCTTCCCGGCCCCAGCCATGCGTTTTCAAGCCCGGGCTATTGCAATAGCTTTTCACTCCAAGCAGCCCAGGCTTGAAAATGCCTGGCTGGGGTGAAGGAGCAGTCCTCCTTAACAAGCTCCAAAATTGCTCTAAGCCTCGGTTCCTCGTGGGTGCTGAAATTACCTGCTTTCAACCTGGCTGTTTCTCTGTGCCTGGCTTTCTGGATGGGTCCCCAAAGTGCTGTGTCGCGAAAGACTCTCTCTCCCAGCAAGAGAGCAGTGGAGAGAAAACAAGTCACCACGTGAAGCGGCTTCATGTGCTTTCCGGGTCAGTGGCTGCTTCTCTCCCCTGCTGCTCTTGCTGGGAATGGGAAAGCGTCTTTCACAGCACAGCGAAATTTAGCTTTGGGTCCAACTTCATTCCCATTGGGAAAGTGCTGTGGGCAGTAGAGAAAAGCTCTGCCACCCACAGCATTTTCTGAACTGGGACTTACAGGAGGACCCAAAGCAGCAACTCCTTGCTGTGTGCTTTCCCAGGGCCCTGAGAGCCGCCCTCCTGGAGCGCCACTGCCGCCACTCTGGAGCTCTCTTTCTGCTGGAGCTTGCCATCAGGATAGAAGGCAGGCAAGCAGGCCTGGCCACAGGGACCGCCGGGAAGTCTGCGTGGAAGACAGGTAAGTATGTCAGGGCTGCCCAGCTGCGGGCTGAAGGGAAGGTAGCTAGCAGCCTACTCCCTTCCATGCGGTCCTGCCATGCTTGCCGACTTCCCGGCTTGCCTTCCAAGGTCAGGTCCCACATCCAGCCCATGACGGAAGATGTAAGCTGCTGCGCTGGGGCCAACGGTGGTGCTCCAGGAGGGCGGGCGGATGTCCTGGGGCTGCACATGCAATGTGCAGGTATGGCAGACCCGGGACATCTGCCCGCCCTCCTGGAGCACTGCCACCGCTCGCTTTCTTCTTTCTCCTGCCATCACTGTTGGGGCCAAGACTGCTGCTCCACACATGTGCAGCAGCCCTGAGACATCCACCCTCCGGGAGCACCACCGCCAACACTGCTCGGTTTCTTCTTCTCCTGCCACCGCCGCTGGTGACGAGACTGCTGCTCCGCGCATATGCAGCAGTCCTAGGACATCCGCCCGCCCTCCTGGAGCACCACCACCCTGCCTGCCTTTTGCCCATCCCCACTCCCTGCTGCCCTGGAGCTCGCCTTTTGCTGCCACTGCTGTGGTTGGAGCTCGCCATCAGGATCAGTAAGTTCTTGCTTTGCTCACCGGGAAGGGCTCCATCATGGAGGTCTGTGTACCCAGACCAGGCACTTTCTCTCAGGCCTCCCTCTTCACATGTCTCAGGTGGGTCTCACTCTCCTAGCCTTTGAAGGAGGAAGGGAAGAAGGAAGGATAAAGAGAGAGAAAAGAAAGAGAGAAAGAGAGAGAGAGAGAAATAAAGACAGAAAGGGAGGGAGGGAGGGACAAGAAAGAAAAGAAAGAAAGAAAGAAAGAAAGAAAGAAAGAAAGAAAGAAAGGGAAGGAGGTAGAGACAAGAAAGAAAGAAGAAAAAGAGACAAAGAAAGAAAGTGAAAGAAAGAAAGAAAGAAAGAGAGAGAGAAAGAAAGAGGAGGAAGGAATAGAGAGAGAAGAAAGCGAGAGAAAGAAAGCTTAATTATTTAAACCACAATTTTTCCCCTTCTTTCTTTTCTTTCCGCCAAAATCCCAATCTATCCGTCAATAGTATTTATACTTACAAGGTTCTTTGCCCTTTCCAAATTCTGATTTATGTCAGTTGGTTAATTATATCTTCTTACCAGGTTTCACATTCCATTCATTACACCGCTCCTGCTCAGATGCTTAGTCCAGAGGCCCCTGGCTTGATAGCAGCCATGCTGCCTCCCCCGACGCTGATTCAGCGAGCTAATCTCTGACCTACAAGGAACCTGTTACATTCCTCTGGGTCTAATGAGATGCAGCTCCTTCTTCACTTTTCCTCCAGAAAAGTTCTGATTCAAAAGAATCTCGGCATTGGTTTGTAAGACAGAATTTATGTGAGGCTCTTCAGAGCTCAAATTTTTCCATCTGTCTCACTGAGGTACTTCCGGTCTCTCCTCAAATTCAATTTATGTTTTTGTAGATCCATCAAATTTTTAATTTTAGTATTTTGTGGGTTTCTTTGTAGTTCTATTTCCAGTCTCCTGTGTTCCTCCTCTATCTTCTTTTGTGTTTGTCTGTTCTGTTTGTTTCTTTTTCCTAGATAAGTCATTACTAGTCCTCTAATATATGCTTTGCTGGTATCCCACAAATTCTGTAGCGATGTATTCTCCTTCCTGTTCTCTTTGAAAAAAAAGTTCAATTCTTTTTCCATATATTGCTGAAATCTTTTTCATTGAATAGATTTTGATTTAATGTCCATCTCATTCTTTTTCTCTGACCTTTCCATGTCATTATTATTGGGTTGTGGTCTGCCCATATGCTCGTTTCTATATCAATCCTTTGTGTTTTAGCAATTAAGTCTATTGTTGTCCAAATCATGTCTATTCTTGACCATGACATGCCTCTATTTGAGTAAAATGTATATTGTTTTTCTCTCAAGTGTCTTCTTCTCCATACATCTTGTAGGCTTAGTTCATCCATCATTGTAAAGAATGTTTTAGGCAGTGTTCTCCTTAACTTCTTATTCGACTTTGTAGTTTTATAATCCAACTCGTTATTTACTATCGTATTAAAGTCCCCTAATATGCATATTTCTTCATATTCATATTCGATTATCTTTTTGTGGAGTTTTCCATAAAATTCTTCTTGGTTCTCATTTGGCATATATATCACCACCATCAATATTTTTTTATTATTCATCATTATTTCCATTATCAATATTCTTCCTTCTTCATCTTCAAATATTTCCTTTGATTGTATTGACTTTTTGATATACAGTGCAACACCTTTTTTGCTTTGATCAGAAAGTGTCGTATACAGCTTCCCCAATTTTGGATAATCCAAATATTGTTTGTGTTGTTTTTTAATATGTACTTCTTGCAGGCATATTATATCTAATTTCAATTTCTCTAATTTATTAAATGTCCTCTTTCTTTTTATGCTCAAATTTAGTCCATTTATGTTTAATGAGATTATTTTTATTTCTTCTTCCATGTCTTAGTTATTTGTAGTTTTAGTTGATCTAGTCACTCTCATCTCCATTTGTTCTTTCATCTCTTTTGCTCTTGCTCCTTCTCTTAACGCTCTTTCTTCTTGTTCTTTAGCCAGTTCTCTTAGTTCTTTCTCCTTCTCTTCTTGTAGTTTTTTTCCTCTTTCCTCTCCATCTCTCTTCTTCTTGTAATCCAAAATATTGTTCGTAAAATAACTCCTCTACTGTATCCAGCCTATGTCATTGTTCCTGCCAAGTTACTAGTATCCCTTCTGGTATTAACCATCTGAAATTGACACCTTTTTTTATTAGGCATTTGGTCAGGAGTTGATATTCTCTTCTTAGATCTCTCACCCTTCTTGGCACTTGTTTAAGAACTATTATTTCTTTAGATTTGTAGTATTTATTTTTAGATTTAGATTTTAGATTTGTAGTATTTATTTGTAGTATTATTTCTTTAGATTTGTAGTATTCCTTGCAGCTTGCAAGAGCTCTGTTCTCAGTGTTTTCTTAATAAATCTTACATGTACCTCTCTGGGTAATTTATTTCTTATAGCGTATCTTGTATGGACCCTATAAATTTCATCAATCTAATTTAACACCTTTTCCTTGGATTCTTCCAACTACTGCCAAAATGTCTGCGATCTTTTCCGCTAGGTTCTCTTCCTTTTCCTCTTCAATATTTTGGAATCTTGAATAATATTCAGCCTTGTCCATCTCCCAAGATATATTTATCTTTTCTTGATTTCTATCTGTTATTGTCAATCTATAATCCATCTCCTCCATTTTCTTCTCTGTTGTTTCCACCTTTTCCTCCACTTTCTGTAATCTCTGCTCATTTTTTCCCATTATCTCTTTGACCTCTTTCAAATCTTCATCCACTTTGTTTATTCTTTCTTTGAGGTCTTCATGTATTGCCTGTAACGTACTCTTTAACTCCATACTGGCTTTATCTTGTTGTGTTGTCATATTTGATTATTTTTGTGCTGTAGGGCTGGATGTTGTTGCTGTTGATGAAGAACATGCTGTTATCTTCGTCATCTTGTTGATTTATTTTTGTAATCCAAATGTCAAAAAAAAAAGTAGTAGAGAAAAGGGGGGAAAAAATTCCAAATTTTGAAGGTCAACCCTCCAAGTCAGGTGGACCAAGCTTCAGGTTCTTGTTACCCTAATCCAATTGTAGTAAAGAGTAGAAATGGAAAAAAAATTCCAACAAAAAGAGCAAAGAAAAAAAATAGTAAAAAATTGACCACAATTATAAAATAAAAATATGTCTTTAATCCCCCTTATTCCCTCCAGCTGACAGGAGGAGAAAAAAAGGGAGAGAAAATAAAAGAAAATAAAATAAAAAATAAAAAGGAAAAACCCAATAAATAGAGAGTATCAAGGAAAAAACAAAAAAGGAATTGATTTTAAAAAGGAACCAGGTACAGATCCACCTAAGGAAAATAACTTCCAGTCTTAATACAAGCAAAAGCTCCACAGGTCCAAAACAGTTCCAAAACTCCAAAGTTGTAATCAGGAAAGCAGAAAACAAAAGCACAAAAAATAAATCCACAGCTGGTGTTTTGTCTTATGAGGCAGTTTTTATCACCACTCTGTTTATCAAGTCACTATGTGTTGTCCAAGGTCATTATTTCTAACTTCACTCTTTGTTCTTTCCAATATAGTCTCTCTGTAGCCACTAGATGGCAATGTTGTTACTGAAAAAAAATTAGGTAAGGAGAAAAAAAATCCAAAAGCAACCTCAGAGTTCCGAATTCTTTAAATATTCGATATCAAGATTTAAAAGTTTCACTAGCAATCAACTCTGTCCAGTCTGCTCTCTATTACTCCAAATCATCCTCCCAAAACTATTTGATGAGTCATTTATCTGTATTGGCATTCGCTTCTCCAGCACTGCTTCCAGGGGTGAAGGGATAATCACGAATCCACTCCCCCACCCTTTTGCCTTCTCTCTTTTTGTTCTCTGTCAATCAGGGAGGAAAAAAAAGTTTTTGAATACAGTGTACCCCAAGATAGTAGCATGATCTCATCCAGATGCTCCAAGCTGCTTTCTTCTCTCTCTTTGTATGGCTGCCCCAACTCTGAAAGCTCGCAATGGCTGTCTCTCCTTGCTGCTGGGTTGGGAGGTATTGCAGATGTTCCATGGGGGTTGCGGCACCCCCATTCATGTCTGCCTGCACCCCCATTCCTCACTGTCCCTACAAGAACAGTTCTGACCTCCAAAGAGGTCCCCAAAGGTAGGATATCACCGCTCCTCTGGAGAACCAAAGTTTCGTGTGCATACTGTGACGCTGGCCCCTCCCCCCCATCCATTGTTTCTTGTCTTGGCTTTTGGTGCTTTGGAAAATAGGTTCAACCCCTCTTCTTTGTTGCAATCCCTCAAATACTGGAACACTGCTATCATGTCACCCCTAGTCATTCATTTCATTAAACTAGACATATCCAATTCCAGCAACCATTCTTTATATGTTTTAGCCTCCAGTTCCCTAATCATCTCTGTTGCTCTTCTCTGCACTTCCAGAGTCTCAACATCTTTTTTATATTGGGGTGACCAAAACTGGATGCAGTATTCCAGGTGTGGTCTTACTAAGGCTTGATAAAGCGGCACTAATACTTCAAATGATTTTGATTCTATCTCTCTGTTAATGCAGCCTTGGGTTTATTGGCTTTTTGGTGGCTGCAGTACACTGCTGGCTCATGTTTAAGTGATTGTCCACTAGGACTCCAAGTTCCCTGTCACAGTTACTGCTATTGAGCCAGGATTCACCTATTCTATATGTCAGGGAATAAATTAAGCCCTGTAATTAACGAGGTATGAGATCGTGGCAAATCCTTGAAGTATACTTCTTGAATAAGCAAAATAAAACTGAGATACATTCTAAGAAAAACATTTTATTGTAAATAAATGAAAAACAAACTTACTAAGCTAATTGATTACATCTTGGCAGAGCTCCTGTCTGCCTTGGCATACAGACAAAAGAAGAAGGGTAAAGAAGGTGTGTGATGTAATGACATGCGCAGTAAATCATTGCTGATAAGAGACAGTTCATTCTGCCGTATAACTCAGAATGTAGGCACAGCTGGCAAACCAAATAAACGCAGTGACACTATACCTGTACATTTGGCTTTTCTTGCCTAAGTGTAAAACCTTACTTTTCTCACCATTTAATTTCATTTTGTTAGATATCGCCCAGTGTTCAAGTCTGTCACAATCCTTCTGCATCATGAGCTTATCTTCTGGGGTGTTGGCTACTCCTGACAGCTTGGTGTTGTCTGCAAATTTGATGAGTTCCCTCCTATTCCTTCATCTAAATCTTCTACAAAGATATTGAAGAGTACTGGGTGTCAGCCCTCAGGTAGCCGGGGCTGCCATTCGTGGGGCTCTTCCTTCTCCCTTCCCCCCCTCTGACCGCTCTGACGTTGACATTGTTTCACCTCTCACCTCGTATCTGTCATTCTTCGAAGCCCTCACTTCGGGCCACTTTGGGAGAGCTACAGCTGACTGGCACAGCTTCAGAGTGCTCCAGCTGACTGGCACAGTCCTTGTGAATGCTGGCGCTTTGCCTCAAAGATTACCCAGCTGATCTGTGCAGCTCAGGGACGCTGCTTCAAGGGGTGGCACATCAGCAGCAGCATATCACCCCAGAAGCCTCCAGCTGGCAGGCGGCTGTAGCTTGATCACCATTGTTTCTCTGTTGGCTGGCATGAAGGCACAGAACAGGGACTGTGTCCTTGGTTGTTCCCTGTCTCGTTCTAGTCTATGGAGACTGATAGAAGCGTTTTAGCAGCCTTGTATGCAAGAACTAAGTAGAGTCATCATCACTGGGGGACAGGGAGGGGGTGGGACCCATGGGTGGATCTGTGTGGGAGGAGTAAACGCTATATATACAGTGGAGGGATTAAACACGTTAGAACTGACTTTGCCTATTTGCCTTTTTATTGTTTGTCACTTGGGGCTGGTTATCACAGATTCTTGGAGATAGATAAAGCATATCAAACAACAATCTGCTGTAATCCTGTACCATCAGAGACAGCTGATGTGGATGTGCACCCTAAGGAGAGGTCCAACACAAGCCAGCAACCTGCTGCAGTGGGGGGGGGGGAGGCAAGCCAAACTGTGGCTCCTGTGGAAGAGTGGTGGAAGCGTCCGGTGTTGGTGACTAGCTCGGGGGTACCTTTGCCTACGCCCCAGGGTGGTCACTTAACACAGGGTGGAGAGAGAGACGCCTGACAGAAGATGAGGAAGGGGAGTGGAGTTACTCCACTGCCTTAGGTACCCAGACCATGGTGTCAGGGTTCCAAATAACATCCAAAATTAAATCAGAGTCCAAGGCATAGTATTGCTCAAAGTTCCAATTTATTAAGAGAGTCATGTTGGCACATCTGGGAAAATCCGAATCTGAAAGCTTCCTGGTTTTCCCCACTCTTGGGTTCAATCGTCCCTGGGTTGCCCTTTGGCTCCACTGGTGGTAGCGGCCCAAATCCAATAATCAATTTCCTAACGCTGTCTTCCCACTTTATCGTAGGTGTCCACTTGTCCAGCCATGCAAGCCCCAAGATAAGTAAATCCTGAATCTTTGGAGCCACAATGAATCTGAGGAGCTTATAGTGGTGGCCTATTTGTAACTTTACCAGCTCAGTCATTAGTGTTAAGGATGTAACCCTAGGCTTGGCTTGGCAATGTATATAAGTTATGATTACTTTACTGTTACTTTAAATGCTTAAGAGATGTAATTGGTTTATTACCTCAAGCAGCCATAAGAGGGAGCCAGAATGGCTGTTAGCTCTCTGTTTTGTTAGACGCTGGTCGGTGTATTGTGAGGTATTGTGGTTTGCTACTGTTAGCTATATTTTGTGTGCTAGACTGACTATTTTGATAACTGAATTACTGAACAGTGTATGACTTGGACTGTTAACCGGACTCTGAATACTTCTATATTTCTACATAGTAAACTACTATATTTTTATACTATTCAGTGTCTCTGTATGCTGGTCTGTGCATGTTATTCCATATCACTCTCATTACGCTTCTCTGCATGCTCGCTCTTCTAACGGGGAGCTTAATTACTTAACAATTAGCATGGCCAGGGTCCCCCCAATTAGTGTTCCACCTACCTGCTCAAACCGAATGGGATGGGCTAGAGGTCTTGTGCGTATGCCTAGTTGCTTTACAATTGACATGCTGATTAAGCATCGGGTGCAACCGGTGTCCACGACTGCTTCAACTTCCCCTTCCACCCCCGTTTCGGGTACTTGGAGCTTGGCTTGGATGGTGAAGGGATGGACGAGAGCACACACCATTGGGTTGTCTACACTATTCTCCTCCTCCGAGGTTTCCCCATTGGTTGGACTTTTCATCACCTTAGGTTGGGGATCAGCTTTCTGAGGTTGTTGACCCAGATGACTCTTTTCTGGTGGCTTACGGGGCCTTCTTTTTACCACGCTGGCGGTTGGTGCATGCGTTTGTGATATTGGGGCTGGAGCCAGGCACTCTGACGCTCTGTGGCCAGGTTGACAGCAACGGTGGCATTTTATCCCCCCCCCCCCTCGAGGGAAGGAACCAGTTGCATCTCTAAACTTAGGAGTCACCTCGTCACAATACTCCGCTATCCATCCTGCAGCTTCCCCCTCATTCATCCCTTCTGCCATTGTCGAGATTATTTCTCTTTTGGAAGGTGGGGTAAGAGCCTGTTGGGGCATTGCAGGTGGGACTGGAATGGGGGGGGGGGTGTTCAATCCATGGGTTGGCCCCTGCCCAGTTATCTGACATGGTGCCATCTGCTGAGGGAAGGCAGGCACCCACTTGCATCTCTCCCATCCATGACCTGGGAAGAAAGCCCATCGTGGTGGTGATTGATTCACAGGCTGCAGACCAAACATCAGTGGCTGGCTAGGGGGAGATTTTGCCCAAGCCCCTTTCTGCTGGCTGGATTGATTTCCCCATGTTGATGGGGGATCTGTCTGCAGCTCAGCTGCAGGGTATTGGGTCATTTCACTTGTCGCTGTGTGGAAGGTGTGTTGCAGAGCCTCTGCTAGGGAAGGAGAATGTGGGGTGAGCCAGGGGCCATTTAGGTGGTCCTGAGTTAACGCGAGGGTTATTTTTTTTATTTTTTTTATTTTAATCAGATTTCTAGACCGCCCCCTCTCCCCGAAGGGACTCGGGGCGGTGTACAGGTATAAATTTAAAAAACCATACAAACAATAGTATACATAGCTAAAATTAGATTAAATAGCCCCTGTACGAATTTATAAAAACTAAAAACTTAGACCATAAAACCAATCATAAAAATTTAGAAATAAAACTGAGGTGGGAAAGCTGGAATTAGGCCAGGCCGGCTAGCTGAAACAGGTGGGTTTTGAGTTTCTGACGGAAGGAGCGGAGGTCCGTAGTCATTCTAATGTCAGGGGGAAGTTCATTCCAGAGGGTTGGGCCCATCACAGAGAAGGCCCTTCCCCTAGGCGTCGCCCGCTGGCACAGCCTAGTGGACGGCACCCGGAGGAGTCCCTCTCTGTGTGAGCGAATCGGCTGAAGGGAAGTATGGGGCAGGATACGATCCCGCAAATAACTAGGTCCTGTGCCATGGAGCGCCTTGAAGATGATGGTCAACACCTTGAAACGCACCCGAAAAGCCACAGGCAGCCAGTGTAGCCGGCGCAGGAGAGGTGTTATGTGGGAGTAGCTAAAGACTCCCGAGATTGCCCGCACGGCCGCATTCTGAACCAGCTGCAGCCTTCGGGTGCATCTCAAGGGGAGCCCCATGTAGAGAGCGTTGCAGTAGTCTAGCCGGGACGTCACAAGCGCATGAGTGACTGTGCGAAGGGCGCTCCGGTCCAATAGGGGACGCAATTGGCGCACCAGGCGAACCTGGTGGAACGCCCCCCTGGCCACGGCTGTCACATGGTCATCCATGGACAGCCGGGCATCCAGAAGGACGCCCAAATTGCGTACCCGATCCACGGGGGCCAGATGTTCGCCCCCAATGGCCAGTGATGGAATAAGCTGGTTGAACCAGGGCGCCGGTAGCCACAGCCACTCAGTTCCGGTCAGGTGCAGAGGTGTCGAGACAAAGGGTGACCTTGGATTCTAGAAAGGAATTTTATTTTGACAACATCGCATTCTACTCCTTACTATTCCCCCTCCCAGTTCCCCACTAATGAAACAGCATAGTAGAATAGAATATTAGTGTGGAGGCCAAAGATCCCAAAAGGAACCAGCTGCAGGCCTGACACATGGACTGTCTACGAGAGTGGTTTAGTGAAGCTAGCTTTCGTGACAGCGGGGCCTGGTACCAGGAGGATAGAGGAGGAGAGGCCAGGATGGCCGGACAGGGACTACTGCGACTACCCAACAACCAACCCCTCACTTCCGCCTCACTAACCTCAAGTTGAGGCTGGAGGCGATTCAAGACCAACCTAAGGGCTTCGGTAGGGAGTTGGCCTTTGACCCTACACCTAGATACCAACTTCAACAACCAAAAAAGCTGCCAGGTGGGAATAGGGCCCACCACTGGGTGCCACCTGCGGTTGTTAGCCCACCGCCAGTGTACACCTGGCGAACACAGCATGGAGTTACGACATTGTGGGTTGTTTCTGGATGCACTATGGGAATGGTTTGAGGACCCAACCAGGGCCCAAAGGGCGGAGGGGGAGTTACTGGTCTTACACCAGAGGGGCCAGCTGGTGGGAGACTATATTTGTGATTTCCGACAGCTGTCAGGGAAACTGTGGAGGTGGCCAGAGGGATTAATGGTGCACCAATTCAATACTGGCCTGGACCTGGCACTAAGATAGGCTTGTGTCTATCAAGGGTTGCTGCCTCACTTGTGGTCCTAGTACCAAGCGGCCACTGAACTGGAGGCAAAGTTGAGAGACTTTAAGCCAAAGGATGAGGGGCTAATGTGACCACATCGATTCCCAGAACACACTGGTAGCCGCATCCAAGCCCCCATACAACTGCAAGTGGTTCCAGCTGAGAAGATCGTACCCACCAAATCACAGATGTTGTGTTTCCAGTGCAGGAAGCCAGGGCCTTCAAGTAGCAGAATATACCGCCCCAAACCTGACATCGATACCCAGGCCTGGCCTGCCAAACCTGGAGCCTAACACGGCTCGTAAGACAGCTAGGAAAACTCCAGAAAAGTCTAGTGGTGTCCATCAGACAGAGACTGGAACCCCAGAAGTGGCCGCAGATGAGTCGCGAGTATCAATGGACCTGGGGCCCAAGATAGAGAGTTGTGACAATGATGAGAATAGTGAAAACGATCCTATGGTGAGTAATCCGATATGGCCCTTTTGGTTACCAGTCATCCTAACCGCCCAGAGGCATCAGGGTCATGACGCACTCATTGACTTGGGTTGTACCCAGTGTCTTATGAGCCTGGATACAGCAAAAGGGTTGGGAGTCAGGGTTCAGAAGCTATCTTGCCCTGAGGCGGGGCTGACGTCGCGACAACACGACATGCAATCTTGGAGCTCCAAGATTGCTGTCGATATCTCTTCTGCTGGACAGTCCTTTTGGACCTAAACCGTCCCGTAGAGACGGTGATAGAGAAGAGCACGTCCTGCTGATCTCAGGGACATTGCAAAGTCCCTGATTGATCCAGGAGAAGTTCTTTTTTCCGGCAACAGAGAAGCAGCCATTAAGCTGCAGAAGGTTGGGACAGCCCCTGAATGGAAGAAAAGCAGGAGAGAGAGTGTGTCGAAATGGTGAGATAAAATTTTACTATTAGAGAAGAGAACACCCAAAAAGACTTAGAGCAAAATTAAAATTGAAGACAGAAGAGAGTAAGCAACGAATTAAGCCTGAATTGAATTTAGTGTGTTATCCTTTTTTAATTTTTTTTTTATGAATGGAATTTTTACAAATGCCTCTTACTTTTTAAATTGGACTGGTTTCTTTTTTCCTTCTTCTTCTATTTTTCCTCTTTTTTCATATTGGTGGATTATGAATTTCTTTCTTTTCTTTTTCCAACGCTCAGCTGCATTGTTTCTTTTTAAGAATGTTTTTCTTAAGTTTGGAATTTAAATAGAGAGGGAAAAGCAGAGGGAAAAGAAGTAACACTGCCACCTAGAGGCTGGAGGTTTGGAAACATTGCTTTTTTCCTATTCCCTTTGAACATCGGACTTATATCTTATACTTCAAGGCTCCTGATTTTGTTTATTGAAAGGGATAGTGGGAAGAGTACGGATTGTTTATGCAGGTGCTCTTCTGGAGTACTATCAATAGCTGGACTTGAGTGAAGAGAAAGCCTTGACTTGAAAGATTATTGTGAACTTGTTTGAAACTTAACAAAAAAGTCTTGGATGTTTTAGTGGCAGTGTTTATAACCTGGAAGAATGATGCAACATGAAGAAGAAAAAGAACTAACATTACAAATGATTATGCTAGAAATTCAAAAGGTACAAATAAGTACAGAGAATATTGAAAAAAGAATGGAGAATATAGAACAAAAAACAAAAAAATAGAGGGAAGAGTTGAGAATATCTACAAAACGATGATGAAATTTGAGGATAGAGTTCAAAAAAGTGAAGAAAAATATGAACAAAGCGATAAGAAAGTTGTTGATATTGACAGCAAATCGAGCATGGTTGGAAATGACAGGAGTGGAATGTTGAAAGGAGAGATTAACGAACTGGAACTCTATCTCAAACCTCAAAACATGGAAGAAGAAAAGGGAGAAAATTTGGCAGAAACAATGAGAGAAATTCTGGCAGAAGCATCAGTGATAACTAAAGGCAAGCTGATGGAAGGAACAGCTGGAGCTGTTCAGCTACCTACCTACTTTTTTTAAAAATTTGCCTCTTCAAAACCTTGGTGCGTCTTATACTCCGGTGCGTCTTATACTCAGAAAAATACGGAGTTAATAAAAATAGTTAATAAAAAAGATTAACTAAGTTTTTAATTATCAGCATTCATTGTCAACCTGTGTCTTTCCAGTAATAAAACAATCTTATCTCTTTAGCCAGTTGTTGCATCAATTCTCTTATTAGCTTCTTTATAGAGTTCTTAAAAGCTTCTCTCCTCACTTTTTTGCTCAAAAGATCTCTCATATAGTTTTGTTGCCCTTCAGCTGGTATTAAAATTAACATGTCTTTGATTATCAGACGTCTTTCTAAAGCTGTTTCTCTTCTTAATTCCATCATCAAATCCATATCTTGACAAACGAGGTAGAGCTCGAGATAGTCAAATTCTCTTTTCGATATCTTTTCACTTTCACTCATGGGTGCTTCATTAGTAGGTTCATCTGTTGTCTTGCCTTTATCTTCTATATCTTCTATATCTTCATTCTCTTCTTTAGTTTTTGGAGCTCCAACCCCTTCATCTTTTGCTACGCATAACAATAATTTATCCAACTTCTTATCAAATCTCTCAGATCCTTCCAATAAATTTTGAAGTCTATCCAAAACATCTTGGAGACTTAAGGCTTCCTCATCTGTATGTAGATACATATTTCCGAAAAAAGGGGAAAAAAGATCTAAAATCTAAACTCCACTGCCACTCTCGCCTTCAATATCTCTTTGATGTATAAAAATACTTTTATTTTGAATTCACTTATGCACAAGTTTCTTCTAATTTTTTCAGAGATGGAGGGTTCTATCTTTTCTTTTCCTTCCCTTGCCCAAAATATTTCTCACAGACACCTGCAAAGGGACAGTCCGTGTCCTTGAGATGTTATCAGTCCACAAACAAGCTGCAAACCCTCCAACTTCAGTAAAATCAAGGAAAGTAGAACAAAGGATACATTGTTTCAAAAGAAAAAGAAAAACCAAGTTCTGGCTTCCGAATGGCAGATTCAACTTTTTCTTATTCGTTTCGGGCTTAAAAAAAAAAGCAAAAGTCTCTAAGTATCTTTAATAAAATTTGTGTGTGTTTATGTTTGTTTGTTTTATGTTTGTTTAAAAATTATATATATATATATATATATATATATATATATATATATATATATATATATATATATATATATATATATATATATATATATATATATATATATATATATATATATATATATATATATATATAAAAGAAGCTATCTTGCCCTCTGCATTTTGAACAAGTGGATGGTTTATTGTTGGGCAGGGCCCCAGCTACCCATATCTCTGAAAGAGTAAGACTAGAATTTGGCCAGCATTGGGAATGAATCCGGTTCATTGTGGTCCCACGGATAACAGAAAACGTGATCCTCAGCCTCGCCTGGCTGGACAAGTGGGGCCCAACTATTTGGTGGGGGAGGGATGTCGGCATCTACGGATAGGGATTGGCCCTGAACCACCACCACATGAACAGCTGGCCCCAGGGAGTGGTGTTATGGAAGTGGGCCCTAGCCCTGGGCATGGGGTAGTAGTAGCAAAAACCTCCAACCTTCCCTGCAGTCTATAACAACATAGCCAAAGTCTTTAATGAGAAGGAGTGTGACATTCTCCCTCCACATCATCCAACCCACTGCACCATAGAGGTTTTGCCAGAGACTAAGCTCCCAAAACCGAAGGTGTACTCTATGACCCCTAGGGAGTTGGATGAAATGTGACGGTACACTGAAAAGAACCTGGAAAGAGGGTTTATACAGCCAGCTAGGTCTCCTATAGCCGGCCCTGTCCTATTCAGGGAGAAAAAGGATGGAGGGTTGCATCTGTGTGTAGACTATTGAGGCATCAATGGAATGTGTGTGGAGAGAGGCTTATTATCGAGTCAGGATTTGAGAGGGGGATGAATGGAAAACGACCTTCAACTGTCCCCTGGGGAGCTACCAATATCGGGTAATGCCTTTTGGGTTACAGGGGGCATCGCGGTGTTCATGCAGTTAATCAATGAGGTCCTGCATGAACACCTATACAATGGATTTGTTAAAGACCAAACACCTAGCCGTTAAGCCGAGGCCAAGCCACCCACTATAGTGGGATATAGCACGTCAACAGGCATTCAAAACCTTGAAAACATTGTTTACACAGGAGCCGGTGCTACGACACCCCGATCCTACATGCCCATTTGTAGTACAGGCTGCCGCTAGCGAGGTAGCTGTGGGGGCTGTCCTACTACCGGCAAATGAGGATTCTTGAAGATAGATAAAGCATATCAAACAACAAACTGCTGTTCTGTCTGTAATCCTTGGTGAACGCTGGAACGTGACACTGGGTCTCAAAGGTCCGAGCTCTGGACCTAAACCACAATCAAGATGCCACCCGATCTGGGTTCCAAATGGTTTATTAAGCTAGATTCTCGGCACACAGTGAGTTCTGTCAACAAGAAATAAAGAATAAAGTTAACACTGGGAGGATCCGCCTCCCAGTGCCCTTTGAAGGCTGGAGCCACGGCCTTCTGCCACCGTAGCAGCTGACCATCCAGCAGGCCCCATCAGCTGATTATCGGGCCACCAGCAGACTCGATCAGCTGCTCGTCGACTGGCTTGCAGGCAACCACAATCAGCTGATCGTCAGCCTGCTTGCATTCAGTTGGGATTAGGTGTTCGTCAGCTCCACATTACTTGCCACTTGCAGTCTCCGATGGAGTTCAGGACATTCTTCCCACCACCCATCTTCTGTGCTGGGGTCCCTCCCACAGGTATGGCAAATCCTGGTCCGGGGTTTGACACTTTGCCTAAAACAGAACTTTGGCATACCCCACTGCTTACTTCCCTCCATGTAGATGTAGTTCAATTAAGGACTACACATTCAGTGCAGTTTGTCAGCCAGTTAAGGATCCATCTGGTGGTGATGCTGTCTAACCCACATTTTTCTATCTTATCAAGTATTAGGTATCTTAACAAGAAGTAAGTTGTGGTCTACTTTATCAAATGCCTTACTGAAATCCAAGTATACTATTTCCACAGCATTTCGCTGGTCCACTAATTTAGTCACTTGGTCATAGAATGAAATAAGGTTTGTTTGGCATGATTTGGTTTTGACAAACCCATGTTGGCTTCTGGTTATAACTTTGCTTGCTTCTAGGTATTCACAGCTCTGTTGCTTGATTATCTTTTCCAGTATCTTCCCAGGTATTGATGTCAGGCTGATTTGTCTGTAGTTACCTGGATATGTTTGTTTTTTTCCCTTTTTTGAAAATAGGAATCACGTCAGCTTTTTTCCAGTCCTCTGGTAGTTCCCCAGAGCTCCAGGGTTTTTAAAAGATATAGTTCAATTCTTCTGAAATCACGTCTGCCAGCTCCTTCAGAACTCTGGGATGTAGTCCATCTGGTCCTGGTGATTTGAACTCATCTAGGGTGGATAGGTATTCTCTTACCATGAAGACAGATGAAAAGAATGAATTAAGCAGCTCTGCTTTCTCCCTGCTGCCTGTCACTTCCTTACCATCTTCTCACATTAGTGGACTGATTGCTTCCTTGAATTTTTTCTTTTTTCTTTTTAAACAAAGTTTTATTGGTTTTTAGGAAATAAAAAGGAAAAGGGTGCTGGAAAAGGTTACAAATTTTGGCAGTTGCAATATGTGGCAGGTGTCCCCTCCCCCCATACTCATGGTATACATTTAAACAAAATTCAGTACAAAATAACAATATTTAGTCAGCATATAAATTCATATAGTAGTTTCAATCAATTTATATCAAGCAAATTTTCTTGTTCATTTTTGTGATCTGAGTTTCCTTGGTGTTGCCCCTTCTCCCCCTGCCAGCAGAGCTCCGGCCCCTCCCGTGTCCTGTATGTCTGTTGTAAGATCATCTGGTTTATCTAGGAGTGCTTTGTTTTTTTTCCATAAAGGCCTGAGCCTCTATGGTTGTGTTAATTCTAACTCTTGTATCCTCCCAGAATATTAGCATACCTTCAGGCATCAGCCATCTGAACCACACCCCCTTCTGGTAAAGTTTCTTCGCTAATTGCGAATAATTTTTTCTTTTCTCCCTCACTTTCTTGAGGATCTGTTTCAGAATGGTTATTTCTCTATCTTGGTATTTCAAAACTTGCCCCCTTTGTGCACTCAGAATTTCATCTCTTGTAGTCTTTCTAAGAAACTTAATGTGTACTTCCCTGGGTACATTGTGTGTTCTAGCATATGCTGAATTTACTCTATAAACCAGGTCTAATTCCCACCCCATCTGTTGCTTCTCTTTCTGAATGTATTCAGCCAAGATGTTTGTCATAAGGTCCCTTAAATCTTCATCATCTGTCTCAACCACATTTTGAAATCTAAGAAAAAAAGACATTCTTTCAAATTCTGTTTTCATCTGGTGGATCTCAAGTTCTTTGTTCCCCCTCTGCACCCCTTCCATCTCTCCCCTCATCTCAGCCGTCCCCCCCACCAAAAGATCCAGTCTCTGTGAATTTTTACTGGTCTGGTCCTGGTTCTCTTTAAGCTCTTCTTTCATCTGTTTCAGTTGAATTTTTATCTCCTCTTGTCCCTTTAAAATTTGTTGAAACATTTGTTGAAAGTCCGTCTCAGTAGTTTTAGGCTGCATCAGGGATGTTATCGTTGATTGTGTACTGGGACTGGATGTTGCAGATGTCGGGGCAGAGGAAGCAAAGCCCGGCTTCCCCGGGGGTGGTTTTTTAGGTGGCATTGTATGAGCAATAAAGAGTTCAAGGTCAATACAGAGAGAGATCAATCAGGGAGGGGAAACCGCCAAGAGAGTTCGAGAGACTAAAGGTCCGGGCAGAAGGAGATTTTCCTGATCACAGTTTCTGGTATTAGAGTAACAAGTCCTTATTCCAGGGAATTCAAACCAATAAGAGATTTGTCTGAGTAGCACGAAGACAAAGACAGGAAGCCTGAAGTTCTGTAGGTGGAGTCAGTTTTCAGTGTTTATAAAGACAACGGAAGTGTGCCATCTTGCCCTGCCAGTTTTGGGGTTAAGAGGCATAAAAGAAAGTTTTCAAAGTTCCAAAAGTTTTCAGATCATCATTTCATTTGTAGGGTTATGATCCGAAATTAGCCCTTGCTATGAGCGTGGAGTCATTGGTTGGCTCTCTCCCTCCTCCTCCTCCAGGGCTGAGAGCAAAAACAGTTTACAGCCGCCTGTCCGAGGGAGGGGAAAATCCCCCTCCCTCCAGCCGCGCTTCTCCAAACCAAGTTGAAAGCAGTTTTAGGTATAGCTGGCAGTTTCTTTAAAAGCAAATAAAGGAATGGGGAGAAGTTTCCGCCTCACCGCACCGCAACCGCGTCCTTCGGATTGCTCATTCTTCCCGCAGCCTCCTCACGAAAGCGCCGGAGCGCCTCCCCATCATGCTTCCCGGTGCCTAGGGCGATGCGGGGGGCCCCCCGGCCACCGCCGACTCAGGGGATCCCTGCGGTGCCGCCCCTTCGGCAGGAGCCTCTACGGGGCATCCTGTGCCCCCCAAGGAGTGAGGGGCCCACCAGGAGAGCGTGGGGCGAGCAAAGCTTGCCCGTCACGATCAGCGGCCGGAACCTGAAGTCCCTTGAATTTTTTCTTGTTGAAAGAAACTTTTTGTTGGTCTGAGCTCTGACCTTGGCAATTTGGTTGCAAACGTTTCATCACCATTCAAGGAGACATCATCAGTGCACTTTGAATTGTGCTCATCTGTCAGAGCACTGGTCTTTAAATACGGTGTCTCCTTGAATGGTGATGAAATGTTTGCAACCAAATTGCTGGCTCAGAGCTCAGACCAACAGCCCAACTACCAACCTGAGCTACTTATATTCAAATGCATTTCAAACTTTTTTAGTATTATTTTTGACATTTGTTGCAAACCTAAAGATCCTAAAGAGTAGTCACCCTTCCCCTCAGTTTCATTTTAAAGTCCTTCAGATAAGCTGAGCCAGACATTTTCCAAATACATTCTTCCCAGTTCTTGTGAGGTGCAGCCCATTGTCAGGGTTCCAATGGCTGCCCTAATTAAATCATGAGCCTCGAGCCAAGCTTCAAAAGAAATCCAGTTATTTATTAAGATCAACATGTAAGCATGTTCCCAAGTGAAGCCAACTCTTACCCCACATAATTTATGGCCCAATTATGACCCTGTTTTCCCCGTTCCCCCAGGGTGTGTCATAAATTACATTCTCCAATGGAGCACTTTCGCAGGCTGTAGAGATCACTCCCCCTTCAGCTGCTGTGGGTAACCTGGGAAACAGCCTTGAGAAATATATGCCTGGACTGTGCTTCTGTTTCTGGCTGCCATGCTGTTTTGCCAGTTACCCATCCCCCTTGCCCCTATGGCAACTCAAGAGTAGGACAGCTGATCTCCACGCCTCGCCTGCTTCCCTGCCTTCACCATGCCTACCACGCCAGCCATGTGGCTCAGCTGAGCTCTGCACCTGACCTGCTCTGTTCACCGCGGCTGCCCACAAAGGTAAGGCACTCGGCTGAAGGGCAGCTTCGGGTTGGACATGGTGAGGCTTGGCCACCTTTCAGGCCTGGCTCTTGCCATCCTTCTGCCTGCATGCCGCTCGCTTGCCCTTTGCCTCGGGTCAGGGGACGCATCAGTCCTTGGCTCTGGCCTTCTCTGGGGCATCCACTGGCATGCTGCCCACATGCCCCCCTCTGGCCTCAAACTACATCACCCCCAGGTCGAAGCAATGTATCCAGCCTGAGGCCTGCCACGCTTGGCCAAAGGGCTGAAGGGGGGGCAGCGTGGGCATGGGGGGGGCAGCAGCATGGGCACAGGGGGGCTGAAGCAGTTTGGGTAAGGTTCTTACCTGTACGAAGTCCCATCTGGAAAGCGCTGCAGCGGAGAGAAGCAGCCGGGTTGAATCTTCGGCATCTCTAATTTAATTTACAATTCAATTTATTAGCGCTTATAGACCGCCCCCTCTCCCAAAAGGGACTCGGGGCGGTGTACAGTCCATGTCAAAGTACAAAATTAAAACAATTAAAATTACTACATGGAGAATATATATATACAAATATAAAATGGATGGATGGATAAGAGGAGGATAAAAGATGTGCAGGACTGTATTGCTAATAAATAATTAAAATAAACAGACATTAAGATCCCAATACCCAATAAAATTAAGACTATAGAATAATACCCTTAAAAACCAGTAAAATATAAATGCCAGGAGATAGGCGTTGAAATTATGCCAGGCCAGCCAGTCGAAACAGGTGAGTCTTTAGTTTCTGCCGGAAGGAGCGGAAGTCGGTGGTGGTTCTAATGTCGGGGGGGAGGTCATTCCAGAGGGTTGGGCCCATCACAGAGAAGGCCCTACTCCTTGGCGTCGCCCGCTGGCATTGCCTAGCGGACGGCACCAGGAGAAGCCCCTCTCTGTGAGAGCGAATTGGCCGTTGGGATGTATGTGGGAGGACGCGATCCCGCAGGTAACTGTGCCCTATGCCATGGAGCGCTTTAAAGATGGTGGTCAAAACCTTGAAACGCACCCGAAAGACCACAGGCAGCCAGTGCAGCTCACGCAGGAGCGGTGTCACATGGGAGTACCTGGTACTCCCCATGACCGCCCACGCGGCTGCGTTCTGGACTAGCTGCAGTCTTCGGGCGCGTCCCAAGGGAAGCCCCATGTAGAGAGCGTTACAGTAGTCCAGGCGAGACGTCACCAGTGCATGAGTGACCGTGCGTAGGGCATCCCGGTCCAGGAGGGGGCGCAATTGGCGCACCAGGCGAACCTGGTGGAACGCCCCCCTTGCCACGGCTGCCACATGATCATCCATTGACAGCCGGGCATCTAGGAGGACGCCCAAATTGCGCGCCCGTTCCACAGGGGGCAGCTGCTCGCCCCCTATGGCCAGCGTTGGAATTAGCTGACTGAACCGAGGTGCCGGTAGCCACAGCCACTCAGTCTTGGAGGGGTTGAGTTTGAGTCTGTTGTCCCCCATCCAGACCCCGACGGCTTCCAAACACCGGGACATCACTTCGACAGCCTCACTGGGGTGGTTTGGGGTTGAAACGTACAGCTGAGTATCATCAGCGTAGAGGTGGTACTCAACCCCAAAACCACGGATGATCTCACCCAGCGGCTTCACATATGTGTTGAACAGGAGAGGCGAGAGGACCGACCCCTGTGGCACCCCACAAGTGAGTGACCTCAGGGTCGACCTCTGCCCCCCTGTCAACACACATTGCGACCGGTCGGAGAGGTAGGAGCCGAACCACCATAAAACGGTGCCTCCGACTCCCATCCCCTCCAGCCGGCGCAATAGGATACCATGGTCGATGGTATCAAAAGCCGCTGAGAGATCTAATAGGACCAGGATAGAGGAGCAACCTCTATCTCTGGCCCTCCAGAGATCATCAACCAGCGCGACCAAGGCTGTCTCTGTGCTGTGTCCGGGTCGGAAGCCGGACTGGCATGGGTCTAGATATTCGGATTCGGCAAGGTGTCGCGGAAATTGCTGCGCCACCACATTCTCAACAACCTTCGCTAAAAAAGGAAGGTTGGAGACTGGACGATAATTAGCCAGCTCCATTGGGTCCAGTGAAGGCCTCTTGAGTAAGGGCCTCACCACCGCCTCTTTCAAGGCAGTTGGTAAGGATCCCTCACCCAATGAAGCGTTCACCAGGCCCAGAAGCCAGCCTCGTGTCACCTCCCAGGATGCCAGTACCAGCCAGGAGGGACACGGGTCCATTAAACATGTGGTGGGCCGCAGCCGTCCACGCAACCTGTCCAAATCCTCGGGGGCAACAGAGTCAAACTCCTCCCAGAGTGGTCTTACAAGACTCACTGTTGACGGCTCGTCCGGGCCACTGGAGGGGGCCCATCCGCTCCGGATCTGAGCGACTTTGTCCTGCAGATATTCCCCAAACTCCTCTGCTCTACCCTGCAAGGGCGCCACCCGCGCCCCCTGTGATAGGAGGGAGCGGGTCACCCTAAACAGGGCGGCAGGGCGGTTATCCGCGGACGCAATAAGAGCGGCACAATGTCTACGTTTGGCCGCTCTCAATGCCACAAGGTAGGTCCGTAAATAGGATCTTACCTGTGTTCGATCAGACTCGGAGCGTGAGGACCTCCACCTGCTCTCTAGACGTCTCCTATGGCGCTTCATCGCCCTCAGCTCCTCGGTATACCAAGGGGCTCGGGCGGATCGCTGCCACAGGAGAGGTCGCAAAGGCGCAACCCGGTCCAAGGCCCCAGCCACCGCCATATTCCAGGCGGCCACTAGGTCCTCCGACCGAGCACGGGTCAGGGCTACAGGTAGCGGCCCAAGCTCCGTCTGGAACCTCTCCGGTTCCATCAGGTGCTTGGGGCGGTACCAGCTTGGACGAGCTGGCTCTGCCTCCTCGCGGTGAGGGGTAGCGACAGGGAAGTCGAGCCGGAGACATGAGTGATCTGACCATGACAGGGGAGTGATAACTAGGTCCCCTATTCCCAGATCACTCGTCCACTGTTCAGATACAAAAACAAGGTCCAGTGTGTGACCACCCTCGTGTGTGGGGCCCTGAATTAGTTGGGTCAGGCCCATGGCTGTCATGGAAGCCATGAACTCCCGAGCCACCTCAGATGCTGCTCCCGTCGACGGCAGGTTGAAGTCCCCCATGACCATAAGCCTGGGGATCTCAACCGCCGTCTCTGAGATCAGCTCGAGGAGCTCGGGCAGGGCCGCTGATGTATAGCGAGGAGCCAAGTATACAATCAGCAGGCCCAACTGCCTCCCTGGGCCCCATTTAACACCTAGGGACTCACAACCGGGTATCTGAGGGACAGTGAACTCTCTCGGTTCTAGACTCTCTCGGTTCTAGACTCTCCCGGTTCTAATATCTAGCAGCCACTTCTTCTGGCCCTTGGTGTTGGGCGAACCTCGGTCACTCATGGAGACGCTCCATGTGCTCTCTGGGTCAGCAGCTGTTTCTTTCCACCGTTGCTCTTACTGGGAGGCATCTTGTGCAGTACAGCGAAATTTAGCAGCCGTGAGCTGCCACTTTGGGTCCTGTAAGTCCCACCTGTGAAGCGCTGCAGCAGAGAGAAGGAGTATTCAACCTGGCTGCTTCTCTCCGCTGTAGTGCTTTCTGGATGGGACTTAGAGGAAAGCGGCGACTCACGGCTGCTAAATTCCACTGTGCTGCGCAATACGATCTCCCAGCAAGAGCGGCTCTTTCTGTTCCTGTGGCAAGGACAAATAAGTATTCTAATGGTTGTCAGACTCCCGGGGGAGGGGGTCCAGGACAGCTAACCTTAGGCTGTCTGTGTCCCAGACTGGGTGATGAATCATGATGTGTGACACTTGTGTTCTGAAAGGGTGTTGCTGGGCAATTCCTATTGTGGCTTAATGGCTTTGAAGTTTGACCTGATTTGGATCTGATAATCCTATCACCCTGGAGGCTGGAGCTGAAGGGCTTTTGTTTTGTAGATAGGAATAGGATGGCCCAGTCTTTCTGGGGCTATTAACAAAGGTGGAGACTGCTTTCCAAGAGCATGTTTCTCCTTTTCTCATCCAGGGAGGTATACCATTCTGCCTTTTTAATACTTCCTAGAATATTTCATTCTTCTGATGGGGGATTTTAATCTGCCGTCGATGGGAGAAGCATCTGAGGGGGTTCGGGAGTTCATGGCTTCCATGACAGCCATGGACCTGACCCAGTTAATTCAGGGCCCTACTCACGAGGGAGGCCACACGTTGGACCTTGTCTTTGTCTCCGGCCAGTGGACGAGTGATCTGGGAATAGGGGATCCAATTACTATCCCCCTGTCATGGTCAGATCACTCACTTCTCCGGCTTGACTTCCCTGGTGCTACACCCCGCTGCGGGGAGGCGGAGCCAGAAGGTATTAGATGGTTCCGCCCCAAGCGCCTGATGGAACCAGATAGGTTCCAGACGGAGCTTGGGCCACCTCCTGTGGACCTGACCCGCCCCCGAGTAGAGGACCTGGTAGACGCATGGAATAGTGCGACTACCGGGGCCCTAGACCGGGTGGCGCCTTTGCGGCCTCTCCTGCGGCGACGAACCACCCTGGCTCCTTGGTTCACCGAGGAGCTAAGGGTGATGAAACGCCACAAGAGACGCCTAGAGAGTCGTTGGAGATCCTCCCGTTCCGAATTTGACCGAGCACAGGCACGAGCCTATTTGAGGATGTACCTTGTGGCATTAAGAGCGGCCAAACGTCAATATTGTGCCGCTCTTATTGCGTCCGCAGATAACCGCCCTGCCGCCCTGTTTCGGGTGACCCGCTCCCTCTTGTTTGAGAGACCGCGGGAAGCCCCTTTGCAGGGCAGAGCAGAGGAGTTTGGGAAATATCTACAGGACAAAGTCGCTCAAATCCGGATGGGATGGGCCCCTTTCAGTGGTCCAGCTGAGACGCCCGCGGCGAGTCTTGAGGGACCGCTTTGGGAGGAGTTTGACTCGGTTGCCATCGAGGATTTGGACAGGTTGCGTGGACGTCTGCGACCTACCACATGTTTATTGGACCCGTGTCCCTCCTGGCTTGTACTGGCATCCTGGGAGGTTACACGCGACTGGCTCCTGGGCCTAGTGAACGCTTCGTTGGGTGAGGGGCTCCTACCGACCGCCTTGAAAGAGGCGGTGGTGAGGCCCCTGCTCAAGAAGCCTTCCCTCGACCCAATGGACCTAGTCAATTATCGTCCAGTCTCCAACCTTCCTTTTTTAGCGAAGGTTGTAGAGAGTGTGGTAGCACAACAGTTCCCACGTCACCTGGAGGAGAATGATTATCTAGACCCGCGCCAGTCCGGCTTCCGACCCGGGCACAGCACGGAGACGGCCTTGGTCGCATTGGTTGATGATCTCTGGAGGGCCAGAGATAGGGGTTGTTCCTCTATCCTGGTCCTATTAGATCTCTCGGCGGCGTTCGATACCATCGACCATGGTATCCTGTTGCACCGGCTAGAGGGGCTGGGAGTCAGGGGCACCGTTCTACGGTGGTTTGGCTCCTACCTCTCTGACCGGATGCAACGTGTGTTGGCAGGGGAGCAGAGATCGACCCGGAGGTCACTCACATGTGGGGTGCCTCAGGGGTCGGTACTCTCGCCTCTCCTGTTCAACACATACATGAAACCGCTGGGCGAGATCATCCGTGGCTTTGGGGTGGGATATCATCTGTATGCTGATGATATTCAGCTATACATTTCCACCCCGAACCACCCCAATGAGGCCGTCGAAATGATGTCCCGGTGTTTGGAGGCCGTACGGGTCTGGATGGATGACAACCGACTAAAACTCAATCCTTCCAAGACGGAGTGGCTGTGGCTTCCGGCCTCCCGGTTCAACCAGTTGCTTCCATCTCTGGCCATCGGGGGCGTGCAACTGGCCCCCATGGAACAGGTGCGCAATTTGGGCGTCCTCCTAGATGCCCGGCTGTCCATGGATGACCATGTAACAGCCGTGGCAAGGGGGGCGTTCCATCAGGTTCGCCTGATGCGCCAATTGCGCCCCTTATTGGACCGGGATGCCCTACGCACAGTCACCCATGCGCTAGTGACGTCTCGCCTGGACTACTGCAATGCTCTCTACATGGGGCTTCCCTTGAGATGCACTCGGAGACTGCAGTCGGTCCAGAATGCGGCCGCGCGGGTGATTATGGGGAGGACTAGATACTCCCCTGTAACACCTCTCCTGCGCGAGCTGCACTGGCTTCCTGTAGTCTACCGAGTGCTTTTCAAGGTTTTGATTATGATCTTTAAAGCGCTTCATGGCACAGGGCCTAGTTACATGCAGGATCGCATCCTGCCCCATACATCCCTACGACCAATCCGCTCACACAGAGAGGGACTTCTTCGGGTGCCGTCCGCCAAACAGTGTCGGGGGGCGACACCCAGGAGCAGAGCCTTCTCTGTGATGGGCCCAGCCCTGTGGAATGACCTCCTCCGTGACATCAGGACTACTTCCGATCTCCGCTCCTTCCGTGTACAGCTGAAGACCCACCTCTTTCAATTATCTGGCCTGGCTCAACCGTAAATTTTTCTTACTCCTCCTGACAGTTCTTTTAAAATTTTAAAATTTTAAATTTTAAATTGTGTTTTACAATTGGGGTATTTTAATGGTGACTTTTAATTGTCCATGTGATGTAATTTGTTACCTCCTCCGTGCATGTATGTCCTGTATATATGTATGTTTATGTGTTGTATATGTTTTATATGCTCCATTGTACGCCGCCCCGAGTCCTGTCTGGAAAGGGAGCGGCTAATAAATTTAAATTTATTTATTATTTATTATTCTAGGAGATGGGTGGGTGCTAACTTTCTACAGAATAAAATGGTAACAAGAATGTTTGAATACTAGATTTGATTACATCTTATTGTTTTTTGTGTGAAATCTTTTGGAATAGTAGAAAACTTCGTGATATAATTACCTGGATCCGTTTCAGTCGGGTTTCAGGCCCGGGTACAGCACGGAGACGGCATTGGTCGCGTTGGTCGATGATCTCTGGCGGGCCCGGGACAGGGGCTGTTCCTCTGTCCTGGTCCTATTAGACCTCTCGGCGGCTTTCGATACCATCGACCATGGTATCCTACTGCGACGACTCGGGGGGTTGGGAGTGGGGGGCACCGTTTTACGGTGGTTCTCCTCCTACCTGTCGGATCGGTCGCAGTTTGTGTTGACTGGAGGGCAGAGATCGACCCCCAGGCGCATCACTTGTGGGGTGCCCCAGGGGTCAGTTCTCTCACCCCTCCTGTTCAACATATACATGAAACCGCTGGGCGAGATCATCCGTGGTTTTGGGGTACGGTATCATCAATATGCTGATGATACCCAACTTTTCATCTCTACCCCAAACCACCCAAACGATGCCCTCGATATGATGTCCCGATGCCTGGAGGCTGTGCAGATCTGGATGGGGAGGAACAGACTCAAGCTCAATCCCTCCAAGACTGAGTGGCTGTGGTTCCCGTCATCCCGATTTGTACATCTTGTTCCATCTTTGATGATAGGGGGAGAAATTTTAGCCCCCTCAGAGAAGGCTCGCAATCTGGGAGTCCTCCTGGATACACGGCTTAGTTTAGAAGAACACCTGACGGCCGTGACCAGGGGGGCCTCTTACCAGGTTCGCCTGGTACGCCAGTTGTGCCCCTTCCTGGATCGGGATGCTCTGTGCACAGTCACTCATGCCCTCGTCTTTTCTCGCCTGGACTACTGCAATGCTCTCTACATGGGGCTGCCCTTGAAGAGCACCCGGAGGCTTCAGCTGGTCCAGAATGCGGCCGCCCGGGTTGTCATGGGGGTACCTAGGTGCTCCCATGTCACACCCCTTTTAGACAGCCTGCACTGGTTGCCGGTTGTTTTCTGGGTGCGATTCAAGGTATTAATTATGACCTTTAAAGTGCTCCATGGCTTAGGCCCAGGGTACTTGCGAGACCACCTACTGCCACCAGTAGCCTCCCACCGTCCAGTACGATCCCACAGAGTTGGCCTCCTCAGGGTGCCGTCGGCCAAGCAGTGTCGGCTGGTGACCCCCAGGGGGAGAGCCTTCTCTGTGGGAGCGCCTTCCCTCTGGAATGAGCTGCCCCCGGAGCTCCGCATAATCCTTGACCTCCGGTCCTTCGGACGCGCCCTAAAAAGTTGGCTTTTCCGGCAAGCCGGCCTGGCCTGTTAATGTTAATGTTAATTTTAATTTATTTTAAATGTATTGTTTCTTTTTTTAAAAAATCAGTTTGGTCTTTTTGGAAATGGGTTTAATCTTTTTTTAACTTTTGTGATGTGTGTTTTTAATGTTGTACGCCGCCCTGAGTCCTTTTGGAGAAGGGCGGCATATAAATCCAAATAAACCTAAACCTAAACCTACCTGTTGGAAGAAATTTCCCTGGTTTGTTCCCAGCTGGGACAATTAAGGTGATTGCTCTGAATTCTGTCTTCCTGCCTTAATGGGTTAATCCTGTTCCTGGGGCTTTGTCTTTCCTACCCTGGGGGTTAATTCTGCCAGGAAAGAGGAAAAGGGAAGTTCCAGGTGTGTATAATGGCTGTACTTAAGTGTTTCTATTGTCAGTTGTTACTTGGGCTGCTCTGAGTTTTCCCAAAGGGGAAAGGGCTGGCTTGAGTCTCTTGGCACTGTTTCATGAGGTGTCTGGTGCTGTGAAGTTTTTGGCACTGTCCTTTTGGGGTATATTTCCCACAGCCAATAACATAAGCTCCAGTTTAATTATTTTGTTATTTCTTATTGGAAATATTTTTAAAATTAGTGATGTGAATTTTAACTCCCTGAATTGAAATGAATATCAGAACATAGTAAACCTTTGTGCACTTCTCCAAATTTTGTGAACCATTTCTTGGCTGGAAAACTGCTTAAAAAACAGGCACACTGAAAAAGAGAAATGCAACATAGCCACCAAATATAGAAAAATTAATAGACCTAATTGAAGGAAATGATATTAAGTTACTCTTTTATAAAAAGTTAAAAGGTTGCTTTTGTATTCATTTACAACGTTAAATGTATAAGCCATTATATTCTTGTCTAAAATGTGTAATGTTACTGTGCTTTTACTAACCACAAGATGTGTTCAGAAAACAGGACAAGATAACCTTTTTTATTCCAAGTCGTTTACAGGCGCCTATGTACAAGTTAGATAGGAAGCCATCTGCTCAGACAAAAGGCACCAGAAAAAAACCAAATAAGAGATAGGGGCCTCTAAAGAAATTGTCAAGTTGACCGTTTACAGTATGGGATGATGAAAGAAATGACATAAATGAATGACCAGAAGGGGGAGAGTTTCTTACGAGTAGACTGTATAAAATGTATTTGTCAGGCGTGCCTCCATCAATAACCAAGAAAGAAAACTCCCAACTTCATTGTTCATGGAATTGAAATACTTTTACTGGTTATGAAAAGATAGCAGCAAAAGTAAAGCAAGATCTGAGCCAGAAAGGCGCAAACAAGTTCATATCAAATGATAACCCAGCCCCCTCCCTCCAACGACCCCACCCCAGTGTCCAATCTGCAACGCCCTTAGGTGTCATATGGGTTGCATCTCCAAAAGGCATCATCATGTTTGTATGCAGGACGGTTGGCCTTGACCAGGTTCAAACACCGGCCATCAGCATGCGCAGAAGATGGTGAGAAGAAAACTCCCTTTTCCATATCACCTCCTGTACCATTTATTCCCATCTCAAATACCATGCCCCCACCCTCCCTGTTTCTATGGCAGCCGATAGCAAGTAAGCGAAGCAGAGGCTGACAGTATTGTTTGAATGCTATTTTTTGCTCTCCTTGTACTCAATCCACTTGGGAGGAGACTTTGCAAACACTTTTTCTTTTTCTGTAAATAAACCTGTTTGAATTGTGAACCAGACTTGTCTCTGTGTTGTGATGATTTAATACTTGGGTTTTTATCTCACATGATGATTATATTTTTCAGCATTTTTAGAAAACAAACAGGCAGTTTTAAAGAATAGAACATCCAGATCTCTCTATAATATTCTATATAAATTTAATATTTGATATTTTTATTTCACTGAAATTCCCATTATAGCATGGTAATTATTGTGTCTAAATTCTATGTCAAGTTAATCATACTGTCCTTAACCTTTTAAGTTTCTGGGTTATATCTTACTGCTAGCTTATAAACAAGGGCCACCAAATACATCATTCAAATCTGTGTTGTTAAGTATTCAAGTTCAGTCAAAACACAAAATGCTTGTTGAATTTCTTTCCATTCTGCTTCATTAAACTTTTATTTTTAACACTGATATTGGTAAGCACAAACAAGGACTGATTCTCACAGCCTTACTTTGGAGCTGCTTCTTATGCTCATATTTAGCTACTGATATCCACTGAGAGTCCTATGTTGGTGTGCAGGTCTTTTAATCCAACCTCCTGCTCAGGCAGGAAACCCTATACCATTTCAGACAATTTGTATTTGTACATTACAAATTGTCCACAGCAATGGATGAAAACAGAGTATACATTGTTGGGTGAAAACAGATCCCTTCCATTACCTACAGACCAGGGGTGGGTTTCAATTTTTTTTACTACCGGTTTGGTAGACATGGTTAGATCAGCCAGTTACGAATCCATCTGGTGGTGATGCTGTCTAACCCACATTCTTCTACTTTATCTAGTAGTAGGTTATGGTCTACCTTATCAAAAGCCTTACTGAAGTCCAAGTAAACTATATCAACGGCATTATTCTGGTCCACTAAATTTGTCACATTATCAAAGAATGCAATAAGATTAGTCTGGCATGATCTGTTTTTGACTTTTGGCTATTACTTTGTTTGCTTCTAGGTGTTCGCAAATTCGTTGCTTGATTATTTTTTCCAGAATCTTTCCTGGTGTTGAGGTCAGGCTGATTGGTCTGTAGTTTCCTGGATCTATTTTTTCCCCTTTTTTGAAGATGGGAACCACATCAGCTCTTTTCCAGTCCTCTGGTAGTTCCCCGGTGTTCCAGGATCTCTGAAAGATATAATTCAGTGGTTCTGAGATCTCGTCTGCTAGTTCCTTCAGAACCCTGGGGTGTAATCCATCCGGTCCTGGTGATTTGAACTCATCTAGGGTAGACAGGTGCTCACTTACCATTTTCTTCCCTATTTCAATTTGTGTTCCTAATCTGATTTTTGTGGTGCTGCTTTTGACAGGTTGGACTGTTTTATCCCTTTGTGTAAAGACAGATGCAAAACATGAGTTAAATAGTTCTGCTTTCTCCCTGTTGCTTGTCACCTTCTTGCCACTTTCTCCTAGCAATGGACCAATTGTTTCCTTAACCTTTTTCTTGTTTTTAACATGTTGGAAGAAGCTTTTTTTGTTAATTTTTACTTTTGTGGCAAGCCTTTCTTCATTGTGAGCCTTAGCTTTCCTCACTTCATCTTTACATGCTTGGGCTGTTTGCTGATATTCTGCCTTAGTTATGTCCCCCTCCTTCCACTTTTTATACTTACCTTTTTTGTCTTTCAGTTTGTCAGATAGTTCTTTATGCAGCCATGCTGGTTTCTTTTGGGAGCTGTTATTTTTCTTCTTCATTGGTATTGTGCTAGACTGGACTTTTGTAATCTCATTTTTCAAAATTTCCCAAGCTTCTTGAGTTGTTTTCCCCTTGAGGATTCTCATCCATGGAACTTTTCCCAAGCTCTCTCTGAGTTTATTGAAATTAGCTTTCTTAAAGTCCAAGACTCTAGTTTGGCTTTGTTCTACTACTTGTGTTTGGATAATGTTGAATTCCAATATTGCATGGTCACTTGCCCCCAGGGTTCCTATGGCTTCAACACCTTCTATCATTTCCTCTCTGTTCGTGAGGATTAAGTCCAATATGGCTGATCCCCTTGTTCCCTTCTCTACTTTTTGGAAAACAAAGTTGTCTGCTAGGTTTCTTAAGAACCTGTTGGATCTTCCACTTGGTGCAGAGTTTGTTTCCCAGTTGATGTCAGGGTAGTTAAAATCTCCCATTACTATTGTGGTGTGCTTCCTACATACCTTAGTTAGCTGACTAGCAAAAAGTTCATCTACTTCCTCTGCTTGGTTGTGTGGCCTGTAGTATAGACCTATATATTCAATCATCTTTTGTATCACTTCCGAGAGTTACATTATAACAACAATTGCAAAAATGTTTCAACTCATTTTTGTGATCTGAGTCTTCTAAGTGTTGTGTCCTCCCACCTGTCTGCTGGCAGAGCCGCGGCCCCTCCCTCCTTCACATCTTGTGTACTGTTTGATCTAGGAGGGCACTATGTTTTTTAAATAAAGGCCTCCGCCTCCGCAACTGTGTTAATTCTAATTCTACTGCCCTCCCAGAAAATTAGCATTCTTTCTGGCAACAACCATTTAAACCAGATTCCATTGTTATATAATTTCTTTGCTAAAGAGGAGTATTTCTTCCTCTTATCTCTTACTTTCTTTGGAATCTGTTTAAGAATGGTTATTTCTTTGTCTGTATATTTTAGTGGTCCCACCCTTTGAGCTCCTAAGACCTCATCTCTTGTGGTCTTTCTAAGAAATTTAACATGTACTTCCCTTGGCACGTTGTGTGTTCTAGCATATGCTGAATTAATCCTATAGATCAAATCAATATCCCACCATAGCTGTTGTTTGTCTCTTTTAATATATTCTGCTAAAATTGTGGTCATAATCTCCTTGAGATCTTCATTCTCTGTTTCTGGCAAGTTTTGGAATCTAAGAAAAAAAGACATTCTCTCAAATTCCACCTTTATCATATGGTTTTCAAATTCTACATTCCCCTTCTGGATTACCTTAACCTCTTCCCTCAGCCCAGTCGCGCCCTCCTCCAGCACCCCTATTCTTTGTTTATTTTGTGTTGTTTGTTGTTGTGTTTCTCTGAGCTGATCATTTAAGTCTGCCAGTTGTTTTTTCAATTCATCCTGTCCCTTTAAGAGAGTTTGAAACATTTGCTCAACTGATAGTTCCTTTGAGCTTTCTTCAGTCGCTTTAGGTTGTAAAAATGAAGCCAATGGTGTCTTTTGGGTAATCGGGCTGGACGTAGATGATGTTGGGGCCGAAGACGGCTTACCAGGCGGTAATTTTTTAGGACCCATATTAGGTTCAGAGATAGCTATAAGTCTGCACAAAGAAATGGCGTCTGTGGAAAGACACAACCGGGAGAAGTCACAAGACAAGCAAGTCCAGAGGAGAGCATAGGTCTCTATACAGCTCCAAGCCAGGTGATATAAATCAATGTTCCAAATCCAAGGGAGATACGTGCGAGAAGAGGCTCCTGGAGATCTCTAGGGTGTGATATAGTACAAAGCCAGAAATTCTTTCAAAAGGGAAATTCGTTCATAAGTGCAAGAAGAAGGAGGAAGTTGGCCATCTTGGCTCCGCCTTCACAGGAGATCAGAAAGCAACGTCCAAAGTTTCCATAAAGTAGTTTAAAAGAATCAACTCAGCAATCCTCCTTTGCAATTGTAGCAAGAAGTCATCCTCCCATTGCTTAAAGGAAGAGAAAGTAACTTTTAACTCTCTCTCTCTCTTCCGAGAGAGAGGGATTTTCCAATTGCCGCTTTTCTGAGGAAAATCCCCCCCTCCAATCTTAACATTTCAAAGGATTGAATCCACAATTTAGAAAGGCTGCTGCTCATCAATTAGATAGATTTAAAAGGAGATTGAGGGAAACTTCCCACCTCACTGCATTTCAGCTGTAACATCCGATTAGTTGTTTCCTTCCAGGCTCTGCTCGGCGAAGGCACGCTGTTGTGCACCCCCCACGCTCCCCAGCTCCTGGGGCGAAGCTGGCGACCCCCCTGCAGCCACCGCCGATTCAGGGGGTCCCAACAAGCTGCCCTACTGCAGGGGGCCCCTCCAAGGCTCCCTGTGCTCCCCCTAAACTTAAGGGGAGCCCACCGAGAAGACGAACAGCGGACGCGAACGTCTGTCGCCCCCGGGGACCGGAAGTGATCTAGATTGAATATGTTGTTGACATAAAGTAAGAATTCTGTTTATGCTATCCTTTACATGTTATTTTTAAAATTTGAAAAGTGTGAGATTGGGGGGGGGGGGGATTTCTACTGCCAACATGGAAGCTACTAAAATTGTCTATGTACCCTATTACCTTTTTCCCATAAATGTTTTTAAAACCAATAATTTTTTTTACAAATTATATATATATATATATATATATATATATATATATATATATATATATATATATATATATATATATATATATATATATATATATACACATATATATAATTTATACAAAATCATCGATTTGTTAGTCTTCCTTGGGAAAGACTTTTAGAAAGCATCGTAACAAATTTGAAGAAAAGACTAATGGACTGTGAACATTTAAAAACAGGTAGCTAATTGCAAGCCAGGACTAATTTTTTGGAGTCAGATTACTGGAATATTGAAGAAGTGGTGGTTCCATGGAAAGCGGCTGAAGAACAATTGCTTGCATTTAGTGTTATTCCTACAGTCAAAAAATGGCTGTGAGCACATCACACAGCTGATGATGCTCGGGTGTTAAGACTGAAGAAAAGTGAAAGTGAGGACACCAATGACACAGCAATTTGGAAATAACTTAAAGCTGAATAACACTTTTATTGTTCTTATGTAAGTATTTGTGTACCTCTTTTATTGTTCTTATTTAAGTATTAAATGCACGAAATAATAAACTACCTTTTGGCATACCGTTTTTCCCCGAAAATACGACATGTCCTGCTAATAAGCCCTGGTTTTTGCCTGGTTTTTGAGGTGGGTGTAAATATACGCCCTCCCCTGAAAATAAGCCCTAGTGAAAGGGTGCCATGGCAAGTACAGGAGGTAGCCCTTCCCTTCCCTGGTCACCTCAGCGCTTCTCGGCTCCTTAATCGGATCAGTTGAGCTGATCTGGCTGCCATTCAAAAAACAGCTGATTTGCAGGTGCGGCTCAGGCCATGGCGTCCAGCAAGTGTGGCTGCTTTTGCCATTGATTTTTTTTCCACATTTTTTTTTATTTTTAAACATAAAAGACAACATTAAAAATTTTCCATCCATTACATACAGCATGTTGTTTGGTTACAAGTGTTTTTGCATCCGTATTTTCAATTACATATACAATCACAGATTTTCCATCTAATATAACCAAAAACCTCGTTTTCATTATATATATTCAATTACAATTAATATTTCTTTTTTTTTCAGTAAACTTAATTATCTTACATTCTTGATTGTCTGCTTAATAACAACGTACCTTTATGCAATCATTGTCTCATTTTAAATATTTTTACAGTATAAAAGAATTTACCAAGTGTTTATTTTTATATATTTATCACTATTTTCAACAGGATATCTTTATAGTATGCACTTAGAGTTATACATTATATTACCAATCCTCTATCAAATGTACATAAATTCATTATTATCTTTGTCCTTCATTTTATAACAAAAGATTCTAAATTATTCATATATGTGTCAGTGTTTCATTGTATCATTATTAGTCTATTTAACAACATTATTGTGTTCTCACTTTTTTCCTTCAATTGAAACATTGTATCGTTATTAGTCTATTTAACAACATTATTATATTCTCACTTTTCTCCTTCAATTAAAACATAAGTATAATAATCAATGGTGAACTAACACAAAGTATTGTAATCCAGAAGGGTACAAGACAAGGTTCCCCCCTATCCCCCCTGTTGTTTATACTAACCCTAGAAGTACTAGCCAGGAATATACGTAAAGAGGTACAGATAAAGGGACTAGAAATTAAAAAGGAGCAATTTAAATTACAGGCCTTTGCGGACGATTTAGTGTTTGTGCTAGAAGATCCTATGGAATCTGGTACAAAACTCATTGAGAAACTGACAGAGTATGGGAAAATAGTGGGTCTGAAGATAAATATGACAAAGACCAAAATGCTGACTAAAAATATGAAATCAAAAGCAAAAGAGGAGTTAACGAAGAAATTGGGTATCCAAATTGTCAAAAAAGTCAAATATCTTGGTATACATTTATCTGCGAGGTGTGTGACCATCAAAGAAGACAACTATACCAATCTGATTAATAAAACTAAGAAGGACCTAGAAAGATGGAAAAACCTACAACTGTCCCTCATGGGCAGGATTGCAGTTATAAAAATGAATATACTACCCAAATTTCTTTTCCTATTTCAGAACATACCCATTAAATTAGAAAAAGGTGTCTTTAAAGATCTGAATCAATTGGTTTCGAATTTTATCTGGCAGGGAAGAAAACCAAGAATAAAACTTAAGGCTATGCAAGACACTAAGGAAAAGGGAGGATTTGGTGTACCAGATTGGGAACTCTATTATACTGCGGCTATATTAACATGGCTAAGGGAATGGATAATGCTGAGAAATAAAAGATTACTCAAATTGGAAGGTCATGACCTCCAAGCAGGCTGGCATGCCTTCCTCTGGTATGAAAAAGGATCTGCACACAAATATTTTAGTAGACATTACATTAGACAATCTCTGTTAATCATATGGAATAAAATTAAACATGACCACTATACTAAAATACCTATTTGGCTATCTACGATGGAAGCATACATACACCCAAATTTAATTAACATGGAAACTATAGTCACATATAAAGAGCTATTGAACAGGCAGGGGGAGATCAAAACTAGAGCAGAATTGACATCACAAGGAATACAAGTAGAATGGTGGTCTTATTTACAGATACAATCAAGGTATGCACAGGATAGGAAGAACGAAGGTATTGCCAAAGACTACACAATATTAGATAAACTGTTGATACAGACAGAAAACAGACTGATCAAAGTGCTGTATAGATTTTTGTTGGAATATAAACTAGAGGAAGAACATGTCAAAGAAAACATAGTCGCCTGGGCAAAAAATTTCGGTTACAATGTGGAATTGGCTAAGTGGGAAAAACTTTGGATACTTAATCAGAAATTAACATTGGCTACGGCGTATAAAGAAAATCTTTACAAGATGTTCTACAGATGGCATCTCCCGCCAGCACGGCTATCTAAAATGTTCAAAAATTTGGCCCCAAATTGCTGGAAGTGTAAAAAAACACCAGGCACCTTCTACCATATGTGGTGGACGTGCAATGAGGCAAAAAAATATTGGAAAATGATCCAATCATGGTTAGAACAAATGGTGGGAGAACAAATTATGTTTAAACCAGAAACTTTTCTCCTAGGCATAATACCGGAGGGGTTTAAGAAAGATACACTCTATCTAATTATACATATACTGACTGCAGCGCGCATAACCTATGCACAGCATTGGAAAAAAGAAAATACACCATCAGAGCTAGATATAATCAGAAAAGTGTTGGCCTGTGCAGAAGCAGATAGGCTCACTTTGGAACTTAAAAATAAAGGGGAATCAGAATATTTTGAGGTATGGAATAGATTTTATGACTGGTATAAGTTAAGATGACAAGACTGGAACAAATGTATATATGGCGATCGAACAGAAGGACAGACAATGTATTAAGTAGAATAACTGTTAATGGTTGAAACCAGCTGTACATAATGTGAATATATGATCACCCTGACCCCGCAGCATTGCATTGTTTTAAATGTAAAAACAATAAAAATATATATTAAAAAAAACATAAGTAAAATATTTTTCATTTCCAGGTTCTTTTTTCCACCCACTGATATAACAAATCCCATATCTTATAAAATTGCTCATCTTCTTGCTCTCCAATTTCAAATGTCAATTTGCTCATTTCAGCACACTCCATTATCTTTCAAATAACTTCTTCCTGTTTTGGTATCATTTCACTTTTCCAGTTTTTTGCAAATACAATTCTAGCTGCTGTTAAAACGTTTACAATCAAATATTTTAAGTCTTTGTTATAAATTTCTGGTATGATTCCCAATAGAAAGATCTCTGGTTTAAGGTCTATGTGTTTGTGTATCATTTTCTCCAACCACATGTGGATTTTAGTCCAGTATCTTTTAGCTTCAATACAAGTCCACCACATGTGGTAGTATGAACCCGGTATCTGATGACATTTCCAGCACTTTTCCGATTTATTCTTGGACATTCTTGCAATTCTCGTTGGGGGTAGATACCACCTGTAAAACATCTTATACAAATTTTCTCTATATGCAGTTGACATTGTCATTTTATAATTTTGAGACCACAATTTCTGCCATTTCTCTAAATCTATCCCATGCCCAAAGTTTTTCCCCCAAGCTATCATAGTTTCTTTAACTTGTTCCTCTTGTAATTTAGTCTCTAATAAATATCCATATAGTTTTTTAATTACTTTTTCATCAGTACCTGTTAAGATTTTATCTAGCTCAGTCATTTCATTGTAAATACCTTTTGATTTTCTATCTTCATTATATCTAGATTGTATCTGTAAATATGAATACCAATTCATTTCTATTCCTTCTTGTTTCAACTCTTAAATAGATTTGAGTTCACCCTCTGCATTCAATATTTCAACAGATCTAACTGTTTGTTCCTTTTTATATATTATTGGATATGAAAATGCTTCAATAGTTGATATCCAGGCTGGAGTTTTTAACTAGTGTAGTCTTTTAATCTTTTCCCAATTTAATAACAAGGCCTCCCTTATATAATGTCTTCTAAAGTAACCATGTGCTTTGGTTCCCTTATACCATAAAAATGCATGCCATCCCAACAGCAAGTTGTGGCCCTCTAAATTCAAAAGCCTAACATTTCTTAATATTATCCATCCCTTAATCCACATCAAACTTGTTGCCTGATAATATAGCTCCCAGTCGGGTAAACCCAGCCCTCCTCTTGTTTTAGCATCTTGCAACACTTTAAGTTTTATTCTTGCTTTTTACCCCTGCCATATAAATTTCAACACCGTTTAATTTAAATCTTCAAAATAGTCTTTCCCCAACCTAATTGGGATTGTCTGGAACAGGTATAAGTGTCACGATGTTAAAAGGTTTGCTAGGCCTGAACTGAATGAATTGACACTCAAGAGTTAAACTAAGAAAGCTTTATTGCGCAGGTCATAAAACAAAATGTTATCTGAAAGCGATTTATTGCGCACGCGTTACACATTCCAAAAATTCCTTTCTTCTTTGTTCGCCTGCTAACTTGGCAGACGTAGCTTTCATTATCAAAATGTAACCATTAGTTATTTCTGTTTCATTTACTTTTATTATTTTATTATTAAAGTTTGTTTATTAATTAGAATACTTTTAAAGACTTTTATTTTTCTCAATATCTCAAAAGATATGCGGAAGGGAATCAGCCACGGTCCATTGATCTCAGATATCAGGCGTTTTTTCCCCTGACAACTTGGTATGCAGAGTTTGGTTTTGATGATACCAGCTGAGATGGTTACAATTTATGGCTGTATTTTCTCTTCGCGCTATCTAAAGATAACCAACTAAGCCTAATTAGCAATGTCGGAGAAAAAGAAAAAAAAGAAAAGGAAAGATGGGGCGAGCACAGATGAATCAGCTTCCTCTGACAAGGAGGCTCCCTCGGACACAGAGAAGCAAAAACCTTCAAACGTATTCCAGGAGCAACAAAGTGCCGAGCCAGATATGGGGGAAGGAGCTACAGGACGCGACATCCACGAAACGAGGTCAGTGGTTCCTCCTTCTAAAATATCTCCAGGAGATTATGAATTTTTGGGGGCCAAGCCAAAACTTCCCACTCTGCCAGAGCCACTCCATTCCCAGACCCTCGCAGATTACCAAACAATTGATGAATGGCCGGCAGAAAAAAAATCCTCCCACGCAGAAAGCAAAGTCTATGAAATCTCCCCAGATGATGAGCAAGAAATGCAAAGCTATCTTGATCAAATAGAACGTTTCGAAAAATATGCTAGGGACGCGAGAGTGTGCTTTGAGGAGATAAGGCGAAGTAGGAGAAGCTCCCCCATTCCCAAAATGTCTGAGGACGCCATCTTGTCTTCAAAACAACAGCCTAAGACACACCCCACAGAGTTCATTGGTCAATTAGAACAAAGAGACATGTACACGTCACCGAGGTCACGTGGTCCCTTTGAGTCAACTGAACTTCCGCATACGTATAGAAAGGTGAGGCAGCCAAAAAGTGAAGCTGCACTGCCATCTGCTGGCGGAGAAAAATTATTACAGCAAAAGATGAAGCAGTTGGACCAGATTTTTAGAGATCTGTCTATGAGTTTTACAGAAGCCCAAACTTTGCCCTCAAAGGTTAAGTCTTCAACACCCCCTGACGGCGTTGAATCCTCCCTAGATGGAAAAAGGCAAAGCCAAAGGCGAATTCGAGGAAGCCAATTTGATGTTGCCACGCAAAGGCCAATGATGCAACCCCAGCATCCCCTGGTTCAACAACCAGATTTGCAACCAGAGCAACAAATTGTTCCTCAGCAGGTATTCACAGTCACCCCCTTGACTGGTGAGTCCAAATTAAAGGAGTCAGGAGAGAATTATAAAGCCTGGGTCAGTGAAATTGCGCTCTTGCTTTGAAGAGAAGGCACATATTCCATGGTTTTTAATCCTCCCCCTCAGCCCTGGACACCTGCGATAAGAGACCTCGGAAAACAGAGCAATCACGACTTTACTCATGTCAATGGAAATTGAGATCCAAGGTATCTTTCCACCTGATGCAACTGCCCAAGAAATATGGGCTATTTTGGAAGATTGCTACAGGCCCGTTTCAATTGAATCCTCATGTTTGCTCATGTCTGAGTTCCATGGTTCGAAGTTGAAACCTGGTGAACGAATTGGTGGACATTTGACCAAACTGAAAAGAATGAGAAGTGAATTGAGACAAAATGGCCATGTAATTGATGATATCCAAATGATTAGCATCATCATTAACTCATTGAATTATGAATGGAAAGATGCTGTTGCAAAGATTAACTACGTGCCTATTGCTCAACGCACAGTTAACCACGTTTGCAGACTTTTAGTGGAAGACGAAGCTATCAGGTTAGCTACACCACATCTGCAACGACCTCCAGCATCAAAGGCTCCAGCTAGACGTCCCTTCCGAGGAAGAGGCTACGCTCCAAGGATGCCAAAATGCTACACCTGCAACCGTGTGGGACATGACACCCGGGATTGTCCCCAACGAGTTCCAGCTCCCGTCACGTACCAGCCCAGAGGAACAGATTCCAGAGGCAGAGGTAGAGGCGGAAGACAAGGTCGTCGTGGTCCAAGGCGTGATTCACAAGCTCCACTTGTGACACTGGCCATAACCAACGTTCCACAACCTGATCCAAAGTTTGACAGACGTCTTTTGTGGACTTTAGATAGTGGAGCAGCTGTGCACGTTACCCACAGAAGGGAACTTTTCACAGAGATGGGCGAACCAGAGCCCGAGTATCGAGAACTGTATTCCTTCACCAACCACACTTGCAAGGTTATGGGAAAAGGAACTGTTTACATTGAAGAGCTCGATACACACATCCCTGATGTTTATTACATACCTTCAGCAACCAGTAATTTGCTTAGTCAAAGTCACTTGTCTAGAGATTTAAAGTTCCAGGTTCACCACCTCGAAAAAGCAAGTTACTTAGTTAAAGATGGTGATATTATTGCTGAAACTATGCTGATTGGTGGTGTTTATTACTTAAAGCCAAAGCCTAAAGGGCAAGCACAGGCAAGTATGCAAACTCCAAAAAGGCACAACGTGGACCCAGAGAGAGTTGTCCCAGAGAGAGAAAGCGTTACTGTGCCAAAGGCTCCTAAAGCCAACAAACAAAGAAAACAGAAACAGATTGCTCAGAGCAAGCCTGAGGGTCCTCATAAAACTGTTAATGTTGAGAATTCACTAACTGGTAAACCTTTACATTCCAGGTGTATTCACAAGTGGCACAGAAGATTGGGGCATGCCAGTTTCCGTGTTCTTAGAAAGATGCCGGAGTTCGCAAAAGGTTTGGATCTAAAGGGGTGTAAGGTGTTTTTGGATTGTGCGGTTTGCAAAAAGGCTAAATCCAAGGCGGCTGCAATTCCCAAACACGCTACACGCCTGTCAACATGCATTTTTGATTTGGTACACACTGACATAGTGGGTCCTTTCCCACCAACACTTGGTGGCAGAAAGTATTTTTTAACAATTGTAGATAATCATTCTAGATATGGATTTGTATATCCTATGAGAGAGAAATCTGAGACCTTTCAGATCTTTAAAGACTTTGCAGCGTTTGTTTCTACACAATACCAAGTTCGCATCGCCAGAATCCAGAGTGACCGTGGTGCAGAATTCATGTCTCAGCGTTTCCAGGACTGGATGCGTAAGAATGGAATTCTTCATCAGACATCTGCTCCATATACACCGGCTCATAACGGAGTCGTAGAAAGAAGACAAGGGGTTCTACAAACCATGATGCGTTGTCTTCTAGAAGATGCCAATCTCAGTAACGCATACTGGGGTGAAGCAATCAAATATGCAAATTACATTGTCAACCGTACTTGGAGCAGTGTAATCAATCAAACTCCTTTCTACATGCTGTATGGCTACAAGCCTGATCTCAAGAACCTCCACATTTTTGGTTCATATGCTATGGTGAACACTCCCTTAAGTCAAAGAAGAAAGGGAGGTACAGTAGCAAAGAGACTGAGATTTATGGGTATTGATGATAATTCAAAATGGTACAAATTCATTGATACTAAACATGTGATTGTCATTTCACAATCTGCTAATTTTGAGGAAGATATTGACTGGTCCAGGATTCATTCCAATGATCCTGAAGTTTATTTTCCTAGAGATGGTGTTCCAGATGCCACGCAGCCTGATGACAATTCGCAGGCAGATGTTCCTTCTACCAGTTCTTCACAACCTGATGTTCCGTCTTCGCAAGCCGTGGATGCTGATGCTAGCGACGAACGTGAGGACGAGGATGATGATGAAGAAGAAGAAGAAGACTGGTCTGTTGCTCCTAGACGCTCCAAGAGGGCCACAAAAGGAATCCCTCCACAACGTTATTCATGGCAACTGACAAAAACACCAGTACCTTTGATTTGCAACGTTACTCTTCCTCCAGAGACATTCACACAAATCAAACAGCTTCCTGATTCAGAACAAGACAAGTGGTATGATGCAATGCAGGATGAAATGGACAGTTTAAAGAAACTTAATGTATTCACACCTGCAAAACCTCCAGCAAACAAGAAAGTCATTGGCACCCGATGGGTCTACAGAATCAAGAAGAAACCGAATGGTGAGTCTTTATACAAAGCCAGACTGGTAGCTCAGGGTTTCGCTCAACGTTATCCTGAGGACTACACAAACACTTACTCACCAACAGTCAGAACTGAAAGTGTAAAAATTGCTTTAACCACTGCAACTATTCTTGGTTTAGAAGTTTTCCAATTTGATGTGGACACAGCTTATCTACATGCAGACCTAGATGAAGAGATCTACGTGAGAAGCCCTCCGGGATTCCGGAAGCAAGAAGGGGATACCTGGTTCCTGAACAAAAGTCTTTATGGTCTAAAACAGTCAGGTTTAATGTGGTATTTATGTCTTACTGACAAACTAAATTCAATGGGCTTTATTAAGTCCGAAACTGATGAATGCGTGTTCACAAAAAGATCTAACAATGCATATGAGATAATTCTTGTTTATGTTGATGATATTGTTTATATTGGTCCAAATAAGAAAATGAGTGAGATTTTTGCTAAAAGTTTGCAGAGATACTTCACACTAAAATCTTTAGGACACATTAGCACTTATTTAGGTGTTCAAATTGAAAAGACACAGAAGGGGTTTAGTCTTTCACAAGAGGAGAAAATTGACCACATTCTACATCATTGCAACATGAAAGATGCTAGCACAACAAAGACACCCATGCAAACAGATTTTCACAACTTAACACATGAACCAAGTCCTGAGTTCGAGGATCAAACACTTTATCGTTCAGTCATTGGTTCACTATTATACATTAGTAGTTGGACCAGACCTGACATCGCACTTAGTGTTAATCTTTTATCACGACACGTAGGTAAGGCAACACAATTTCATTGGTCATGCATTAAGAAGTTATTGAAATACCTAAAACACACTAAGCACATGAAGTTATTGCTAGAACCAACACACACTGATCAACCAAAGCTGATTTGTTTTGCTGACGCCGACTGGGCGAGCGACAAGAAGTCACGCAAAAGCACTTCTGGTTACATGATGTTCCTAAATGGTTGTCCTGTTTACTGGCAAGTGAGAAAACAGAGTTTTGTTTCATGTTCATCTACTGAAGCTGAATATGCTTGTGTTTCAGATGCTTGTAATTCTCTAACGTGGTTTGATGCTTTGATCACAGATATCTGGACACGTCCGATTCGACCAATCACCGTGATGGAAGATAATGTATCTGTTGTCTATATTTCTGAGTCACATTTTACAGGTTCTAGGTCCAGACACATTGACATTCGTTATCAAAACACAAAGCAATTAGTTAAGCAAGGTTTTGTTAAATTGCAATATGTTTCTACACATGATCAGATCGCAGACATGCTTAACAAACCACTTGCCGCAAATCAACACGAGTATCTGCGAAAGAAGATGTGCCTTAATTGATGATTTGATGATGTCAGCCCAGACTAGCAAAAGAAGGGATGTCACGATGTTAAAAGGTTTGCTAGGCTTGAACTGAATGAATTGACACTCAAGAGTTAAACTAAGAAAGCTTTATTGCGCAGGTCATAAAACAAAATGTTATCTGAAAGCGATTTATTGCGCACGCGTTACACATTCCAAAAATTCCTTTCTTCTTTGTTCGCCTGCTAACTTGGCAGACGTAGCTTTCATTATCAAAATGTAACCATTAGTTATTTCTGTTTCATTTACTTTTATTATTTTATTATTAAAGTTTGTTTATTAATTAGAATACTTTTAAAGACTTTTATTTTTCTCAATATCTCAAAAGATATGCGGAAGGGAATCAGCCACGGTCCATTGATCTCAGATATCAGGCGTTTTTTCCCTTGACAATAAGATTCTAGGTAAAATGTTTATTTTAATTGTTGAGATTCTCCCAATCATTGATAATTGTAGATTTTCCCATTTCATCAAGTCCGTTGCAATTTGTTGCTTCAATCTAAGATAGTTATCCTCTTTGAGAGTACTACATCTAGCTGTTAAAAAAATCCCCAAGTATTTGACCTTGTTCGTAACTTGCATCTCCAAGATTTCCGCCAATTCTTCTTTTTGTTTTGATGGTATGTTCTTTGTCAAGATCTTTGTTTTATCTTTATTTATTTTCAAGCCTGCTACTTTTCCATACTCCTCAATTCTTTCTATCAATTTAGGTGCAGATTCAAGTGGCTCCTCGAGAATGAAAACTAAATCATCTGCAAACGCTTGCAACTTATATTATTCTTCTTTAACTGTCATTCCCTTTATTTCTTCCTCTTCTCTGATCCTTCTATTTAAAACTTCTAATGTTAAGATAAAAAGTAACGGTGATAATGGGCAGCCTTGTCTCGTACCTCTCTTTATTTCAATAAGATCTGTCAATTCTCCATTTATCATCCAAGACGGAGTGGCTGTGGGTACCGGCTCCCCGGTTCAGCCAATTAATTCCATCATTGGCCATCGGGGGCATTCAACTTGCCCCCGTGGAGCGGGCGCGCAATTTGGGCGTCCTCCTGGATGCCCGGCTGTCCATGGATGACCATGTGACAGCCGTGGCAAGGGGGGCGTTCCACCAGGTTCGCCTGGTGCGCCAATTGCGCCCCCTACTGGACCGGGACGCCTTACGCACAGTCACTCATGCGCTGGTGACGTCTCGCTTGGACTACTGTAACGCTCTCTACATGGGGCTTCCCTTGAAATGCACCCGGAGGCTACAGTTGGTCCAGAACGCAGCCGCGCGGGTAATTATGGGGAGTACTAGGTACTCCCATGTGATACCGTTCCTGCGCGAGCTGCACTGGCTTCCTGTGGTCTATCGGGTGCGTTTCAAGGTTTTGATAACAATCTTTAAAGCGCTCCATGGCTCAGGACCTAGTTACTTGCGGGATCGTATTCTGTCCCATACATCCCTGCGACCAATCCGCTCGCACAGAGAGGGCCTCCTCCAGGTGCCGTCCACCAGACAGTGTCGAGGGGCGGCGCCTAGGAGTAGAGCCTTCTCTGTGGCGGGCCCAGCCCTGTGGAATGACCTCCCTCCGGATATTAGGAATACCTCTGACCTCCGCTCCTTTCGTGTAAAGCTCAAGACCCACCTTTTTCAAGTTGCTGGCCTGGCTCAACTTTGATCCAACTATATCGCTCCTGACGGGTTTTTTTATTTGGGGTATTTTAATTGCATTCAATTTATTTAGGGGTTTTTAAACATTGTGTTTTTGCTTGTTTTTATCTATCAGTTCACCTCCTCCTTGTATATGTTGTGTATATGTCTTGGTATATGTTTTGTTATATGTATGTCGATATATTTATTTCCTATGTTTTGTTGTACACCGCCCTGAGTCCTTCGGGAGAGGGTGCGGCTAAGAAATAAATATTTATTATTATTATTATTATTATTATTATTATTATTATTATTATTATTATTATTATTATTATTATTATTATTATTATTATTATTATCATCATCATCATCATTATCTTAGCTGTTTGCTTGTGATATACCGTTTGTATAGCTTGAATAAAATTCTTACCAAAGTTCATTTGTTCCATTTGTTGTATCATGAATCGCCAGTTCACATTATCGAAAGCCTTCTGCGCATCAAGAAACATCAAGGCCATTTGCTTTTCAGAATGAGCCTCATAGTATTCCAAGGTATCCAAAATTATTCTTATATTATCCATAATTTGTTTTTTTTTGTAAAAAAACATTTTGATCTGGGTGGATAAACCCATTTAAATATTTTTAAGTCTCTCTGCCAGTATAGATGCAAATAGCTTATAGTCTGAGTTTAGCAAGGAGATTGGTCTATAATTCTTAATTTGCGTAAGGTCTGCCTCCTCTTTAGGTAGCAATATGATATATGCTTCTAACCATGAGTTAGGTATTTTACCTTCAAACATTACTTCATTCATAACTTCTAAAAGGGGAAGAGACAAGGATTCCTCTAGTGCAGTGATTCCCAAAGTGTGAGCCGCAGCTCCCTGGGGAGCCGCGCTATCCTCATAAGGGCGCCGCGAAATATTCAATTAATACCTGCGCCCGCTGGGTCTAACGCTGATGCGCCATTTCTGAAACGTCTAGTGCGCATGCGCAGTTACAAGTCGGATTTCTATTCGTTTGTTATCACCTTCTCAGTGCTCGCATAAGTTTTTGTTTGTTGGGCTAACTTAATAGTGTGGTGGTTAAGTTACTTTTCAAAAGCTATTTTTCTGATCACCCTAAAATGGACAAATTCTTATTAAACTTGAATAATCAAGATAGTGCTAAATCTATAGACGAAGTTCCACAAACTAGTGGCAAGGGTTCCGAGAAGCGAAAACGTCGTAAATATGACGACAGTTACTTGGATTTTGGCTTTACATCAATAAACGAAAATGATAAAGAGAGACCACAGTGTGTATTGTGCATGAAAGTTTTGGCACCGGAATGTATGCTTCCAAGTAAGTTAAAACGACATTTAGAAACCAACCATTCTAACTTTGTTGGTAAACCTTGCAACTTTTTTAAAAGAAAGTTAATTGAATTAAAACAACAAAAAGGCAGCATTTATAAACATATGTCAATACCAAATAATGCTTTGCTAGCATCATACAAAGTTGCATATAGAGTTGCTAAGTGTAAAAAGGCCCATACTATTGCAGAGCAACTCATTCTACCGGCTGCTGTAGATTTAGTGAACATTATGATTGGTGAGTCGGCGGGGAAACTGCTTTCAAATGTCCCTTTGTCTAACAATACAATCAGTCGCAGAATTCAGCACATGGGGGAGGATCTCAATGCACAATTAATTGAAAAATTAAAAGGAAGTGAATATGGACTGCAACTCGATAAGGCCACAGACAATAATAAGGACGCACACTTGATTTGTTACGTACGGTTCTTAGATGGTAATTCAATCGTTGAGGACCTTCTCTTTTGTAAAAGTATTACTGGAAGTACAAAGGCTCAGGATTTGTTCGAGATCCTGAATATATTTATGGTTGAAAATAATTTAGACTGGACAAAGTGCGTTGGCGTCTGTACTGACGGTGGTCGTTAGATGTCCGGCTCTTATGGAGGATTGCAGGCGCTTATTCGAAACAAAGCTCCAGATTCAGTTTGGACCCATTGCATCATTCACAAAGAAGCACTTGCATCAAAGTATATAAGTCCTCCACTAAATATAGTTTTAGAACGTGTGGTAAATATAGTAAACTATATAAAAACTCGGCCACTGAAAGCAACATTTTTTAAAAGAATGTGTGAAGATATGGGAGGTGAATACACATCTTTGTTGTACTACTGCCACTCACGATGGCTCTCTCGTGGGGGTGTATTGTCTCGTACGTTCCAATTACAGCAAGAAATATACACTTTCCTTGAAGAAGAAAAACATGAGTATGCCAAACACTTTGTAGAAACAGACTTTTTGATTAAACTCGCATACCTATGTGATATCTTTGAAAAGTTGAATGCGTTGAATCTCTCTTTACAAGGACGCAATATGCACATTTTAAAGTTAACAGAAAAGATTTCAGCTTTCAGAAAAAAATTACAGCTATGGAAACTAAAAATTAATGAAGATGATCTTAATGATTGCTTTCCCTTGTTGCACCAGTTTTTAACCTCCAATGAAATCAGTTTGTCTTGCAATTTAAAATCTCTTTTTGAAGATCACCTATCTCAGCTTATCAAATGGTTCGAAAAATACTTTGAAGCAGATAACATTGAAAAATTTACTTGGATTCAAGACCCATTTAGAGCCAAGGCTCCATCAGGATTTACCTCTACAGAAGAAGAATCTCTTATTGAGTTGTCTTGCGACACAACATTGAAGTTAAAATTTGTTAGCATGGAACTTTCTGATTTTTGGATATCAGTAAAAGAGGAATACCCACTGCTTAGTTGCAAAGCCCTAAGAATATTAATTCCTTTTGCAACGTCCTATTTGTGCGAAGCTGGGTTTTCGGCAGTCGCGGTAATAAAAAGTAAATATCGCTCGAAAATTAACGTCGAGCAAGAAATGAGAGTCGCCATTTCCAATTTTATTCCAAGATTTGAGAAGTTGTGCAGCGAACAACAAGCCCATCCATCCCATTAATAATTTTAAATCATTAAACGATGTTCAATAAATTGTGAATTTAAAGCTCGTGTTTAATTTATTTTTCAATTAACCTAACCTTAACGAACTAAAAAGTAGATTTCCAAATCCTTAAAAAGTCAAAAATTAAAAAAAATCAGATGTACCTATTAAGGGAGCCGCGGAAAAAATCCGAAGTGTTATGGGAGCCGCAAACCGAAAAAGATTGGGAACCTCTGCTCTAGTGTTTTGTAAAATTCCACTGGTAGACCATCCGGTCCTGGGGCCTTCCCATTATTTTGTCTTTTAAGAGCTTCAGTTAGCTCCATCATTGTTATTTTACCTTCTAGTATAGTTCTAGTGTCATTTGGTATCGGGGGAGATTGGCATCCTGTAAGTATTGCTTCACTTCTCCCTCTTCTATATTCTCTTGTTCATACAACTTGGCATAATAGTCTTGTATGATTTTCTTCTTTTCAGCATTTCCATAGTGTATTTGTCCTTCATCTTTTAGTTGTTGTATTTTCTTTACCTCTCTCTCCTTTCTCAGTTTATATGCCAACCATCTGCCTGGCTTATTTGCATTTTCAAAGTAATTCTGTTTAGCGCCTCAAATTTTTTGTGCCAATTCCTCCTTTTCCAGTAAATCCATTGTGTGTTTAATTGTATCCATTTTTATTTTAATCTCTTTCTTTTGTGGAGATTTCTGTAGCTCTTTTTCCAGTGTCATATAATCTTTTTCTAAATCTTTACATGTTTGTCTTTTCTTTACGTTTCTCATTCTTGTATAGTCTATTATCAGACCTCTAGAGAAGGCCTTCATTGTGTCCCAAAGATTCTGCATGGATGTGTCTTCTTTTTTATTTTCTTTAAAAAAGAAAGCCAATTCTTTTTCCATTTTCTGTACAAAGTCTTTCTCTTTCAATATCGTATTATTTAATGTCCATCTAGATCTTGTTCTTTGACCTCTCCATTTAATTATAATTGGGTTATGGTCTGCCCAAGTACTTGTTTCAATTTCCACTTCTTGTACATTACCAAATAAATCCATTGAGGCCCAAATCATATCGATTCTAGAGAGTGATAAGTGTCTATTTGAATAGAAAGTATTTTTTTTTGGTAGGATTTCTTTCTCTCCAGACATCTTTTAAGTTTATTTCATCCATCATCCTGAAGAAGGACTTCGGGAGTGTTTTTCTATTTGGTTTTATTGTTTTATGTGTTTTATAATCCATGTTCTGATTTGTAATGCCATTAAAATCTCCCATCATACAAATGCCAACATAGTCTAAGTCACAGATTTTCTTGTGGAGTTTTTTATAAAATTCATCTTGTTTTTCATTAGGCACGTAAATTGCAATTAAAAGTATTTTCCTAGTATTATCCATAATTTCCACCATCAAGATTCTTCCATCTTCATCTGTATAAATTTGTTTCACTGGAATTTTGTCTTTAATATAAAAGATCACTCCTCTTTTCTTGCAATCCGTCAAAGAGGTAAATTTTTTTCCAAGTTTTGGTTGTACTAATAAGTGACCATATCTTTTTCCTGTTGAATCATCGTCTGTATTGATCTTTGTCCTCCTGTCGGAGAGGAGGCAGAGGTCGTTGTTGTAGAGCCAACTGGTGTTGTCTTTCTACTCATCTTGATTTTATTCTCTCTTTTTCTTTTCGTAACTCGATCCAATTAAGATTGACTATAAGGAAAAAAAGAAAGGCGAAAGAAAAAAGCGAGAAAAGAGAGAAAAAGTTATCCCAGATGACCACTGGGATATCTCAAAAACATAGAACAAAAAAGAGCAAATAAGTAGAAAAAATAGGCAAGAAGGTCAAAGTTAAAGTAAAAAAGAATATAAGAAATGTAGTTTAAAAAAAACCAAAAGACAATAAAAATCTTAACCACCTTGTCCAATTAGTTCCAAATCATAAGGTCCAACTTAAAGAAAGAGAAAAAAGAAAAAAGAAGAATAGGGGAATTGGAACATTATAAAAATGGGAGGGGAATAAAAAGGAAAAAGGAAAAATAAAAAAATTTGCTTGCAGATTCCTTTAATTCAGTCCATTTAGATTTAAAAGCAAACCATCCAGATGTCTCATATATCTCAAATATCTCAAAAAGGTAGGAAGAAGAGAAAAAAAAAACAATATTCAACACTTCAAAACTTCAAAGCTTCAACAAAAAAGAGGAAAAAGGGCGAACAAAAAGAAATCATCACATCCCAGGCAAAGTAATGTAAACACTGTCAGCAAAAAAAAAAAGGAGAAGAGAAAGTTCAAAGTTTTTTTCCCTTTTAATGTAGAGGCTTTTCCAAGGTCACTCCAATTTTCCCTTATATGTTTTCATTCATCTTCCAAAATAGGTTTCCAGACACTAAAGATCCACAAGAAATACCTGCATAAACAACTGTGTTCTTGCCTCTTATCAGGTCTTAACCTTGAATGAGTTTCTCTCTAAACAATTCCAGCGGTAAGAATTGGCAACTTTGTTTCAAGATCCGCTAGGTGGCAGTGTTAAATTATATCCAATCTCAAGCCTCTTACAACTCTGCCTTTAGAAAGAGATATTCAAAGGAAAAAGCCCAAGGAGTAAAAAGTTAATAAGGAAAGGAATTTTTTTTAGGGCAGTTTAAAAAAAAAGGATAAGTCTATTCAATTCACTTCCAAAAATCAAGAAGTTAGAAATAAAGAGAAAGCTCCAACAACGAATCCACTTTAAACTGTAGTGAAAGTCCAGCCTGGATTCCGGTAATAAAAAGAGGAAAAAAAAACCAAACGGTTTCAATTAACCATGCTTAATAATAATAATAATAATAATAATAATAATAATAATAATAATAATAATAATAAAAATATTTATTTTTTAGCCGCACCCTCTCCCGAAGGACTCGGGGCGGCGTACAATAAAACATATGAAATAAATATATAGACAAGACATACATATTACAAAAACATATACCAAGACATGTACAAGGAGGTCGGCTAATGAATAAAAACAATAAAATACAGTGTTTAAAAACCCCTAAATAATTAAATACAATTAAAATACCCAAATAAAAACCCGTCAGGAGCGATATAGTTAGATCAAAGTTGAGCCAGGCCAGCTACTTGGAATAGGTGGGTCTTGAGCTTTATACGAAAGGAGCGGAGGTCAGAGGTATTCCTAATATCCGGAGGGAGGTCATTCCACAGGGCTGGGCCCGCCACAGAGAAGGCTCTACTCCTAGGTGCCGCCCCTCGACACTGTCTGGTGGACGGCACCTGGAGGAGGCCCTCTCTGTGTGAGCGGATTGGTCGCAGGGATGTATGGGGCAGAATACGATCCCGCAAGTAACTAGGTCCTGAGCCATGGAGCGCTTTAAAGATTGTTATCAAAACCTTGAAACGCACCCGATAGACCACAGGAAGCCAGTGCAGCTCGCGCAGGAACGGTGTCACATGGGAGTACCTAGTACTCCCCATAATTACCCGCGCGGCTGCGTTCTGGACCAACTGTAGCCTCCGGGTGCATTTCAAGGGAAGCCCCATGTAGAGAGTCTCTGGTTATTCTCTATTTTGCCTTAAGTCTCCAAATTTAGGGTGTTCTCTTTGCAATGAAAAAAATAGAAAAAGTCTCACCAAAACGGCATGCTTCTCTCTCCTGCTCTTGCTTTACGGAGCTGTCAGCAGCTTCGGCAGCCCAGGGGCTGGCTCTTGATTGCCGGCAAAGGGGGCTTTTTCCTGGGTCTCCAGAGACTTTGCGGGTGTCTCCGGATCCCCCGGATGTTCCCCTTTCTCTCACCATCTCTTTGGGACGGCTTGGGTCCAGATTGGACCGTCCAGATGATCCGGATTCAACAGCTAATCCGGAGTAACCGGAAAGCCGCAGTATCGCCATGATGCATAGCTCCTCCCTCTCCCGTAGCTCCTCCCTCTTCTGCAGATAAAGAGAATTTGTATAAGATGTTTTACAGGTGGCACTTATCCCCAATGAGAATAGCAAGAATGTCTAAGAATAAATTGGAAAAATGCTGGAAATGTCATTAGACGCCGGGCTCATATTACCACATGTGGTGGACTTGTACTGAAGCTAAAAGATATTGGACTAAAATCCACATGTGGTTGGAGAAAATGATACATAAACACATAGACTTAAAACCAGAACTCTTTTTATTGGGAATCATATCAGAAAAATACAACAAGGACTTGAAATATTTGATTTTAAATGTCTTAACAGCTGCTAGAATTGTATTTGCAAAAAACTGGAAAAATGAAAAAATACCAACAGAGGAGGAAACTATTCAGAAAATAATAATGGAATGTGCTGAAATGAGTAAACTTACATTTGTAATTAGAGAGCAAGAGGACGAGCAATTTTATAAGGTATGGGATTTGTTTTACCAATGGTTAGACAAAAAAAACTTGGAAATGAAATTGTTTATCTAAGTATTACTGGAAAGTCATAGTCATTGCTATGAAAGTTTTTTTTTGCTATGAAATAGAGTGCTTGATCATATGAAGGACAATAATGAATCTAATGTATAAGAGTGGGATGACTTGAACGTTATGTATAATTGTAAGTAGTGATCATGTTATACTGGAAAGTTCTTTGTATGTTAAATGGACTAATGATGATGTAATGAATAATTGATACATACATGAATTGAAATATTCAATAACTATTTGGATTAACAACGGAAAATTATTACTGGAGTTGAATATGTTACACTATAAGTATTGTATACTCTATGGATGATTGGTGACATTGTGGTTAATTGAAAGTAATGATGTAATACGAGTTGATGGGAATTTTTATTATTATTATTATTTTCTTATTTTTTGTAAGGCCAATAGATAGACATAGGTGACTTTATAATTTTATAAAGATTTATTGTTGCTTAATAGATAAGTAAGGATTTAAGGAAATAAGGTTTGTTTGAAATGAAGGAATAGTAATGGTAACCTGAACACACGATGCTCAATGATAGCGATGTATTTAGTTATGTTTGATGGACAACCAGTGATCTTATTTCTAATTGTAAAAACTGATGCACAAAAGCCTGTAACCAAATGACATGCTTGACGAAATTGAGGAAAGTTTTTTGTATGTGTTGTTTTGTTTTTGTTTGTCTTAAAAATAATAAAAAAAAAAATTGAAAAAAGTTGAAATACTAAAAAGGGCAAGAGATGATGGATAGATATAGAATACCTTTTAATATGGGATTTGTTTTATTAAAGATTAGAAAATAGAGGTAGAAATTAGAAATTGGGAAAATATGTGTATTGTCACATAATATCACTTACTACAATTACTAAGTATACATAAATGTTAGAAGTTGGAAGAGTACTACTATATATACTTAAATAGTATTATTATTATTGTTATTAGCATTGTGTACAAAGTAAATTGACCCAGACAATATACTATTCACTAAGTAATCATGTATGTTAAAGAAAAAACTATAAATATTTTTTTAAAAAAGACATCCCATTGTCCACAACCTTAACTGATTGGATGGATAATATGAAAACCA